>NW_022103896.1:51465126-51478354 GCF_000313985.2 Echinops telfairi | reverse complement strand
CATGTGTCCTGCACCACCATTTAAATGCACTGGTTCTTCTTTTGTCTTTATTCAGTGTTCCATTCTCATGTGCATATGAGGCCATTGAAATTACCATGGCTTGGGTCAGGTGCAGCTTAGTCCTACTGTAGGGGAACTAAATGTACTGTATTTTCCAGTAATAATTTAATATATGCTTAAGGTAACAGGTTTGCAGACATTAAATTCTCTATTTCTCATGAGAAGAATTTCAAACTTAATAAGAAAATTGTAAATATCTGAATAGGGATTTATGTATCAAATTTGACTACAAAAAATTATTGCACCAACTGGTAAAACATGATCATATCAATTTTGAATTATTGTCTGAAGAATTTTGTCAGTATTACGAAGGTTTGATATAAAAATGATAATTCTCTACAGTAATTTGCTAAAATGTACAAAAGTACATTCTGGCTGAAGTCAGAAGTAGATTAAAAAAGCTACTTTAATAATTAAAGTCATTCTAAACCTATTGTTAATAAGTAAAATCTGCACAGAGAGGTCCTATGCAGAGTTTCCATAGCTGTGAATCTTTTGGGGAGTAGAGCCTCATCTTTTCTGAGAGTATCTGCAGGTGTGTTTGAATCTCTGACCTTGTGGTTAGCAGTCTAAAGCTAAAGTCATGAGGTGATGAGGCTATAACTAAGGTGATTAAGAAGGCAAGAGGAATCAAAGGCCCTGAAATCAGAAAGAAAAAACATTTGAATACAGCTTGATTGAAATAATGTCTGAATGGTGCTATTTCTCATTATGAGAGTTGGTCCAAAATGTTTCTTGGCATGAGCCTTGAGAGCATTCTGCTGAGTGAAATTAGTCAATCACAAAAAGGCAAATAGCATATGAGACCATACAAGGCAGAACACATTTAAAAAAAGAACAAAACAGGATTAGAGACTGCGAAGTGGGAGCAGTTAAGGATGGAAGAAAAAGCAAAGGGCAAGACTGGTGATTCGTGTAACCTTAAGGATAATGAAAGATAGTAAGTCCACAAGAGGGAGAAGAGAAATCAAGAAGCTATTGATGGGTAAACTATTGGGGGTTGTTTATTAGTTTAAAATGTTGAATACAAAGTTGATGATCAAACAAAAATTTGAAGGAAAAAAAAAAGTAAAAATAGTGGGGGAGGGGATTTTGCTTTCCCAAGTTCATGTAAAATGTCTCACATTTTACTATCACTATTGATAAGGAAAACTCATTGCCATTATTTTGATTCTGATTCCTACTCATAGAGATGCTAGGAGATGCTATATACAGTGTCTAACTGTTCCTGTGGGTTTCTGATAGTGTATAATCGTTCCCCTGGGTTTCTGAATCTGTAAATCTTTATGGTAGTAGAAAGCTTCATCACTCCTCCAAGGAGCAGCTGGAGGTTTCGAACTGCTGACTGGACAGAGAGCAACCTGCTGCATAACCCACTAAGCCATGAGGGGCACCTCAGAATAATCAGAGAAAAGAGTGAGTGGACAAGGGTTTCATATGGCTTGGCAATATAACCCATGGAATTGACATTCAGGAACACAAATGATGTATTGCAAATCTACTGCACAAGGCCTCTCTCTGAAGTGTTAAAGAGCAAGGCTATCATTTTGAGAACTGAGTTGGCCCTGACCCAAACAAACCTAGACATTTTCAACCACCCATATGCATGTGAAAGCTGGCCATTGAGTAAGGAAGACAAAGAAGAATCAATGCATTTGAAGTGTGGGCTGGTGAAGAATATTGAAAGCACCATGGGTTGTCAAAAGAGCAAACAGATATGTCTTGGAAAAAGTACCACCAGAATGTTCCTTAAAAACATGGATGGGTTGGCTTTGTCTCACATATTTTGTACATGTTATCAGGAGAAACCAATCCTGGAAAAGGACATCATGCTGGGTAAAGCAGAAATGCAGAGAAAATGAAGATCTTTGACAAGATGGACAAGTGACTACCAAACTTGGCTCACGCATCACAACAATGTCGAAGATGGTTCACGATCAGGCATTGTTTAATTCAGCTTTACGTAGGGGTGTTGTGAATTGGAAATGACTACATACCACCTCACAACAACATTGCTAAGGTTAGAACAGTAGGAATCAGAGTTTCATTTTGATTTTAAAATCTACAAAATAGTTATGGTCCTGTAAAGGTACTTATTTGAGACTCATTAAATACTTCATGGGACTTTCATATGGCACCTCATTGGCTTTTCATTGCACTTTTAAACTTGAGTGATGCATAGTTAGAAGGACTTGGGAAAAAATTTTATGAACTAGCTAATTCACTTGCTTGTACCAGATTATCTAGACTGCATTGCCCAGAGGAACTTTATTATATCCTTCCATCATTTTTTTGCTGATGTGGGCTTATCTACAACAGAACTGCTTGAAAGGCTTAAGGTAATATAATTGATATGGTGCTGCTGTACACATGCACAGTTTCACCACCATGAGATGGGTTGGCTTTTGTGAGTAAGGGCATTGGGCTTATTGTGATGCAATGGGACAGAATTGCAAATGGCGTGTCTTCTGTAAACAGTAGACACAGCGGCTAGTTCAAGGTCAGTCTTTATGTGCATGCTGTGGAGAAATGCCTGTGCTGCTTATCAGCTGGTCAATCACAACCTTCCCAAGGTTGGAAGTCAATACATGCTTGCATGCTTGCAGATGAGATCTTGAGCAAAATGATTCATATTGTTGTTCACAGCTTAAATGCCGGGCTCCTTCAGTCTAAATAGTTGGGCACCAGAGACATTTTTAAGATTACCTTGTAGTGAAATGTCTGCTCAAAACACTTAAAGAAACAACTCTGCTTAAAGCCTACTTAAAGGGTGATGTGAAGGACAATTCCATGTGAGGTCTTGTATTTGTGGTTACCATTTTACTTAGGAAGACCAATCAGCTGCAGTCCCAGGAAAATATTGGGAAAGTTCCCTTTTTTTTTTTCTTTTAGAAAGGCAAAGGAAGATGAGTAAGAAGCTAGATGATTGCTGGACTCATTTAGACACCTGAATAGACTCAGGTAATTTCCTGGTTCATTTCCACTTTTTAAAGAAAAACACTTTGAGAAAGGTCGGATTGAAATGATCAGTTCTCCAGTGAATCTCGTCTGTTCACAGACCACAGGTATGAATAGCCTTGCTGTCCTGCAGCAGGTAGTGAAAAGTGGATTATTGAAGACAAGTTAAAAGTTAACACTTTATCATCTGATCTCCCCTTTTAAATTTGCTCTATTTTTTAATATTTCCTGCTCTCTTTTCATTTGAGGTTTCTCTCTATTTTTATTTGTTGTTGTTTTGTTGTTTGCTCTTTGTATGTGTTTCTGTATTTCAACTCCCAGATAGGTAAAGCTATAGAGACAGTGACTACATTAATACTTCCTCGAGGGGTAGGGCCAGGGAAGGGGGCGCTGGTGGTGTAGTGGTTAGGGCTTGGGCTGGGATCTCACAAGGTCAGCAGTTTGAAACCAGCTGTTCTGCAGGAGAAAAACAGACCTTCCGACGGCTGTATACAGTTACAGCCTGGAAAACTCACAGGGGCAGTTTTACGCTGACCTAAAGGGTCACGAAGAGTGAAAATTGACTAGACGGCAGTGGATTTTTTGTTTTGTATGCCAGGAGAGGTTGAAGGGTAAATGAAGAGCTAATAACAATTAATATGTCATTTTGTTCCCGAAAGAAAAAAAATGTTCTACAATTGATTGTGATGATTATTGTACAACTCTTTTAAATATGATTGAACTATTGAATTGGATGATATGTTAATTAAACACCGATAAACTTAAAAAAAATAAAGATCCATTCTCAAGGGCTAGAATACAGGTCTTCAAAAAAGAAGCATACAAAGAAATCTCCACAAGGGTGGTGTAGCAAGGAGAAATAACAGAAGACAAGCAAAAATGTTATCGATTGACCAGAACCTATTTCATTTTATATAAAACCCATGGAGTAGGAACATACAGCCCTCTGTGCAAATCCACACAACATGTTTCTTTGCACCTGGGTGTGTTTCCATCTGTAGCAGCGACTGGTCTATTTTCAGGTATAACAGCTTGTTTTCTCAATAGATAAGAATGGATAAAAAGATGATAGAATTTGAAAGCTGGGGGAAGAATTTCCATTGCTTTTAAAATTTTGCTTTTTCTACTTCATTGACCTGATGGCTTAGGTATGGAGTAACACAAAAAAGGAACAACAACAAAAGCTCTCTCTACTCAAGTATTTGTACAGAGATTACTAAAATCATTATAAACCATTCTGTTTTCATAAAGTATTAATAAATAAAGCAAACAACAGCAAGTGTAGTAAAGAAGCCATGGTGATCACTCATTCACATCTCCAGAAGACCTGTGGTTTGAGTTTTCTTTGTCTCTCTCTCTCTCTCTCTTTTGAGCAGAAGAGGCCATTGCCAATAGGCAACATGTACATATCAGATTTAATTTTTACAGAGCGTCTCTGATTTTGGTTTTCTAAAAAGGTACTCTCTTTTCTTGTCCTCATCACAATGTTGTTTTATATAAAGATATTCCAAGAGAAAACTAAAGCTAAATGTACAAAATAGATAAGTTAGACAATTATAAGGTTAATACTTCAATAAAAGTATGCATTTTTATAGCATGTTTCACTCATACATACAGAGAGAGAGATTCAAACATACAAGGGTGGTTCAAAAAGTACTACTGCAAATCAAAGGAACCTTTATTAAACAACTTTATCAAATTGTGAAGGTTTTGCTTCTTGGTATATCTGCAATCTAAGCTTATGCACTTCTGAAGGCTGATTTTCTACTCGCTGACCTTTCCTAGAAGAATTCTGTACTCTGATATAGACAATGTTAAAAGGGGAGTTTTGTCATCATTGAGGGAATCTTATGATACTCCTTTTTTTAAATTTTGGGAGAAAAAACAAGTCTGAAGGGACAATATCAGGGCTGTAGGATGAACGGGGTAAGGTTCCTAACAAAATTCTCATCGGATAGCTTTTATAACCTTTAATGAATGAGCAGGTACATTGTCACGATTGAAGCAAATTGATAGATGTCAAATTTTTCTGACAAAGTATTTTTCAATTTTCTTGGAAGTTCTTCATAATCAGCTCCCATGATCCTTGTGGTCTCACAAGTGCCCCTTCAGACTCCTACTCTCCACTCCAAATCATCAGACACTCTGAGCTAACCTGTCTTGAAGTGAACTAGCTCCTCAGATCCCCCCAGAAGCCGCAGTTTTGATTGCACTATTTTTGTTGGAAGGCACCCTCATAGACTAAAGCAAGTGTCTTGCTGAGAAAGCTTGCCTGCAGCCGTCCGCTGATTGCAGAGATGCACTGAAAACAGTTCATTTGGAATAACGGCAGATGTATGCATGCATGAACTAGAGCTCTAGTAGCAACAAACTTTTATGTGTCTATATATATGGGAACTTTCAAAAGTTCAGGGAAAAATGGAATCATAAGATAAATGAGATTTTCCAACACCATTTGGAAACCCATGTGTGTTTTCTTTCTTTATCCCACACCGTGAGCCTTATGCTTACCAGAGGAACAGTAGGCATTAATTTACAGGGCTGATCTGTAGAGTGATTTATCCGGCATTTATAGGAATCTCTGACCAAAGAGTTATTAAATTTCTGTATTTAGACATTTATATTAAATAAGGTTTCTCAATTTGATTAAAGCTATAGACACCAATAGGGAAGGAAGTATAAACATGTTTAGCTTTCTAGAATATTTATTTAAAACAGTGATTCAAGCTAGGGACTATAACATAGTGCAAATTTTCATTTCGACAATAAATGATTCAACTTATTAAAAAACCCACAGAATCATAAATTTGAAAATTATATGTCAGTCAATAATAGTGAGGATTAGAGAAGCCAATATATAATTTTTTCATGTGGTACACATGAATCAAATTAGAATTCATGTGTGGCCTGCTGTTCACCCCCAAATTATGCAAACCATTTCCAGATTTTTCTAAAGGATATGTTACCCCTTAATTACCTTCCTTATCTTCTTTCTTTAAATTTGCCTTTAGAGTAGGATAGCCGAAATAGAGTAAAAATGGAAGCCCAAATGGAATAATAGATATATTTACCCCAAGTTGTGAGTTATTAAACGTATTCTGTAATTAAAACTCATATTTAAGTTATTTCAGCAGAAGTGTGGCAGAATAACTTGTCTCTTTTTATTTAGTAAACAAACATTTGAAAGGCCAAAATTTCAGCTTAGGAGTTGGCAGCCTATTTTGTTGGCACTATGCTTATGAATTTCCAAAGTTCTAAGGAATGTTTTATTTCTAAGAAACATGACTTGGAAGGAAATCATACCCTAAATGTCTTGACAAATGCAAATGTTTACGGGGATAGAAAGCCCAGTCTTCCGCAAGTTGCTGTTGTTTTCTAACTGCTGACACTGCTGATCACAGTCCACCTGGTAACTATGTCACTACCAGGGCTCCTTCTTATGCCGTATTATGGCCTATGAATAAAACATCCCTAGTATAACACAGCACCTGCTGGTATTTAGGGTTAGGCACTTGACCACACTCTGCAGAATGAAGATGAGGCTATTGGGAGGCTATTTGTTCTTGCCGATAGGTAGGTCCTACATCTGCGAGGGGCTTAGCTGAGTGGGTCTGTGTCTGTCTGTCTGTCTTTAGAGACTGTAGTAGAGTTGTTGGCTGAGTCATTGGTCTCATCAGAAGGAATAAACATGGGGCTATCCGCTTCCAAGACCAGAACTAGCTCTTGGGCCAAGATGTACTCACCACCTGGGCTCTGCGGAGCTTGCTAAGTGTCCTCATGACATGCTACATGGCTTCCTTCACATGGAGTTATGAGAGAAAGCAAAGGACTGGCTGCGATAGAAGCTGCAATCTTTTAAAACCTAGCACAGGAAGTTATTTTAAATCATTTGTCTTATAGCCTATTCATTATACACGGGTTAATTTATCTAGTGCACATTCGAGAGGAGAAGTTCACACAAGGTCACGGGAGAGGTGCGCCCTTGATGGCCAGCCTGGAGGCTGCTTCCTCACTATTCCTAGTTATCTAAATCCAAACCAAAGAAGCCGTGACAGCATAGGGAGTTATATGCTGGGTCAAGATCAGCAGGAGTGAGAGCAGGCTTTCTCCTCTCCAAGAGTTACAATCTCAGAAAGCCACCAATGCAGTTCCACCCGGAAACCCAAACCAAATTCTGTGTCATCAGTCAAATCCAACTCAGTGACATTACAAAATAGAATAGAGCTGGCCCTTGGGGCTTCTAAGGCTGTAAATCTTTAGAGGATCTGAAACCCCCACCATTCTCCCTCATAGCATCTGATGGGTCCAAGCTACTGAGCTTGAGGTCACAAGCTAATACGTAGGTAGCTCACTTAACTACCAGGGCTCCACTTCACAGCAATAAACCAGAATGAAAAACAACAAATGGACACACTGGCACTAAGGCAACTCTGACCCATGGCAGTGTTATAAGGCAGGGTGGATCCTCTGCTGTGGTTTTCTCAGACTGCAACTCTTCACAAGAGCAGAGAGCCTCATCTTTCTCCCTCAGATCAGCTACTGGTTTTGAACGGCTGACCTTGCTGTTAGCAGCCCAGCATGTATCAATTATGCCACCAAAGCACCTGTCATAACAATAGTGAGCAATGCCATGCATCACTTTTTGGCTAGGCCATGATGATCAGTATTATGTAACATTACTCCATTTGTTGACCTCATGAAGGACAGTATACTAGGGAATGTGACCCCATTAACCATATATGGATGCTATAGTAAAGTTCACCCTCTCTTTTTTAAGTAATTTTTATTTAGGTGGGAGTTTACGTTTCAGATCAGGAGTTTCATAGTCAACAGCTAAAACTACTTATCAACCCTTTAATAGCATTCTTTTTTATTTTTATTTTCCCTCTTGTGAAATACTGTCTTCCCTCCATCCATGGTAATATCAGTGTGATCTCTAGTGTAGGGCTTCATTTCCCCTCCTTTCCCTCCCAGAGCTCTCCCCCCATTGGTAACCATCAAAGTCTGTTTCCTTTTTTATTCCACTGTGCATTTTATTTAGGTTTAATATTTTTATTGGCACATATTCAACATTACCATATAATTCAATAGTTCAATCATATTAAGAAGAGTTGTGCAATCATCACTACAATCAATTTCAGTCCTTTTTCTTCTTTCCTGTATTCATTATTGTTATAGCTCCCTATTTCCCCCACAACCTCCCCTGCCAAACTCCTAGGTAATACTCCAGTTAACTGTGTCTATAGATTAATCTATTTTGAATTTCATATACAGAAAATCGTACAAATTCCAAACAAGACAAATAACCCCCCCCTCACCAAAAAACCAAGCCCACAATGATGATTCTGCATCCAACCCATCATCTTTTGACCACCTGTTCTTGGGGTATGAGCTAACACTACTGCCTGATTTGCACATTTTGGGATACACCAGCACCAGCAACCCATGAACCCATGAGTCTTTGTAGTAACAGGCAAATTTTGGGTCGGTAGTCTCTGCAACTACATGATGCTTCTAGTCTGAAGCCTGATACATAGATTTGGAGTATGCCATCCCTCACCATTTCCTTGAAATGTCTATCTATTGGGATACACACACACACCCTGGTGCCACTTTGAGTTTGCCATTGGGCTGCCAATTTCAAGGTCTGTGGTTCAAATCTTTCTTACATTACCAGAAATGGACAGAACCAAGGTTCCAAATCAGCTCTAATTCTATTGAAACTAACACTTTACCTTTCTTCTCTTTAACATTTTACCTTTTTCTATTTTATAGTGATAATGATAAATTATATAAACAATGATGGATTTTATTCTATGACTTTTGAGAAATCATGTCCCTCAAGGATAGAATGTTTAAGAACATTTCAAAATTATCTATTAATTCCTACATATTTGGTTGTAGAATACAAGTATAACCTTCAATGTCTGCCATCTTATTGTATGACACTTAAGTGGATACAGACATATTATGAAGCTAGTCTGATTATTTAAATTCTCAAATTAAGTGCTTGTGCTCAAAATTGTTCTTCTCCAAAGAATCACTCGGGAACAACTCATCTATGACCAGTATGCTGGGGGCGATTGCAATGTCCCTGCGCAGTCATCTGCCTTTTGGATTATTAGTTGAAACAAAGAGTAAGTGTTTAAAAGGAGCCATGGTAGTTAAATAGAACTTTACTTAATGTATTATACTTGTTAATTTTCTGAAGAATACACTTTACATATCATACTGTCGAAGTAGTCATATTCTACACGTCACCATAATAAGTCATTAAGACTCTTCCTTCAGCATCTTTAGCAAATTTATAACAGACACATTTTCAGATCAGTAATTCTTAAGACTCAGTTGCCAAATTATTGAACAAATATAATTAGAACTTTCAATACTGCTGTTAAATTAAATATACCACTTAGTATTGGAATTAACAATGTGATAACTATCATTATCAAAGTTTACATTATAAATATCATGTTTCTCTTCAATAACCATGGTTACCATTATGATAGCTGACATATTATCATCTAACTTGTTCATTTGATGTGCTTTTTATTATTTTGTTTTCAGTTGACCTTCATTTTGTGAGATCATCTATAAATCATCTATGTAAAAACGAAGCAAAAGTAAATGTACGCCTCATATTTAACATGTAGAGCAATATGCGCAGTTTTCTATTGCATAAAAATAGCATAGATAAACAAAGAGGGGGGCAACTAAGAGCTTCAAAAAGATTAAAACACCTAAAAAGCAAGATAGTACTGTACAGAAATGTAGAGTAACTGTGGAAAGATGTACACATAAACATAATTATTTTATAACATTTGCTTCTTACTATTCTAATTGGAAAACCCCAACAGTACTCCAAAAAATTAAAACTAGAAGCAAAATTACCATCTACGATGGCTCCCAAAATGACAGATGCCCTTAAGCATGCGACTATAAAGACACAGACCAAAGCTCGTCAAAACTTTCTTGATACTTATGCAAATAAAGATATCCTTTCTATCAGGAGGCATGTGATTATTTGGATCATAACAAATGTGGATAGCATTGCAAACAATGGGAATTCCAGAACAATTCATAGTTCAGTACAAAGAACATGTACCTAGACTAAGAGATAATCATTCAAAGAGAACAAGGGGTTCGTGTGTGCCTCAGGGTTGTACTTTTCCACCGCACTTGTTTAATCTGTATGCTGAGCAAGTAATCTGAACAGCTAGGCCATATAAAGAAGAGTGCGCCATCAGTACCGGAGGAAGTCTTGTTAACAATCTGCAATAGTCATCGGACACAGCCCACTGCTGAAAGTCAGGCCGACTGGGAGGGCTTACTGATGACAATGAAAACTTCAGCCTTTATAGGGATTAAAATTAAATGTAGAGAAAACAAAAAATATATATATAAATAATTGTCCCAATAGAAACATCATGATAAAAAGAGAAAAGAGTGAAGTTGCTAAGGAATTTATTTTATTTGGATCCACAGTCCACACCAATGGAAGCAGAGTCAAAAAAACAAACAATGTAGGACACTGGGCAAATCTGTGGCACAGCTCTATTTAAAGTGTTAAAGAATAAGAGTCCCTCTGACTCCCCGACCTCTCCGTCCTATTCTCTTACTAGTCCTAACTATAGCCCCATGTCACCCAGCTACTCGCCAACCTCCCCCAGCTACTCATCCATTTCCCCCAGCTACATCTCCAAACTACTCACCCACTCCCCCCAGTTATTCACCCACTAGCCCTAACTATTCTCCAACCAGTCCCAATTACATCCCGACATCACCCTGCTACAGCCCCACGTCTCCCAGCTACTCACCAATTGTCCCAACTACATGCCAACCAGTCCTTCCTACAGCCCCAGATCACCTGAGTACATCCCAATCTCACCCAAGTACTCACCTACCAGCTCCAAATATTCACCCACTTCTCCCAAGTACTCTCCTACCAATCCCACCTATTCACCAACCACCCCAAAGTACTCAGCAACAACACGGACTGAATCACACCTGTCCTGTCTGAACTCCAATTTCACCCAAGTATTCACCTATGGGCCCCACATACTCACCTACATCCCCAAGTACACTCCCACTAGCCCCAACTACTCTCCCACCTCCCCTGGCTACTCACGTGCCCAACAGCCTCACCTCCATCTAGCCTCAGGAGCCCAGCCAGCAGCCCTGATGCCACAGTAAGGAGGAGAAGGGAGGCCTGCAGAGCAGCGGCAGCAGCTGGCTAGGGAGAAGGCGCCTCAGTGGGATTCCATGGGCCTCTGGCCAGTAGCTCCCCAGTCCTCTTGTACATGATGCCTGTGGCTAGTTCCACAGTGGAATGCTGGATCCTGTTGGCAGTGGGCTTGCCTTGTTTTCTAAGTGTGCTTTCTCAGAACCCACCTGCCCAGTTGTGACTTCTCCTTCCGACCCCACCCACCCGAGGCCTGCCCCCACACTGAGGAGCCTGCCTTGCAGGTGACTTAATTGAGGCTACAGGGTGTTTTTGACTTCTTAAAAGGGACGGTAGTTCCTGTGTTCTGGGTCATGAGAGCGGATCCTACAAAAGAACAAAGCTGAAACTGCCTCTTCTTGTTGGTTATTTTATATTTTTTGAAATTCAAATAAAGTTTACTAATTTTGAACCCCCCAAAAAAACCCCTAAAAACTAAGGCACATCTGACCCAAAGCATAATCCTTTAAATTATGTTATAAGCATGAAAATTTTGAGCAATTAATAGGAAAGACTGTATAAGAATTCATGTATATGAATTATGGTGTTGGTGAATGTGGTAGTTACATGATCTGGTGCCAACTTAAAACTATTAAGAGTAAAGGGGAGGATGTTAGTCTATCAATCACCTCGCAGCTTGGTGACCTCATTTGGAGTCGCTATGGAATAGGTCCCTGGAGGCCAGACCCACTCTCTCTGCTACACATTCCTGTTGACAATCCACACGGAGTCAAGCTGAGGGAGCTCAAGCCCAGGAGTTGGAAGAGCCACATGGAGACCTACACCAGTGCTGAGATGCTTCCGCTGCCACTGGATGCACAAGGCTTTCCACTCACTGGCCCGTAATCCTACTGCATAATTGCATGGCTGCATGAGTCTCAAGAGGAATTTATAGACTGGTATTAGATACATGGGCTAATATCAGACTTATGGAATTGAACTGGACTGGGCTTAGATGTTTTCTTCATATACAATTACTCTTTTATATAAAGCTCTTTCTTATCCATAAATGAATGTCTCTCAATTTGTTTCTCTAGTCAACCTTGACTGACACAGTGAAGGATGTTGAAAGCATTATGGACCAGAAAAACAAAAAAATTGTGTCAAGAAGTAAAACAAGAACTTTTTTTTTTAAAGTGAGAATGGCAAAGGTGAGACTTTGGCTCTTGTACTGTGGACAGGTTACCAGGAGAAACCAGTACCAGGTAAAGTGGAGAGTCAGCCATCGACTCATAAATATTTAAAGCTTCATAAGCACAAAAGGGAAGTTCTCCTCTGTCCTGTATGGTGCTATGAAATGAAAAGCAAGGATAACAGAGTATGAGCATAGGTGCTCCAACAATAGGTACAACTCTGGAAATGCGATGCCCAATAATCTGTCAACTCTATGCATGCCCATTCCAGGGAAAGGTAAACCAATAGAAGGCATAAGTTATTGAACAAGATCACTAATGTAACAGACAAAGAGAACTTTGAAGCAGTACCTAATAGAGAGCCAACAGGAATTACAACTAGATTGACAAGAGGACAATGATGAAAGATGTCATTGTTGATATCTGAGAGAGCTTGGCTGAAAATGGAGAATACCGGAGAGTACCTATGTTCTGTTGAATATCCAAAGACAATCAACTGTGTGAATAATAAAATTATGAATCATAATAGGAAATGGAAATACGAGAACACTTAATGTGTATAAGAGGGAGTTCCCCCAGAAAAAAAGAAAAAATTCCACTGGGCACAGATTTCATAGTACATAGTAAGCAACTTTCTCTGAGTTAGTGCATCCTGTGGTATAGCCTGAGAAGGTACTCTATGGAAACAGTGAATTTTTCTTAAAAACAAGGTAGCAGAAGGACATTTGGCCTCCACTCAAGTATTCCCTCAACACAAGAATACTTTCTTCTATAAATTGGCATTCTATGATGCTCACCTTCCCGACACAACCGCTGAAGACAAAGCGGGTGAATAAGCAAATGTGGTGAAGAAAGC
>NW_022103896.1:51436710-51464228 GCF_000313985.2 Echinops telfairi | reverse complement strand
TTAAGTGGAGAGAAAATGTTTTGACAATGATGTACAAATGTGCTTTACACAATTGATGTGTGCATGGATTGCGATAACAGTTGTATGAGCCCCTAATAAAATGTTTTTAAAAAAAACCCAACAGTTTTGTTCGACCTCATGTTTTGTGATGGCTGATTTAAGAGGACAGTGTGTGGCTGTGAAATTTTATTTCCTGCTTGGGGAAAATGCCACAGACACCATTGTGATGTTTAACATAGCTCATAAGCACAAACTAAGGGAAAAATGCAAGTGTATGAATAGTTTTCTCTCTTCAAAAGAGGTGAAATGTTGATAGATGACAAAACTTGATCTGATGTTCATCAACTTCCCGAATGGACAAAAATGTCAACAAAATTCATACACTTGTACTTGAAGATCACAATGGACCACTGAAGAAACAGGGAAGTTAGCTGGACTATCTTGAAGCTCAGTTTAGTTCAATTTTAATGGAAGATTTAGGAATATCACTGTGAAATTTGTGCTTCAGGTTCTGACTGACAAGCAAAAATAGCATTGAGTGAAAACATGACATTATTTGACGGAACAACTCTAAATCGACACAGACATTTTTTTCAAGGTCATAACTGGTGATGAGACAATGGTGCTAGTCTTACAACCCAAAACCAAACATCAATCAAGCCAGTAAAAAACACCATTGTCACCTCACCAACCCCCACCCCACCCTCCACCCCAAAACTGGTCAAGGGAAATCAAAGATCAAGACAATGCTCTTATTATTATTATTATTTTTTGACATGAGGGAGATAGTGGATTTGGGGTTTGTTCCACCAGGTCAGACTGTTAATCAAGCTTTCTGTTTAGAGGTTCTGAAAAGATTGCATAACAGAGTGCAAGCAAAAAAGGTCTGCTTCATGGCAGATAGGGAACTCGTATTGCCACCACAACAATGCACCTGCTCACATAGCCATTCCACTGCACCAGTTTTTGACAGAAAACATCATGCCTCTCTTGCCCCATGCACCTTTCTCTCTTGACCTCTCTCGGTGCAACTTCTTTTTGCTTCCATAGAATGAAGAGGGCCATCAAAGGACAACGTTTTGATGATGTGGAAGAGGTGAAGAAAAAAATGATAGCGGTGCTGTCAGTCATCCAAACAGATTCCTTTGAACAATGTTTCCATGATGGAATCACAGATTTGACAAATACATTAAGCATAATGGAGTGTACTTTCAAGGTTTGTAAAGAAAAAAAATTAAATACATAGCTTTGAAAAATTCTAGTTTTTTTGTGGAGTATCCCCTAGTCTATACAAAAGTACAGTCATTCAAAAAGAACAAGGAGATGATGCATACTTTTAAATTAGGAAAAATCTGTGTCTATGTTGTATATTTTCACAATACATGTTTTATATTTATATATATTTTATATTTCACAATACACATATATTTTTACAATAAATTTCACAATACATAACCTACATGTTGAGGAAATAATCTGAGATTCTGAGCACAAAAATGTGGTGAAATAATTAGAGGAAGACCCATTAATAACCTGTGATATGCAGATGGCATGACTCTGCTTGCCGAAATTGAAAGAAGACTTGAAATGCTGACAGGAAAATGGGAATCTATAGGCTTCAATGTGGATTACACTGCGATGTAAAGAAGACAAGATTCTTCACCACAGGATCCTTAGCATCGTGAGCAAGGCAAAACATCCTGATATTGTCAAGGGTTCCATTTTGCTGGCACTGCAATAAGTTCCACGGAAGCAACAATTAGGAATCAAATGGCATAGTTCTTTGGGGGATCCGCTGTTAAATATTAAATGTTAAGGAGCAAAGATGTCTTTCTGAGGGCTAAAGTAAACCTGAGCCTCGTCATGGCATTTTCCGTCACCTCATCTGCAGGTAAAGCCTGGATATTGAATACTAACGATCAAAGAAGAATTGATGCATTTGCACTAGGGCGTTGGAAAGAAATCTGAATAAACCATGAGCAGCTAGAGGAATGAACAAATCAATTTTAGAAAGATCAGCCAAATTGTTCCTGAGGCTGTCCACATCAAAGAAGCACATCAGCTTGTGTGATCCAAAGAAGACAATAACAAAATCCAAATATGAACAAGGGAAAAAGTATCAGAGCTGAAATTTTAAACACCTAATTTGTAGAAGGTGATGGATGATGGTGGGAAACAAAAATGCATCTGCAGGCTCATTTTAATCTAGTCAGACGAAGCCTCTGCTAGATCCTCTCTGGTCACAGGCGAGGTACTCAAACAGCTCTACAGAGATTATTGTAAACTTGATTGTGCTGGATCGAACTACGGTATGATACTTGGTCAGTTGCCTTCCTTCTCAAACCATTGTCCTGTCTTAAATATTACTCAGTTGTTCCAAGGCAGAAATTTCTTCTCTGCCTTCTAAAATATTAATGGTAGCCTTTTATTTCTTTCTCTTTATTTTATTTTTTATTTCTTCTTGGTTTCTTTATTTTTGTTTTTTATTGTTTCTGTTAGGTTTCCCAGTTTATGAAGCACATGAGTGCATGCATACAGACAATAATTGATGCAATGGTTTATTGAGGATGGTGAGGGGAACTGGGGAACAAATAATGAATGTGGTAGGAGGGAAGGAGCACTAGAACTGATTGTAATGATGTATACACAACTCCTTCTAACAGCAACTTAACTATGGAAATGTATGATATGTGAATTTAGTATCAATAAATCTATTTTTTTCAAAGCTCCTTAGAAATGAAGATGGTGAGACCTTGTCTCAGGTACTTTGAGTGTATTATAAGGAGGAATCAGTCCCTAGAAAATGCATACTGCTCAGTAAGACAGCGGGTCAGAGAACCGAGGCGGAGCCCACGTGAGAACGTCAGGCGCCGTGGAAGGAACAAGGTGCTGACATGGCGCGATGGTCAACTCTGCGCGGGACCAGGCGGCCCTGTTGTACATGGAGTCATCATGGGTCCAAACAAAATCCATAACGCTTCACAAGAACAGCAATATTTCTAGAACGAGTACTCCTGAGAGAGATTTTCACTTAGAGAAATGTCTGCATTTTCTATAAATTCCACTGAGTCTTTCTAAGCCAGCTTCACTTCAGAACCAGAGAGATTTACCTAAGATCTCTATTTGATAGTGGGCAAATGTTTTATGGTCCCTGCTATTTTCACTCTTAAAGATTTTTAAAAATCTTCATAATTATAATCCAGATATCTTTTCTATCAATGTCCTTCATTATACTTATAAAACATTCTAATTATATAACCAGGTTTCACTTTTCCTTGAAGTAATATTGCGTAATGCAAATATTTCCCCATACCTAACCTTTATTATTTCTACCCTTTCCTCCCTTTTAAATGTGACCTGTCAATGGTTTATCCCTGTTCACAGTAGAAGACGCTTTGAAAATTCACTGATATTAATAGTATTAATTTGTTGATCTGGCTTGAAATCTATTGCTTTTCCTCAAATTTTGTTGCTATCTAGAAAAATATATAATAGAAACTAACAACCACAAAATGCAAGTAGATTTTCCACACTAAGCTCCTCATCATAAAACAAAGATAATGAGCAACTATCCCCTTTTCCCATAATGAATGGGTACTTATTACCTAAAATCCATCCCAGTGATTGTCAACACAAGTCTTGTCCTTTGAATTATTTTAAAGCTCGTCTATTGATCATTTTAGTCCCTTACAAGTTCCTAATCAAAGTTTATTTCAGCCAAACCTAATTCCACTGCATGCATTTATTCATTAAGCAAACATTGCCTCAGACTAAGCACACAGAACCGACTCTCAATGAGTTTAGTATAGACTTCTAAACAGAAATATATAAATAGTTAAATTCACAGAGCTATAAATTAATTCATTGACTATCTGTTTGTTCTAAAACATTGCAGGCACTGTCTTCAGAGATAAACAAGATCCCAGCTGTCTCAGATGGTCAGAACGATGTGCAAACAAGTACAAGAAAGCTTTATAAATGCTGGAACTACTGCTAAGGTAGAAAACATGGATAGGTTATTGATGATTTAGATGGACAATGGGAAGTTCTACCTAATCTTTTGTTCATTTAAAAAATAAATTAGTTTGTTTTATTGGGGGCTCTTACAGCTCTTATCATTTTATTGGGGGCTCTTTTGTTTCTTAAGAACTCACTCTTGGATTTCAAAATTAGAGGCAAGGTGAACAGTTATATTCTACATAGAATGTCTTTATGAAAAGTTGGAGGAGCCCTTGTGTAGTGTAGTGGTTGGCATTAGGCTGTGATCTGCATGGTTGGCAGTTTGAAACCACCAGGAGCTCAGCGGAAGAAGGACTGGGCTTTCTACTCCTGTCAGCAGTCTTGGAAACCACAGAGGTCACATGAGTCAGCATTGACTTGATGGCATGTGTTTGTTTTGTTTTGCTTTTTGGTGGTGGTGGTGGGGCTATAAAAACTTATAAGGATCTGAACAGGGTAAGGAGGCAAGAATAAAAGTGGCTGTATTATCATAAATTATCATAGTAGAATGCATGTAATCAATTTAAGATGGAAAGTAACTGAAATAAAACACACTAACTTACAAACAGAATCAATGGAATGATACTGAGTTTCTAATTTGGACAAGGAAATGGTTATTGATACCATAACAAAGACAGCATGTGAAAATGGCAGCAGGCTTGGGGACATGATATATTCACCATAGAACATGTTCAGCTTGAGATTCCTATGGGCAGTGATATTTAGGGTGTGAAATATAGGGAAAAAAGGGTATTTGATATTAGATTTAATAGTAAAGCTTTTGCAAGTACTTATTATGTAGGTGGTTTAAGCCTTAGGTGTGAAATGAGCAGCCAGAGAAAGTGTTTGTAAAGAGAGCGAGATAAAATGTGGGTTAAGAGTCGAGGCAGTGGGCAGGGAAGACAGTCATGCAAAGTGGCTTGGAGTAGTACACAGAGTAGAACCCAAAGTGAGGAGCTTACTGAGAAATTAAAAAGAGGCCACAATTTTAAGAAGAGAGCTGTGACTTAAAAAAAGGGGGGGGGTGTTTGGGGATGTCAAGACAGAGATAATCTTAAAGCAGCTTATTAATTTGATAATTAAAAGTAAATGATGATTTTTGGCAGGTGGAACACAGATTTAGATGGAAAGAATCAAGAAATGGTGTAGAGACTTTCTAAGAGAGAGTTCTACAATGTGGAAGAAACCATCATATTTGTGGGTTTTCAATGTCTTTTTAAATTGAATTACATGTTTTAGGTTGACTTTATTTTTTCATACAATATGTATATTATAAATTTTGCACAAATTCATAAAAAAGTGAAGGGTATACCTCAGTCAATTTTTATAAATTGAAAAACCAATGCAACCGATCCCCGAATCAAGAAAGAGAGAATGTCACTTACAGCCCAAACTTCACAGCATTGCCTTCCTGGTCATTACCTACCCAAAGGTAACAGGATCAGATTCCTATGACCAGGGGTTAGTTTTCTTAATTTTGAACTTTACATTAAAGAAAGCAAACTACATGTTTTGTGAATAAGTTTTAAAAACAACATTAGCATGTAATATTCATCTATGACTTCATCGAAAGTCTGTTAGGTTTCATAAAATAGTATTCTGCTCACTAAATAATATCACAGATTATTGGCATATAATGATCATAGACATTGCAGGTGTTTCATTTCGGAACTATCAAAATAGTGCACTCATAAAAATTCTACATTTTTTTGGTAAATACATACACATGTTATTTGTTTCCTGATCATGCACATATTCAGCTTAAATATTTAGCAGACAGTTTTCTAATTTGTATTTCAAGTTTTACTTTCTCCAGCTCTGCATGGAAACTTTCACATTTTTATGAACATTTGTTACACTCAATCTTTGTAGTAGCTTTCCTGAAGGATGGGTAGCACCTCATTTTGGCTTTAGTTTTTTATTTCTCCTGTGATTAATGTTGTTGGACAATTTTCCATTTGCTTATTAGACATTACTTTTGTGAAATGTTTCTTCAAATATTTAGTTAATTTTTAAATTGGGTTATCTGTTTACTTATTTTTAACTTGTCAAGAGTTCTTTGTATAAGTCAAGAACTGTGAACAGTCTGAGTTGTATCACTATTTCATAGAGGCTGGAGAAAACTCAAGACACAGCACAGATAGATGGCTCCATATTTAGTGTGCTGCATTAAATAAACCTCTGAGATTAGAAAACACAACTATTTATGATGGGCATAAAGAATACTTGTTCCTTGTTCCAGAAGCAAGTATTATGTTTGTCATGCTGGAAAGTGAGCATGACTGCATATGATTATTCACAACTGATATATAATAGATATGTCTACTCCTGATTAATGACTAGCATTTTCATACTCCCAATGTTATCTATTTTTAATTAACAAGTGCTCTTGATCACACTGCAGTCAAATTTATGACTAGTTTTTTGTTTGTATATAATCAGACTAATATAATATATATAGTATATATATATAATCAGACTAATATAATATAATATAATATATATATAATATTAGTCTGATTATATATATATATTAGTCTGATTATATATATATATATACCTATATATAACATCTTTTTTACAGTATAAAATTGTGTAATGATTATCATTAAACAAGGGTCAATACATGTATATGGGTTTGTTATATACTTTTGCCTTTTCAGTAACATGTGAGCATAGAATACCAACAAAAATATCTCACAGAGGAAGGAAGAAATTAACAAACAAGAAAACCCCACAAATGACAAACAACTGCGTAACATATGTGCTATTTGTGTAAAAATACAATAGTGTTTGTATTGATCTTATGCCAATTGAACCCTCTCATAATTATGATAGCTTTACTGAAAGTCTGGATATCTGGTAGTTATGTCTTCCTCTATTTTTGCTTCTCCATGGTTGTCTTGCCATTCTTAGAATTCAGTATATATAACTGCCTTACAACTAATTTTAAGTTATAATGTGTGTCTATTAGCAACACATTATTGTAGGCATTTTCACATATCACGTTCATTTTGAAACATGCGAACACGTATACCGTATGTATATGCATAGAACTTACTGTTTTCAATCGCTTTTCCTTAGACACTTAAAAGATATCATTCCATTGCCTTCTGACCTCAGACATTCATCAAGAGAAGTCAGTGTAATGTTACTGCTTTGAACAATTTTTTGATCCCATGCCTTTTAAGATTTTCTGCTTTGATTTCAGCAATCCTACTATGATATGCCATTGACTAGTTTTCTGGTTATTCAAAATATTTCTTGAATATGTGGTTTAATGATTTTCAACTATTTTGAAAATTTCTTGGTTATTGAAATATTGTCTCTATTTTTATTATTTCTTTAATCTTTTCTGGTTCTCTAATTTCATATTTTTTAGTATTTTCACTGTGTCCTTTTTGTGTGTATTTGTAATGTATATTTTCACTTGATTTTTTTGTTCAATATTAATTTTTCTGTGGCTAAATCGGGATATTTTCCATTGATTTAGTTTCCATTTCATACATGTTCTAAATACATTTATTTAGTTATTAATTTCATTATTTTCTTCAGTCCTGGTGTTGATGTTTGAGTCTCTAATATTTGAGTCTCAAATATTACATTTGTTGAAAATTCCTTATTTTAAATCTACTTCTTGAATATCTTAACCAACCACCGCAGTCTATGGATAACTTCAATACCTAGATCATCTCTGTTCACTGACATTGTTCTCTATATCTATATTTTAAATGCTTGGTAATTCTAAACTGAATTCAATGTATAGTGAATAAAAATTCTGAAGAAAGCAGATGATGAGATTTTCCTTTAGAACGTATCCATTCTATCTTTTATTTGATAATTAAAATCAAGGTAGGTCACTTTAATCTCTTCAGAAACTCTGCTTAGTGGCATCTAAGCAACATTATCTTGTAGCTTGATGTTTGATGCCCAAAAGGGGGACTGAAGTATCTACTAGCCTCTGTTCTTCCGGAAACATCTTATACTCCAATTTCTATATACTGAACACCATACGGAAACTAACATCTCAGTTCTGTTTCAGTGGCTTCTTTCACTTGTCTGTTTTTAAATTTGCAGTTTTTAAATTTGGTTAAAACCTGAGGGGGGAGAATGGTGTGGGATAGTGTTTGCTTCGTAGTGCTATGTGAGGGAAATTGGCCCATCACTCCTGGCTACCTTCATGGCACCAGATGTGATTTGTTGTCTAGTATCCCTAGAATATTCCTAAAACTATGCTGGCTTCTCTCCACTATAGCAGGAACTCCCTACCTGAAATACCAACCAGATTGACAGATGCCTCAAAAAGACCTCATCTGTAGCCTCACCTTTTTTCGTTTGGATCCTTTGTCCCCAGGATCTTCAGATCTCAAGGACTGGATTTCCTGGCAGACTGCTGATGCCTTGCAAGACACATACATACACATATATACACATATATATGCACGTATGTTATTTAATCTGTCTTTACTTGCTCTCAACTGGAACAATGGTTTGCTTTGGGTTCTGTCATCGTAGTCAATATATTTAAATTTTTAAGATGCACTTCAGCTTTATTTTTACTTCACCAATAAGCAATAAACAAAGGTATTTCATAATGCTTATGTAAATTAAATTCTAGATGTGCTTGTGTGTGTGTGTATGAGAGTAAGGGGAAAATATTGCTATTCGAATTACAGTTCATATATACATGTATTTATTCCAAGCGAAACATGTTTAGACATGTCTCTGTGATCACTGGGTAGCTTTAGAGAAATCTTCTCAATAATACACTTATCTTAATGTTGTTATGGTGCCTGCCAAAAAATGACACATTGTTTTTATTGTGAACCACCAGAAAACAAATGTTGAGGTCAGGGTTCATATGAAATTTTTAATAAAAGTAAAGTAGACCCTACACACATCACTGAAGCTTTTCAACAAGTTTAAGGTAATACTGCCTCACACAAGACAACACGTTTTTGGATGGATCAAGTATTTTAAGGGTGAACAGGAAAACCTCCAAGATCACCCAAGAAAAGGAAGATGATCAACCTCAGTGAATGAAGAAACTACGGCTGGAAACCACAGAAAAAGTGGTAGAAGACCCTAACGTTACTACTGATGAAGGGACTTCTGAAATTGGGATATCACAAGGCTTGGCATTGCCTGAGCAAGATTTCAGCTTGATGGGGTCCAGAACCATTGGGGGAAGATCAACTAACTACAAGGGATGACCTTTTCCATCAGTCTTCCAAGCAAGATCCAAACTCATGACATAATTTTGTGGAAATGATTACACATAGGGATGAGTCTTGGATTTACCAACACAGCCCAGAGAGCAAACTCCAACCCAAGCAGCATTGAGGGATTTACTGGACCAGTTAAGTTCAAGGCAACGAGGTCAGCTCAGAAGGTTATGGTGACTTTGGGGTGGGAGGGTGGCATCGCAAAGGCGTTATATTCATAGATTTTCTCAAAGTCCACAGAGGAGTCATAGGGACTTCAAATGAAGAAGTTTATGAAAAGTGAAAAACCAAATTTGTGTTAAAAAACAAAAAAGGCCAATAATGTTGTGCCAGGGATTTTTTTTTGGGGGGGGTTGGGGCAGGGTCCATCACAACAAGGCACATGTTCATTCTTGGAGGGTAGGGAGGATACTTCTATAAAGATTTGGTAGGGAAACCTTACCATCACCACCACACAAAGGCTCAAATATTACCCTTTCCGACTTCCCTTTGTTTCCAGAATTCAAAGAACATCGTGAAGGAACGTCAGGAGAGCTCCTGAAGAGGCCCAAATGACCCTTTTGTCATGGTGTCCACTGCTGAGCATAGAATAACTTGGGAAGTGTTTGGTAGACAGAATTACTATCTCTAGAAATGTATAGACCTACACAGGGGACATTGAGAAGCAACAGCGGCACAATTTGATATTTTTTAAAGAAAAATTCTATGATTTTTAGCAATACTTTCAGACTTATCCTCCTAAGTCTTAGAAGTCATATAGCATTATTCCCACGAGGTGATTACAACTGAGACACTAAGAAGTGCCACACTCAGTGGAAAATGACTCAGGTTTTGGAGTTCAAAGGCAGGACTGTGAAACAGATTTTAGAAATATTTTTAAAGGACCCTAACAGTCACATGTGTCTTATTGACATGCATGTATAATTTACTTGATTATGTAACTAGAATAATAAAACAATTTGGGTGAGACTTTTGTGTTGAACCCCCACTGAAAACACTCCCTCACAGAGACTCTGCACGGTGTCTTCGAGGACTGGTTAGGTCTTCATGGGAGGAGACAGTTTCAGCTGTTTCTTGGAGAACTGTGGGTGGGTTCAAGTGACCAAGTTTGTGGTTAGCGGTGCAATGTTTACCAACACCACCACCAGGGCTCTTATGAGTACAGTTCTACAGAATTGATTTTCTGACAGTTACTGAATATATAACTACGTTTTTAGACATACTATTCCTCTATATCATCCAAGATCCATTTTATAACAGAGTGATGAGAAGCAACTATGAGAACCCAAAAACCCAATTGATTGATGTCAAATATTATAAACAAGGATATAGATAAAATAATGCCAGTTAAATTAGATTCTATATGTAAGAACATTTTAAAATAGATGTAGATTATGTAAATTACACAAGGGAGAATAAAATAAAAAGAAAAAAACCCTAAAAGGACAAAACATCCTACCAACAGAAAAGTCATCTAAGTAAAATAGCAGTGAGATCATATATGAATACTGGCTTTTACCAATTTATAAATAAAATAGTTGTCATAGAAAGGGGTGGGGGAAAGAATACAAATCTAAGACAAAAAATCCCCCATGGCTACCACCTGGTACCAGAATGAAGAAGTGGCATTTCCCATTGACAAGTGCAACTGAGGCAGCCCGCTCCTCCTCCTCATAAAAGAAGGTAGGTCTGTTTCTCCCCTTTCCTGTAACTTATCAATAGGAGGAAATGAAATAAACAATAATCCAATCAAATTATCCAAGAGAAACACACACAAATGAATGATATTACAAAATTATTTGCCTTGAAGTTATTAGATTTCAAATTTTTTAATAAGGAAAATTACTGTGAGTGGTGGAGTAGGTGGACAATGTAGCCATTCTCCCTAGTTAGGAGAGAACAACTTGGAGAGAACACCTATAATTTCGACGTGGATACATTCATTCACTCCCATGTCAGTTTCCTATCAGCAAAAGTGGGACAGTAACAGAACGTCATCATAAAGTTCCTGTGGGAGTTATAGAAAAATTTATCTATGGCATTCCATAGTGCCTGACATAGAGTATATGCTGTTATTATCTGTTATCATTTTAGTAGCACCATCGTTGTTTTTGTTATACTGAGGTTCAAAAACATTGAGGGTAGGCATTAAAACTGGTTCTAAGCTTCTGAAACAGAAACTCATGGCATTCCAAGTATCTTTTTAAAAGTTTATGTTACTTGTCCAAATAATTATGTCAATCAATCATAAAGAAGCAACTAGAGTGCTAAAAATTAAATACAAATATTTTCAGTTACATTCATATAGTATCTAAAATTAGAAATAACTTGAAGTGATTTTAATCATTTTCTCACCTTTGGCCTTATTAGATTTTACAGAGAATGAACATTGGCTTATAAGATTGAAGACATTATAAAATATAGATAATTACTATTAATTATTGGTTCAATATTTAATCAGAGTGCAATTAGCACCGCAGCTATAAGGAAGAACAGTAATGTTTTAATATTTATTATGTGTTGGGCACTTGAGTTTGGTTCACTGACATTTTTATTATGTTCAAATAATAGTTCTACCATTTTTACCACCACCCATCCTCATTTTACACATAGGAAAACAAATTCTCATTCTATGTAAGAGATTACTAAATACGGTAGCATGAATATCACAATTGGATAATTGTCATAGACCTCATTTAGGCATTGAGGAAATCAGCTCCTCATTATCTCACAGTTAATATTTTTTCATCTGTAAGATGTGAAGATAGAAAGATAGAAAATGGTAGCTAGTTAGCTAGATCTGAATGCATATATTGGTAATTTGAAGAATAAAGGTTTAAGGTCAAATGTGAGGCTTTACTGGAAGGAGGCTTTATCATCTTAATGGAAAAATATCCAGGTAATTCAATGACCGTATCTAGAGCAATACAAATAGAGAGTGGCTCACTACCATGAAGCCCATGCTGATTTACAGTGAGTGTATCAGGCAGTGCAGAACTGCCTCTGGGTTTTTGAGGTTGTAAGAGCAGAAAGCCTCATCGTTCTTCCCCAAAGTGGCTGGTAGGATTGAACTGCTAGCCTTTCAATTAGCTGCTCAACCTATACCCCAGTACATCTCAGGTGTAGTAGTTCCCCAATCAGTGTCATGGAAAATAATGAAGGGGTTAGACCTACCTTAGAAAAATCAAGTAAGTTTCAATTACTTATTGATGTGCTATTTTGATGCTTACCATTTAAGATCAACTTAAGTAAAAAAAATATTATATATATATTCTCTTGAGGTGGTTACTACAAATGAAGTATTAAAATCAAGGGAAGGGTTTGATTCTGACACACTCATTCTTTAGATCACTATCACAATCCTTCTCTTAACCCGAAGAGCAAAAGTTTAGGAAAGAATGTCCCTCAGGCTTCAAACTAAATGAGGACAACTTAGGTTAGATGGAGCACAAGCACATCAGTTGGTAGTATAGTTAAAGGTAGATAAATGTAGATACAAATAAAGATCAAACGTTCCCTCAAAGATCTTGTCTTTCATTTGATGTCTTTCACAGCGCGAGTCCAGTCAGATGTGTGAAGAGTTCTACATGAAGCATTTGTAGCACTGACTAAGACAACTTTTAAATATGTTAAGTAGTTTAAGAATGCTTCATCTGTTCTTCCCAGTTTATACTTTAATGAATGCCATTTTTATTTGATTTAATTTATCCTTTTATTTTTAAGATAGTTAAGGAAATTCCTTAGGCTTTTATGATAGTCAAGAAAAGACACAACGAGAGGAGGGAGTGATTTGGGCACACTTTAGGGTCTGCTTGTGTGAGATCAGGGTCGGGTAGGGCTCCATGATGACACTGAGGGGGGGCGTGGGGGGGCAGTGGGGGGGTAGGAGGCATAAAATGAAGTCATATTTCCCAGAGGCAGGAATTCATGAAGAAACAATATGTGATGATCAAAGATAAGGGAGAAAAACTAAATTACCCAAACCCACATTAACCCACTGCAATGGGACTGGGTGTACTCATTGTGGATCTGTACAATGGACTAGAACTGTCCCATGGTATTTCCAAGGGCATACATCTTTATGGAAACAGACTTCCACCTTTCTGCCACAGAATGGTAGCTAGCGGGCTCAAAGTTAACCATTCATCAACAGAGCTCCTTAGAAGAAGAAAAGAGAACCCTAAATATAATTACACAAATAGTTTCGGTGTTCCCAATAAAGTAAGATGCATAGTTTAAAGTTTGTATACAGGTTCTTAATTACAATTAATCTAATGTGCTGGGTCCCTTTCCTAAGGAAAACATCGCATAAGTGAATTGTATATTTTCCAATACCCTTTCAATCTTTTCATTAGACAAAAAGCATGAAGACAGCTCTTCTGTTAACATTTTCGCCAATCAGCACCGAACCCAGACAATCTCATTGCGAGTGTGTCAATGTCGATCAGATCGACCCGCCTCGTGGGTTTTTGCGAGATAACTGTTCAAGGGAGTGGAAAGCCCAGTCGTTCGCCCGCAGAGCCACTGGTGGATTCGAACTGAGGATTGTAGGATTGTAGAACCACTGCAACCACCAGGGCTCCTGCCAAGAAGACACCCCCTCAACCAAAAGACAGAAAGCTTCCTGATGAAAATGAAAAAACAACCGAACTCAGACAAGCGCCACAGGGAAGGCATGGGGCTTTACTGCGGGCTTAAAATACTGCATGCAAAAGTATTTATGGTACCACTACAGGAATCCCTTTTCTTCTCAGCATTCCTACCGTTACACTCCCTTAAAGGAGTGACTGAGAAAACCCCCTAGAAATAAGTGAATTGCAGTTTTCTTGATCTGATACCCTTTCCAATAGACCACATTTAATGATATAACCAAATTCTTCACGTGATTGAAAGCAAATTAGATCTTGACAAGTGAAAGTTCTGACAAAGTGAAATTTGAATAAAAATAGTAAATCAGATTGATGTCATAGAAAAGTCATAGAAAGTAACGCTCCATTTCATACGTTCAAAAGAAGCCAAAGGAAGCACGAAAGCAGCGGATAGTTGAGGCCCCCGTGTAATCAATACAACTTTTCATTTCTGAAATTGAATGCACGATTGTTAAATCAGAAACAAGTATTAACTCTGATGTATAAGCAAATGCACATTCATACGTATCAAATAACAATTGGACTTTGATCCGTGTAACAAAAATGCTTTATAAATGTTTGCGTTATCAGTTTGGAAACTAGAATTGTCACAGAGAAGTTGGTGAGAATCCTTATTTTTATGGAGCTTGATATCATTGAGTAAATGAAATCCTGCAGCAAAAGAAATGTTTCTTTTATCTACACTTACATATTTTATTCACTCAATCTTATTTTTTTCAAAACCTTTTAATTGGGAGGAAATACAGATAGCAGATCATTCCACAGTTCAATCATATCAAGCAATGTTGTACAATTGTTACCCCAATCATTTTAATAAAATTAAAATTTGCCTGTATTCTCAAATACTATTGTTTTTAATAATCTATAATTCCCTACCATATATAGGGAAAATATTGAAAATTGACCATATATCCATCTCCACAGAGAAATTAACTTAGAATCATTCTACATTGAAGCCTTTATATTTTCTTCTATTCTTTCTGGGTTTATCATATACTATAACCTGAATCAAATGTTCTAAATCATGAGTGGCTTTTTTATTATAAAGTTAAAAATAGGTTATTGGATTCCAACGGGCCATAAGAGACACCTGAATGGATTAAGCACATCATTAAATAATTTCAACAATTTGGATAAAACCAACCTCTCTGTTAGATGAACTCCCTGGTGGTGCAAATGGTTAAAAACTGAGGTGCTAATGGAAAGGTTGGTGATTCGAACCTACCTACTCAGAGGCACCTCAGAGAAACTATCTGGCAGTATGCTTTGGAAAGGCCACAGTGTGTGAGACCCCTCTGGCACACATGGGCACACGATGAGGTTAGAGAGGTTCCACAGCCACTGGCATGGCCTTCATCAGTATGACTCTTAATGCCACATCTTCTGAACTAGCGATTCTCAACAGGGGAGGATGCTGATCCCCTGTGGCATTTGGCAACGACTAGTGACGTCTTTGGTTATCACGGAGGGTTCTTAGTGCCATATATGGATCGAGATGAAGAATAACGATAAATACCGTACAATACATCTCACAATACATCAGACAGCTCCCACAAGGAAGATTAATATAGAATTTAGCTTTTACATTTCATGATGTAATAAGTTTAATGACATCTTTATTATTGTTTTTCTGCCCCTCATTTTGAACAGCCTATCATAACAGTTCTAAGACTCTTTGATCACTATCTTACTACAGAAAAGTAACTTTCTGGCAATAAACAGAGTGGGTGAGAGGTAGTCTTTCCGTTACCAGAATTGAACCTACAAGGTAAAGCAGGACATGCCTCTAGATACTGTTCTTCCATGTTTTATATATCAATTGAATGGGTAACACTTTTGCTTGAGAGTCTCAATTTAAATTCTATTTCTATAGTAGTTACTTTACGACTTGGAAGAACCTTTGTGATAGGTTGTTTCGACATGAATCAGCCGAAACCAAACTCACTGCCATCGAATCTACGCTGACTCCTAGCGACCTTGCAGTACAGCGCCGAAGGTCCCGCGAGTTCCTGAGGCTGAAACTCCATTGGAGTAGAACGCGCCGTCTTTCTCCTCCAGGCGCTGGTGGTGTCGACCAGCAAGCACCCCCACGCCACAGCCAAATAAACAATATGATAATGATGCTCAAAATGAATCTTAATATTCCAGGAATTACAATTCCCAACTCATGTTCAGGCATTTTGAAGTAAAATGTTTATTTTTGCTTATGCACAGGATGAAAAGAAATTTTTTTCTAAAAAGTTGGCATTATTTCCATTAGGTGTATGTGTTATTTATTTTAATATTTATTGTTAATTATTCTGTAATTCACTTAATGGGCTTTAACTGGAGTGCTCAAAAGGTATCATGACTATAAGTAAACTAATAGGAAAGCGGATAACAATGAATTAAGGGTTACTGGCAGATTAAGACACTGCTTCTCTCATTTGAGGTCGACAGAATTCAAATGGCCTTCATGAGCTGAGCAATACGCTGTGGAAAATGAGCTGCGTGCTTATCAAGGGGCTCTTTCATTTGCGTTTTTGCTAAATAACCAAGCTGCTCGGTTTTCTAGCTACTCAAGAGACGTGAGTAAGAGAGGAAAAAAATTATCCAGGTGAGCAAGTCAGGGGCATTTGAGGACCAGATTGAAACCAGGAGAGAGCTCATCAGTGAGCACATCAGAATGCTTCCTTAGTCCTTTCTCATACAAAATGACAGCATTCACGTAGTCAGGAGGCACCAGTGCATTCATTCTTTCCACGTTCACCAGGACCACAAGCAACTCTAGAGGCTGTTCTCTTGATAAATGATCATTACTTCAGCCTGACACTACTCGAGTGCCCCTGCTGTTGCTGGTTAAGAGTTTGAATTTCAATTAAGCAGTAAATCTTTTTTTTTTCCTTTTCTTTTTAAGATATTCTCCCAGTTGACACTTTTTCTTTACATGCTTTTTGGTAAAGAGATATAAAATAAATGTTAATATATAAACTTGGAATATGTTATGCTTTAATTTGCCGTGCGTACTTTCACCTGAAGTAAACTCTCACCTACACTTTCACCTAATTTCTCATGTAAACGTTTGCCTAGTTTTCCGTTCAATAATGAATGTACAAATTGATCTGTGACATTGACTACTACAATCCTAGCAATATGTCAGGAATCTCCCTATTTCCATTCCTACCCCAGCCCACCTTTTTTGTTGCTTTGGGGTAAATGCTTCCCCTTTAGGCTTGAATAGTTGAGTTTTCTGTAAAGCACACATGCCTCACAGATGTTACTGTGTATGACTGAAGCCAGTCCGCCACCTGACTGAAAGACGGCAACTTCAGTTTCAGGTTTGAAGACTTCCTTAGGGTGATAGGCTCAGGGGTTCTTCCAGTCTCACCAAGACCGGAACATTGGGTCTTTTTATGAATTTGAGTTTTATTCTACCCATTCTAATGAGGGCATTCTATTGCATTCTGATCTGAAGGTTGGGTAGAGGTAGCAAGGCACCATCTAATTCTTCTGGTTTCAGACTAAAGAGGCCACGGCTTATGTAGGCCATTGGTCCTCTGGCCTAACTGCTTCCTTGAGAGTGGTGCACTCTGCGTTGCTCAAAAGGGGGAGAGATCCATAACTACACATTAGATAGCCACTCACCAACCGAGGGTGTAGAAGTTTATATTTAGGAACTATAGAATGCTAATTAAGGAGACCTGGTGGTGGAGTAGGGAATGCATTGGGGGCTAACCACAAATTCAGCAGTTCAAAACCAACAGTCATGCCTCGAGAGAATGATCAGGTTTTAAACTGCCATATAGATCTACAGTCACAAGAACCCCAGGGCAGTATTAACTTGTCCATAGGACCTACAGGGTTCTATGAGTCCGAATATAGTAGGTGGCAGGGAGATTTTTTGTTTGAAAATTATGCTAATTGACCTAGATGCCCCGACACTAAACTTCCTAGCCTTTAAGCCTAGTAGCTCCATCCTCAAAATTTTGGTTATGTCTACTACGTTTTCAGAACAGTCCTCTGTATGTGCTCTATCGTACATATGAATATTCATGCAGCATATAAAATACATTTGTAGAAATATCCACAATCATCTCTATACATGCATGTAGGTGTTCCTCAGTACAACTCCCCGTAACTATTTAGCACACATATACACCGACAGGCCTCCACAAAAATCACTGCCTATTATAGTTGTTGCTGCAGAAGTGTATATGTTGTAGTCATATGGTTGTTCTTTATTCTTGTGTTCATCTCGGCAACGTCCTTTGTCTGGGTCATACTGTGCTGATTTCCTCCTATTATGTATTCTCATTCCCTTCACGAGAATGAACAGTTATTTACTATCTATTTGTGATTCGGTGTGATCCTCTGTTCCTGGTAGCCATCAAAAAATGTTTCATTCTTGATGTTCTAGATTAGTATTTCTCTGCAAATCCTTTTGTATGGCCTTATTTCACTCAGCAAAAGGTCCCCCCCAATTCATCAACATTATGAGATGTCGTATAGATTCACCATTGTCTACAACACAGTATATATACCACTGTATGTATGTACCATAATTTGTTTATTCATTCATCCATTTATGGGCAGTTAGGTTGTTTCTATCTTTTTGCTCTTGTGAATATGTTGTGATAAACATGGATGTGCATATGCTTAATTGTGCCACAGATTTTATTTCTTTACTCTATCCATACCAAGGAATTGGATTGTTGGATTGTATGGTATTTTTATGTCAGTTTTTTTAAAGATCTGCCATTCTCTTTCCATAGTGGTTGTACCATTTTACAGTGCCATCAGTAATACATAAGCACTCCAAACTTCCACAACTTCACAAGCATTTGTTGGTGTCGATGTTTTAGTTGCTTGTTTGTTTATTGCTTTTAACCAATGCCAGTACTGTTGGGTCAGATGACATCTCCTCATAGTTCTAATATTTATCTCTAATGACCAATCACTGCAAGCATCTTTTCGGGTGATGTTAGTTACAGGATAATGAAGTTTATGTAGTAAATCTTTAGGTTATCACATTTTCCATAGTCAATTAACATCTCTCAGCCCCCTACACTTTTGCAACATTGTTTTGTGAAGTCATTTCCTTTAGGCTCACTCTCCATGCAAACTATCCTTAAAAAACTGGTACAAGAAGATAGAAGCACATTTCTTCTAAGAAAAAAGGCAAATATTATGATTCCACTGTAAAAGTTAAGAAGCTATGGGATGTATTAATGCATCAAAAGTCATTGACTTAATTGTGCAATTTTAATATTTTTCATAAATTTTTCAACATATATTTTTCATTGGAAGACTACGTAAGTCATAAGAATTACATAAGCATGCATCATACTGACCACACTCAACTCTATAAACATTTTCACACAAATGTCTCTACAGATTTCTTTTTAAAAAAGCTCTTCCCCCAAATGTTAATTTAATATAAAAACAAAAACAATAAAACATCTAATAGAGCATATACCTAATGATTTGTCCAGTCTTCTTTATTGAAAATTTCAATATTCTAGGAGAAAATGTAATCAGTTTGATAGGGACTATCTTCCACACACAGTACTATAAAGCAATTTTATGATACCACAAAGGTAAATTAGCAAAATTTCAAAGCTACAGATTTAAAATATCCTTAACTATCAGATATACCATTGAAGTAAAATGTAATTTTATCTGCTCAGAAGTTAAGAGAAAGTCATTCCACTAGAACTCAAAGTAGCTTTACTTTGGGCAAAAAATTTATTCCTATAATGGTGTTGCTCTTCCCAATTACTTAGAATGGCAACATTTTGTCCATTAGTTAACATAACTTAATAATAAACTACAAAAATTCTGAAGTACTTTATTAAAATGCCTCCATCATTTTGATAAAAATGGAGCAAATATATGTTATTTTTAAATACCCATTTATCAAAACATTATGGGTCAACAACCATGTATCAGGTATTTTATTATTAGATAATGAAGGAAAAAGCCAGTAAGACAAGCCTTCATTGAAAGGATGTCTGTTTACAGTGTTCGCAGCTGTGCAATAAGAGCTACAGAGTTAGAGGAAGCTTTCGGCATGAGAGCGGGGTTTTTGAGTCAGAATTTAATTATAGGTCTATCTAGCTCCAAACATTTTAACTTTCCATTTCCTTATACTTAAATCTCCCAGTGTATTTGCTGCCAGCCCCCCATATACTTCTTAAAGATAAAGTAATAATTTAATATTATAACATGCAAGACTCAATGGCAACTAACAATAACACATCTATCAATAACAATTCAAAAGACCACCTTGTCCAAAACTAGAAATTGCACTTTATTTTAGAAAAGACGAGCAGCAGCTGTCCATGATCCTTACTTTAGAAAAGTCAAGTTATTTTCAGTTTAACTCAACTGAATCCATTTTATCCAAAACATGTTGAGCTCTGGATGTCCTAAAAATGCAAAGTTACTACACTAATCCAGCTAGCTAAGCCCTATAATGAAGTAACAAAGCTTAATTTGATGGAGGGTTTAACTAATCAAGGAGGAATTAAGAATTTCATTAGCTGATTAGCTGTCATTAAAGTAATGCCAGCTTGAGTTGCAACAGCATTCTGCTATGGCAAGAATATATTTAAGACTCGATAATAAGAATGAGGGAGAAGATTGCCCCTAAAGTTTATAAAGCAGTCAGTGGCCAAAAGGGTACCCAGTCAAACTAAAAAGAGGACACACACATGGGGGAAATGTACTTACCATCATGATTAGGGTTTCCTAGAGTCCACGGCTCATCAGAATCAAAATGCGTATCTCCCCCGATTCCTGGTCCAGGGAAATAGGCATGTGCCAAAAATCCTCCCTCTCCATCAAAGGGAGAACTGTCTCCATGAAAACCAGATGCGAAAATGATAGTTATATCCACATCTCGTTTGCCGTTTTCTAATTCACTGTAGGGAACTTCTTCAAACGTCAGAGGAGTTACGTTCTGCCACACATCAAAGGCACGGCGAATAGCCTTACGGGTTTCAGAGTCTCCGACTTTTGGAGTGACGTTCTTTATACTGAAAAAACAACAACAACCAAAAAACAGTGAGTGTGGCTTTGCTATATATAGATAGATATTCTATGACTTATTGAAGGTTTTTATGTATTCAGTTATAATAAAATATTAGGGAAAGGAATCATATTATAGAGCAAAAACCATTCATCATCATCCCTTTGGATCGATTTCACTATATTGTGATCACTTAATGCTCAGTAGTATGGTATTCAGCGACCAAGATATAAATGAGACAATCGTCTGTGAAGGACAGTTAACAGCAGGGCAACTAGATCAATCAGTCACTGTGCTGGTGGGCCACAATAGGCAGGCAGCTTCACCAAAGGATCAAACAGTTCCAGCAGTTTCAAGCAGAAGTAAAATCCCCCATTCTTCGGTGGTTATAATCACTTTCAGAGATACCCTGTTCCGTACGCACAGCCACTTCCAAGCAATGTCTTTATGCTTTTCTTTATGGAAATACATCAAGTTAGCACACAGATAGCTATTTTGTAGTTGTTGCTTTTTTTTAAAGAAAAGGCCAATCAAGCACTAGTTCTGTTGTTTTAATATTGTGAGTCAACAGCTGTTAAAAATTTGACAATTACATAAAAGTAAAGATGTAATATAGACATTACTTACTTTAACAATTTTATTAGCTCTGATTCTTATAAAATGAACAAAAGAAATATATTCTTCTTGATATTTTAGCAGTAATCAGGTCTTTCTCTTTTCCCAGTTATTTTTCTACTTTTGGCTAATAGAACATATATGAAACTAATATTTATTTTTTACATTGTTGTAATATAAATGCATACCATTCTGTTGAAAAGATATAAACTCCATAAGATTCATAAAAACAGTTTCAGATATTTTTCAATCAGTTAGCTGGTTGCATGGTAAAAAACATTTAAAATGTATTTTCCAGTGGAATAAAGAACATGCAGATTGTATTTGAAACAAATGTCAAAATAATTCTATTAGGAAGAATTATGCTTACATGATAATAATGACCCTTATTGATCTTTTGCCACAAGTCAGGCAAACACTTAATTTTATTAAATAATTTAAGGAGTTTGACACATGCATATTAACAAAGGAAGTAATGAAGATTTAGAGGAATTTTGAGAAAAGTTCATAAGTACCTGAGTTGGCGTTTTGTTTAGACATAGTATTTTAAGTTTTATGCCAGATCACCAATCTAAAATACCTGCTCGTTTGTAGTAAATATTCTAGAATGATGCATTACATCAGGAAGAGAGAAATAAATTGGGGACGTTGGGGGAGCTGGGGGGGGTTGGGAATGCAAGGCTAAGTCCAGGAAAAAAGAAATGGCCAGTGAAATGTTTAATAGTGCAGACATGTGTTGCACCTTCAAAGAACAGCAAGGCAAGCCTGCATGCACACTTTGATGAGAGACAAGAGACTGGACAAGTAGCAGGAGGCAGGAGTGGGTAGCCATTGGGCTGCTAATTGCAAAGTCTGCAGTTTGAAACCACCAGCTGCTTTGCTGGAGAAAGACAGGGCTTTCTCCTCCAGAACAAGCCTCTGGTGAGGCCCCTCTGACTATAAGTAGGGATGGGAATAAGCTGGTTATCAAACAGAGTACTGGAGTGATGATTATAATAAATTCAAATGATAACTCTGACTTTAATGGTTCAAGCCTTGTTATTTGATCTCCCTTTGAGCTCAAATATACTTTGAGATAAGCTTGGGGTTTATCTCTGCTGTATTTTGTTATTGGCGGCATTCTGTTATGTATCTGTCTATGTTTGTGTATTTCTTTATATAAAATCCATGTTGGTGAATCTACAGAGACAATAAGTCGAATAAGGGTTCCTGGGGGCTGTAGCAGGGCAGGGAGACAATATTAAGGGGTACAAGAAGGAAGAAAGGGTTTTGAAAATGATGGTGGCAGCAATTGTACAACACTGTATGATGTGACTGAACTATTTACAAAAAGGTTCCAGTCTTGGAGATTCACACTGGCAGTTCTATTCTGTCCTACAGAGTAGCTGTGCACTGGTATCAACTCAATGGACGTGAGTTTAGTTAGTTGTGGTTTTTGTTTTTGATGAGAGAGAAAAGACCTGGGATGTCATGAGCAGAAGAGTGATTTTTTTTTTTTAACCTACACATTGAGGGATTATATGGAAACTCCACGTAAGAGGCACAAAACCTAAGGCAGGGGTCTATTAGGAGCTACCACTAAAATCTAGCCAAGAGACCACTGTATTTTGGTCAGAGGTGTAGCAGTGGAGATACCAAGTTGTGGTTGGATTTGGATATATGTTGTGTACACACATGCCAAGATTTACTAACGGATTAAACATAGATGTGAGAGAAAAACATGTTAAGGAAGATACCCTAAATTTGTTTCTTATCTGAGTCAAATGAAAGAATATATATGCTTGCTCAGAGAGAAAATTAAGTTTTCTGTGATTGTAGTTTGGTTGATTGCTTTTAACTTACTGCCCTATTCAGTTTGTTGTTCTGAACTCTACTTCAAATGAGAGTAAAAGTCTACATTAATGTATTAAAGACCTTTGTCTAGCTTCTTAGTGATTCAATGTTCTGTATGATGGAGGAAAAGGGAGGGAAAGTAATGTAAATGAATTTTGTTTAAGTTAATTTCCCTCACAGTCTTTATATTCTTCTTAGTTGGCAGTGCAAATCCTAACTTGAATGTGTTTACGTTTTTGAAACCTGTCTACAAAGCAAATACACCTGCAAACAGACCTACCCCGTTCTCCTGTTGTACTTAAATATTTAGCTGCTTTCTTTTGGAGAAATCACTGCAAATTCATGATGAATTTGATTTTAAAAATATTTCTGGAAAAATCATAGAACCCTAACAGAAAAATATCAATATTTGCATCTATGTTTATTGACCTATCTTCCTTCCGTCTCCAACCCTTGCACAAAGACTTCTGTGCCCTTTGAGTTATACCACATCAGAATGACAGTGTTGGTATCCCAGAAGGACTCAACTATATTCCTTTTCAATGTTCTTTGAGTGCGGACAATAAAAGGCAGTCTGAAAGGGGTACTATCAGAGCCGTGAGGTAGTTGGGGTCAAGTTTCCAGTGAAATTCTTACAGCACAGCCGTTGCTGCCTTCAAAGAATGAGCAAGTGCATTGCCAAGACTGAGATGACAATTCCTTGAAACAGTGTTGGCTTTTTTTTTTTTTAACCAATGAGTTTTAAATTTCTTCCTGAAAATCTCCCATGATCATCCTTTGTACTTTGAGAAAATCTATCAAGATTAGTCCACTGGAATCCCAACCTCAAATTTCCAGTCTTCTGAGCTGACCTTTCTACCTTGAATTCATCTTTGAGGTAGTCTTAACTTTTCTGAAGATATTTATCATATATACTAGTGTATAAGCTGAGTTTTTCAGCATATTTTTTTAAATGCAGTTTTTGTGGTAAAATTAGGTGCCTCGGCTGATATTCGGGTGGCTTATACTCAAGTCTATACAGTCATCCACATAAGAACTGTTGTTCTCTGTGGGGCAACATTTCCATAAACTTGTTGCAAAACTTCAATGATTTGGAAAGATGTATACTTGAGTTTGGTTAAAAAATAAATTGTTGTTAGGCCTAACCTCAAAATTGTATTTTTCTTTGGCACAAAAGTCACCACTATATTCGGGCACCCTAATGATACCAAGGCAGTTGCCTTCCTGGGAAAACTTGTCTGCAGCTCTGAGCCGGACACAGAGACCTATCTAAACATGCTTTCTTTTTTTTTTTAAAGACTTTCAAAAATCAAACATTTATTACAGCAGTATAAAATTCTATGGAAAAGAGTTATGGAAATACCATTTTAATGAGAAAAGAGAAGCATATAAAAGTTGCAAAAGATTTAGAATTGGTTGGAGGTATGTTTTTTGTTTTTTTTTTAAATAATAAAATTAAAAAATAAATAAATAAAATTAAACATGCTTTCTTTGGAACAAGTCCATGCACACAGGAACTGGGACCCTGCTAGCAGGAGGGTTTTCTTACCTACCCTCATAGTAGTGGATTTATAAATAAAATCTATAAAGTTTGGATTTTTCAACAGTCGATTCAAGGGATGCTTATCAATTCACTTGATAAATTATTTTTACACTATTGAGAAATATTTTTTCAAAGTTAAAACACTATTCGATAGCAAATACTGAAAGTTAGAAGATCATCATGCTACTTTGATTTTGGTCTTCTGTACTGACATCCAAAGAAGCTTGCGTTCTGCTTCATAATTCTTAACAGAAACATGGAAATCACTTAATGATCAGTGAAGTGTTAGGATTCCTACACCATTTCTCAGGTAAGTTGAGTAAGAGTGAGGAAATGACATTTAGAGAAAGAGTACTTTGTGGGAATCCGATCTTTACTAACAAAATATTGGAGTGATTATTTTCTTTATGGGTGCTATTTCGAAACTAATTTGCTTTGTTGGTTCTGTAAAATAGATTAATTTGCAAATGTAAGAGCTTAATACTTACTAATTTGCATAGATTTGTGGAAGATGAGAAGCAAAGCTCCTCAAATATGTCCTAAATATGTCAAATCCATTCAAATCAAGTAATCTTCATTCAGTTACTCAGAAGGATGTGCTCACATATCCTACAATTCTCTACAGTATTCTGTTCTAAATATGATGATGAAATCAGAGCATTCTTGCTTCAAAAATTATCTTTCTATGAACATGATTCAGTAACTTTTAGTCAATTTTATAGATAAAAATTAATTTTACAGACCCATGTACTCAACTTTTTCTGAGAAGGGCTAGCAATTAAATGAAATCTATTATAATTGGTAGAGTAGTTCTGATCACTAAAAAGTAGAGTAAACATAAAAACAATTGGTGAAACTTTAACCAGATCTATATCCACGCTGTATCCTAAAATTAAATGGAGTCATTTACTTTCATTCATATTATTTTTGTCTAGTTTGATATAGTTGATGTGGCTTCAAAACCTTTTTTTTCAAGTTGGAGAGATGATCACAGAATAGAGATTAAATATGGCATTCTTTCAGGGATTATTATATTACATATTTGGCTATTTTCCAAGACGCAAACTTTCTAGAAAAGGTAGAGCTAAGGACATACTACTTCACGCTGTATTTAAATAGGGTCAATCTCTGGCCACACAAGTTATCTTTGAAGTCAGCAGGATCATGAAGTTCAGTGAGCTCTTCGGGTTCAGAGAAAATGATGAAAAAGGTTTCTAGGCAGGAACGCACTTCTTTCATAGTTGCTAAGTGTCTTTCCTCTGCATACCATACTGAAGTAAAATAATAACTTCGAGTATGGTACTCAGCAAGTAGTCATAAAAACATTCATTTAAAAGCAAGAGTATTAGCTAAAGGATAAATGTATTAGGAAAAGTAATATTAATTGATATAATAATATAATGTCATATTGATGTAAATAATATCACAAATTATTAATACTCATTCATATAATATTCTTTAAATAAATATTTATTTCCTAATATAGATACTAGTCCTGTTAATTAATTTTCATATGAAACAGTTTTGTAATTCAGATTTCATTTAGAAAAGGCATTTACACTAAGTATGTTTTATACACTAATCAGCTAACTTGGGAAAACTCTATTTAATAAAAATGGTAACTCATAAGCTCATCATTATCATGAACAAAGTCAATAATCTTATTATAATTCATTAAGTTATTAAATTACTATTCATTGAAGGCCTGATAGGTTATAGGGAGGAGGCAAGGATATGATTTCTGATTGAATCAAGTTCTGATATGGTTTGGTAGCTTGAAGCAACACATAATGCACTATTTTGCAAGTGTCTGTCTAGTAGCTTGCCTCCCACAGAGAATGGGGGCCTTGGGAACCTCATTTATCTACTGCCAGTGTCTGTGAAAGCACTGCTTTTCAACAATCACCAATTGAACAAGCAGTATCTAATTATTCAGGAAATAAAATTTGGCAAAAGAAAAGTGATTATAAAGATGGAAGTAAGGGGAAAATGGCCATCAGTACTTGCAACAAAATCATTACCAGTGTATAAGTCCAGCATCAGCCAATGGGACACGTATTTCTAAGAATCTTCAAATGACGATTTATGCAATTCCTCAGAAGGTCCAAGTGAATACTCTGTAGGAAAAGAGGAGTCTATCTGCTCCCATGAAGACTAACAATCTCTGAGACCCAAGGGGACAGTTCTATTCTGTCCTATACAGTCACAATGATTTTAAATTGATAACATGGCATTGGATTTGTGTTGCTTTTTTGTTAATGACAAGGAAGATGTGTGCAATAGAACACTTCACTTTCTGATAGCTTTAAATGTTAGATGTTTCTGAAAGTCTTTAAACATGTCAGGACTCTCATTTTAAATATTCTATTATGCTGATGGCACAGTTGGGTCAGCTTTAGACTGCTAATCACAAGGTACATGGTTCAAATCCACCAGCCACACAAAAGAAGAGGCTATCTGCTCTTAAAGATTACAAAGCCTCTGAAAGCCAACATCCATTAACACCAGAATTGACTCAGGGATGGGTTGTGGTTTTTTTATTTTTTATTATGATGATGAGAATCCTTGATCCTAATCTTCATACACACTTACTCTATTTAAAGCACTATACCATTTCCCCTCATCCTTATTATTTTACATCATTC
>NW_022103896.1:51434588-51435767 GCF_000313985.2 Echinops telfairi | reverse complement strand
GAGCATCCAGGTTTAGGACGATTTATCCCATGGACTTCGGACATGTTATCAGGAGAGACCAGTCCCTGGGGTTTGGTAAAGTGAAGGAGAAGCAAATAGAGGAAAACCTTCAATAAGATGAATTGACAGCGGCGGAAGCAGTGAGCTCAAAGTGGACAACTGGTGAGGACAGCTCAGGACCGGGCAGCGTTTTCTTCTGTTGGAAACAGAGTCACTATGAGAGGGAACCAATTTGATGGCCCTGTCTTCAGTACTCTGACTTAAATAATATTTTTAATATGGCTGGATCTGTGTCTGTGATCGCTTATTTATACTCCTGGCCTATTTTCCTACTTTTAATCTAATACCACACATTGCTTTTATTAACTCTTGCTTTAATACAGTTTTCAGATCTGGTTGGTGAGGACATCTTGGCTAAAGTTGGGCCTGCATTCTGCTTCAGAGATTAATTCAGTGTTTGATACTATATGTTTGCAGGTATTTTTGTTAGAATTTCATTTGTTTATGGAATATTCAAGTTTTCAAAGGATTGAATTTAGTTGAGTAAAACATAACTCTACATTTATTCTGTGTCTCCTTATGTCTTCTCAAAAAGTTTCATACTTTTACATTACAGAGTGAGATGTCGTTCATAGATTTATTCCTAGTGCTTATAGGGCTGTATCCATTTTACATGGAACCTTTGTCAGGACTGCATTCTTTCATTGATTTTTGAAAAGCATGTGTTTCTATACATACTTTGTAAATTAATTTTTAATAAAAATCTGACTGTATCCTTTTACTAATTAAAATATTATTAACACATTCTTCTGGGTTTCCTAATTAGAAGATGACATAAACTAAGAATAATGGTTTGTTTCTTCTTTTCAAATTCTTATATCGTTTAATTCTTTTACTTATCTTGCAATTATAATTAGTTGTATTATACTGCTATATAGTCATAGCAAGGTTGTTTTTATTTGCCTTACAAGACTTTTAACACATTTCACACTATATGAAAAATATACAATTAATATATGATTTCTAATGTTTTAGATACCTTTTGGGGGGGGATTAAGAATTCTCTTTCTTTACTCAGATGTGCGGTTATCATAAAAGATGTTAAATGTCCTGAACACTTTTCTACAGCCAGTAGGGCAATTTCTTCCTTCACTATTGTATTTTGGGACTAAAACTCCC
>NW_022103896.1:51407787-51432981 GCF_000313985.2 Echinops telfairi | reverse complement strand
TGACTAAAGAGTGTTTTTTCATGTCCTCTATGCTCTAACTACGAAAATATTTGATTTACAAATAAGGAATCCTACTTCGCGGAATTTCATTTATCACAGTAGGGCCTAGAACCGATTAACTGCGATAAACGAGGATATACTGTAGTTCTTTCTCAATCTTTGGGTCTTAGAGGAAAGGTCAATTATTTAGGAAGACTTTCCTTGATTTTTCTAGTGTTTGAGTGTCCTTGGTTTACAATTCTATGAAAAACTCTTCTTTTCCAATCACAATTGCCATGGTATTTATGGTTGCTCAACTTCTGTACACAGCTGTAAATTCCATTAGGACAAAAAGAGTTCCCATGCTTTATTTATTCTCCTATGTCTAGTCCCTACCACAGTTCCTTGTTCCTATTTGGATTAAATAAACAGTAGTTCAATGAATAAATATGAGCATTCTGTGAACAGAAATTGTCACAAGCGCCTGGAAGACACACTCATACTCTTGGCGCACCCATCATCTGAAGGAAAACATATTTGCATCACCTCCTAATATGTAAAAAAGTAATTTGGCTGATGATGATAACCAGTTTCATAGATACAAAGGCCCTGTCTTTACCTGGAGATTATTTAAATACGGTTTTTTAAATATACAATACTTGCCAAGGACTGTAGTGTGCTAAAACACATGTAGCTCATCTCAGTCTCTCATAATACCGCCTCCATCCCATAAGCTAAAGCAGTGCTTCTCAACCTTCCTCATGCGGCGACCCTTTCATATAGGCCCTCATGTTGTGGTGACCCCCAACTGTAAAATTATTTATGTTGCTACTTCATAACTAATTTTGCTACAGTTATGAATCATGTGACCCCTGTGAAAGTGTAATTCAACCCCCAAAGGAGTCGTGACCCACAGGTTGAGAACCGCTGTGCTAGGGCAGGTTTGCAAATGAGTCCAAGTATCTCAAAGAATTTTCACAAATCCAACCAATAAAAATTAATCATCTTCTCAACTCCAGGAATTAACGCTTCTTAATTTAAAAACCCAAACTCACTTCCATTGAGTGGATTCCACATTATTGCAATCCTACAGGACAGAGTAGAACTGTTACTTTTGGTTTCCTAGAAGGTAAAGGGTTATGAGCATAGAAAGTCTCATGTTTCTCCCGAGCAGCAGCTGGTGGTGTCAAACTGCTGACCTTGACGTTACAGCCAACCCTCACTCCACTACCCGAACCTTTAATCGATATTAAGCCAAAAAAAGAAGATCGCCAACAAACTGTCAAAGTAAATAGTGGTAAAAGCAAGGGCCAGAGGACAATCCAGCACTAATCTTCATACCTGTAAGTGATGTGCTTATGCTGCCACTTCTGTCCCGTCAATGCGTATCGCTTTCGACGGATATTAAATTTCGAGCTACCTCTTGTCTGGTCAGGTACGCCACATCGAGGCTTCTTCATCCAGCTGTAAAAAGCGGTTATAGTTTAGTTGTTTTTTTCCAGTAACACTAATTGATAATTTCAAAAGAAATCAACCTCCGACTGTGATGAACAAAAAAAGGATTACCTAGGGGAGAAATGATCAACTTTCCTGAAATTTGAAGTCAAAAATTTTTTGAATGCAATGATCAAGATCACTAACTTATTACCTGCCTCACCGTCCTCAGATAATTTTTCTCTTTCCTTCAATTTGAGCTATTAGCCGACTGAGGGTCTCTGAAGCTTATAACAAATGTGTGATCTTGCGTGAGTCATTGAACCTGAGTCAAATTCATAAATAGAAACAATTTAGAACTAAATTTTTATTTTTAAATAATCAATAAGATCTATTCTAGCTTTAATATACAATAATTACATGAACTCAAATTTCAGGAAGCAAGGTGATGCACACAAGTTTTGAACTTATATAAATCTATTCTTTGTTCAAATAAGATTTGCCTGTTTCCACCTTTTCCTTCCTTCCATTTTGATCATAACTCCAGTTTTCAGTGCGCAGACTTTGGTGAGGGCACTTTAATAACAACCACAATTCAAGGATTAAGAAATATATTTGTTTTATAATGTGAGAAGAATAAGGTTAAAGATGTTCTATCACGAAAAAAAAATGCTGCTTCCAATTTATTAATTTTAATATACATAAACACACATGCACATGCAATTTTTTTCCTAGAGGATCCCACTGGACCTTTGACAGACATATTTTACATGTATGTCTTCATCGTAAGGAAAAAGATGTTCATTAATTTTTAGTTGTTTTGCTTAATTCCTAATCAGATAGTTTTGCAGTTCTTCAGATAACATAATTCAATAGTGACCAACTCAATCCAGGATCTTCCTGGTGATACACAATCAGAAAGGAGACATAGAAAAAAAAATCAGCACATGCTGTACTTTTCCACTGCTTAATAGCTTATATCTCTTAAAATTAAAAAATATAGAAATTATTATTTAACAATGAATGAAATAGTGTACATATTAAGTGTGATAAATCAACTCCTCTTCTTTTATGACATTTTCATGAAGCAATTAAATATAACTTTTATTTGTTTACAAGGACAATTTCCCAATGTACACTAGCATTTTCTGCAGTTATCAGACTAAGCAAATTCCATCCCAGTTTTAAATACATTCTAGAATTATTTCAGGAAACCACCTTTTTCTTTTTAAAAGTCTCCCAAACACCTGTAACTAATTTTAAATGCTAATGCAAAGAAGTTTACCCAGACCAACTGATTTAAACTTGCTGGATCTGGGACTAAAACCTCAAACCAAGCCCATTGCCAACTAATCAGTTCCCATATGACCCTTTAGGACTGAGTTGAGACTAAAGAACTCTTATTTTAAACTAATATTCCCAGGGTACACCAAAACCCAGTGAAATCTGAGACATTTCACCAGACTGTTAAACACTCAAAAAACAAACAAACAGCAGCAACAACAACAAAAAAACCAAACTCAAGGGCAGGTGAAGTACATATCACCAATACTTCATATAATCCCGGTTTGTAAGAGCTAGTCATTGAATCCTTATTATATAGAAGAATAAGGATAGTGTGATTTGACATGAAAAATAATTTTTAGATTTAAATTTAATTAAAAATATATCTAACAAATATGAGCTACTATGAAAGTTTAGGTTATTTTTAATATGTTGTTTCATTAATTATAACATTTCCAAGGTAGGTATTTATCTGAATTTATTTAATTGAAGGTACTGGGAAAATAAATAATATATAATGATGAAATATGAAACACTCTTACTGTGAGATGTGATACACTTATATTTTTCTAAGAAAAATATTTCAGTAAGTACTCTGGTAAAATAGAACTACATATTACCTGGAAAAAAATTACATTCTCATTGTTGGTAAAATACTTTATACACCAAATAATTTGCTGAAGGCTGTAATACTATTGAACACAATACTTAGAAAATATTTAAGTTTTTTAATGGAAATGTTCATTATGCATGTGTTGGCAGCCATAATGGTTTCTCACTAAAGCATATGGTCATCTTCAAGTCAAGTTTCTACGACTTACTCCTCTGAGGAGTCCTCCTGGTACAGTAGGTAAGGGCTCTGTGCTAATGCTCATCGAAAGGCTGGTGATTTGACCTAACAGTCTTTCAGTGGAAGAAAGACTTAGTTACTTCCTTCCATAAAAATCACAGGCAAGAAAACCATACGGTAGAGTTCTACTCTATCACTCATATTGTTAGGAGTTAGCATCGACTGGATGTCACTCACATCAACATCATAGTTTCCCCTGTGCCAGAAGACACCTGATGACTTCCTTATTTTCCCCACTTCTTGTTTTTTTCTTTCATTTCAATTATTTGTTCATCAATTTACTAAAGCACTGACTCAGTCATTTTATATTTTTAGCTCTTATAGCACACTAAGCAATATGAAAGTGAGCCTGCAATCTCTCTACTTGGTGTCTGCTCTAAAAAGAAATGAAGACACACAGCAGATAGATACACACCCATGTTTCTTGTAGTAATTTCTATAATATCAAAAAGATGAAAGCAATCAAAAACTCCCATTTGTAGGAGAAGATAAACACACTCAGGTGCACACACTCAAGGAAAGATTACACACTCTTAAAAACAAGGACAAGTTGGTCAGACACATAACATGGACAAAACCGGGGTGGGGGTGGGGGTGGGGGTGGGGGTGTGCGGATTTTGCTCAGCAAAGTTAACCTTTTCCCTGGATATATATTTTATGACCATTATTAGAAAGGAAAAAAAATAAAAATGGTTTTCACATCAAGGGTAAGATTTACATGATCACAATTATGGGCTGTACAGCTCTCCATATTATGCTTTTCTTCGTATGGACCAGATTCCACAACAAAAGGGAAAATTAAATAAACAAGAGTTAACGGGAAAAAAAGAGGCGAAGAGAAAAAACGGTCAAACCCCCCCAGATGCCATACCAACCCGACCTAAACACTGGTCTGAGTAAGTATAAATAGAGGAAAAGTAAACGTGAAAATGACTTAAAGTCTATTTGTATTGTAATAAATCATCTTATTGGGGGCTCTTATACTTCTCACAACAGTCCCTATATCAACTGTGTCAAGCCCATTTGTACATACGTTGCCATAATTTCCAAAACATTTTCTTTCTACTTGAGCCCTTGGTATCAGCTCATTTCCCGTCCCCACTCTCCCATCCTCCCATCCTCGTGAACCCTTGATAATCTACAAATTATTGTATATAGTCGTGTATAAACTGAGTTTTTCAGCACATTTTTAATGCAGATTTTGTGGTAAAATTAGGTACATTGGCTGATATTCGGGTTGGCTTATACTTGAGTAAATACGGTGTTTTTATTTTCATATTTTACAACATCTGCTGTCGCCCTTCATGCACATTTCTCTTGTTCATCTCCCTGGGGGCGACGGGTGTGTGTGGTTGAATGTCAATCATTGCAATTGGGTCCCCTTTCCTCTTCCTGTTCCCCGCACCTTCTCTATACCCTCATGGCATCAATACTGATACTCATTATTGGTCCTGAGGGGTTTATCTGTCCTGGATACTGTGTGTCAAGAACTCTTATCTGTACCAGGATACATGCACTGGTCTAGCCAGATTTGTATGGTAAAACTGGGATGAAGATATTAAGGGGGAACGGGAAGGAAGCATTAAATAGCTAGTAGGCATCCTCAAACTATGGCCCATGGGCCACATGCAGCCCACAGAGGACAATTATCCAGCCCGCCAGGTGTTTTGCTCCATTTGTTTTTCACTTCAAAATAAGATATGTGCAGTGTGCATAGGAATTTGTTCATAGTTTCTTTTTAAACTATAGTCTGGCCCTCCCATGGGTCTGAGGGACAGTGAACTGGCCCTGTTTAAAAAGTTTGAGGACCCCTGAACTAGAGGAATGTTGTGTGTTTTGTCAGTGCTATACAGCACCATGGCTGGATGGTCTGTTCCTTGTGACCCTTCTGTGAAGGAATGTCCAATTGTCCACAGATAGGCTTTGCGTCTCCATTCTGATCTCCCTCCTTTGCATCAAAATGGTTGGTTGTTATGGGTTTTCTGATGCCTGATTCCTGATCCCTTTGACACCTCATGATCCCAAGGGTTGGTATGCTTTTTCCACGTGGGCTTTGTTGCTCCCCTGCTAAATGGCTGTTTGTTTAACTTCAAGCCATTAAGATCCCAAACACTATATCTTTGGATATCCAGGCACCATCAGCTTTATTCACCACATTTGCTTATGCACCCATTTTGTCTTCAGCAATGGTGTCAGGAAGGTGAGCATCACAGAATGGCAGGTTATTAGAACACAGTGTTCTTGTGCTGAGGGAGTACTTGAGTAGAGGCCTAATGTCCATCTGCTACCTGAATACTTAACCTATACATATATGTACTTAGACCTAGATCTTTATCATTACATATTAATATATTTACATATGTACATGGCTCAGTTTATACCCCTATAAAACCTCTTTTGCCTCCCGACTTAAATTGAATTGTGACACAAAAGTTAGTTTCAAACAAACAAATAATGAGAAAGTGTGGGTAAAAATAAAGAGAGAAAGAGAGAGAGAGAGTTTCCTTGCTGAATTCAGGCTGATAGATAAGAAATGGTAAGATTTTAAACAATGACATATATGGCTAAGTGCTCTTATATTGCCATCTAAACATAATATCATCATTTATAGTAGTACCTCAAATAAAAACAGAATCATAATTTTTATACCTCAACTGTGTACTACTTCCTATGATTCCTTTCTTAGATGAAATCCTCAATAGTCTACTGCCCAAGCCAGAAATACCAGTACCATTCTTTGCTGCACTCTCCTTACAGCCAATCACTCATGAGGTATTTTCTCATGTCTCTGAATTCTCACATATCCCTCACTCTCAACATCATCTTCATTCTCAGCCTTAAAGGAAAGCAGGTTACAGTATGCCCAGTATGCAATGCCTTTTTAGAATTGGACTTGGGTTCGAAGATATAGCGTCTCACTACTTCCTGAGATACACTCTAGTTTTTGTAGAATAAAAGTTCTCTGCCTTTGTATGTAGTCGTCGCCTCTTTCCAGCATCCTATTCTCCTAGTTGACCCTGAGATCTTTTTGAGATACAGTGCATAAAGTTCACTGTCCCAATATATTAGTGTACTGTTAATTCCAATTAGTGTGTGTCTATCTCTCTCTTCTGTTCACTTGCGACCTTGGCATAGACCAGAGCCCAATATTTCTGATAACATGAAGAAAATGAACTAAAAGTACATGTTATTTTGTGTCCACTGATTTCCTCATTGTTCTGTGTTTCTCAACATGACAGCACAAAACAAAAAGCCAGGGCTGATGAGTTAGATTCTAAAGGTTGAGAAAGCAGAACCCAGACTTCCATGGCTCAGGACTCCAAAAGACACCCTAGTTCTATGACATTCACCAATTACTTTTCACTATAACATGTAGAGAATATTGCTATCCCCCTTTATCATCAGGAGATCCTCTGTCCCAAAAAATCATTGATTGAAAAGGGTAGGAAGTGCAATTCTACTCTGATATACATGAAGCGTCGCTCCGTTGGCACTGGTGTGACAGCAGGTGGTTTCATTGACTTATTACGAGGACTGTTGTCAGGTGCATGGAGTCTGTCCTGACTCACAAGGTCCCTGTGCACAACAGAAGGAAACCCTGCCCTGCCCTGTACCATCCTCACAGCTATTCCTCACTTTGAGCGCATTGTTGTGGCCAGTGTATCCATTTTATCCAGAGTCTTGCTCTTTTTTGAACAAGACCTTCCATTGTACCAAGCATGGTGTTTTTTTCCAAGGGCCTGGTTTTTCCTGATAACATGTCTAAAGTACACGAGAGCAAGTCTTGTGATCCTTGCTTCTAAGGAGCATCTTGGCCGTACTTCTTCCAAGACAGATTTGTTTGTTCTTTTGGCAGTTCATGGCACTTTCAATATTCTCCACCAGCACCATAATTCGAATGTACTGAGTCTGCTTCAGCCTTCTGTGTTTCTTTTCCACACATAACAAGGTCTTGTGCAGATCTACCCAATGTAATACATTCTTTTATTTCTCAATTGCTGCTTCTATGAGTATCGATTAGGTGTCCAAACAAGATGAAGACTTGACACTTCAGTCTTTTCTCTAGGTAGCAGGATGCTACCTATTGGGCCAGTTGTGGGATTTTTATTTTCTTAAATTGCGTTGTAATCCATAATGAAGGATATAATCCTTGATGTTCCTCAAGAAGCCCTTCAGATCCTCCTCACTTTCAGCAAGCACGGTCGTTTCATTGAATGTCGCATGCGGGTTGTTAATAAGCCTTCCTCTAACATTGATATCATATTCTTCTACATATAATCTAGCTTCTCTAATTATGTGCTCAGCAGACAGAGTGAATAAGTATGGTGAGAGGATACAACCCTGGCACGTACCTTTTCCTGATTTTAAACCCTGCAGTGTTCCCTTTTTCTCTTCACACAAACTGCCTCTTGATCCACGTACAGGTTCGATATGAGCAGAATGAATTTTTCTAGAATTCCCTATCTTCTCAATCCTAGGCATAGTTAGTTATGGACCACAAGCAGACTGCCTTTGCATAGTCAATAAAATACAAGTAAAAATCTTTCTGGTGATCGCCGCTTTCAACCAAGATCCTGCTGACAGTGAAATGGTATTGGGTCCTTTTCTGAATTGGGTGGAAGCCTTTGGCAGCTCCAAAGCAATGTACTGTTGCAAACTTTGTTGGATGATCTTCAGCAAAATTGTACTTGCGCGTAACATTATTGGTATTGTTTTATAATTTGAGCATGATTTTGGGTCAGCATTCTTTGAAATGGGCAAAATATGGAAGTCAGGTGGCCGTACCTGTCTTCCACATTTCTTGGAACAGATGACTCGGGTTTCCAGTGCTCATCAGCTTGTTAAAACACTTCAATTGGTATTATATCATTTCTTGAAGACTAACTTTTGGCTAGTGCTTTCATTGCAGCTTGAACTTCTGTCACAATCACTGGTTCTTGACCACATGCTTCCACTTGAAATAGTTGAATGTAGTCTAGCTCTTTTATTGGGATTACATACATGAGTTACCTCATGTGAAACACATCATATTAAATAACGCCTAGTAGTGATTGACTGCTTTTCCTATGACTATTAACATTATAATAATCAAGGTTAATATCTTCATCATGCAAATGGTGCTGTCAAGTCAGCTCTGACCTTGAGCAACCCTTTCCACAACAGAATGAGCACCGCCACACAGTCGTCCTATGCTCGAGCCCGAGGGTTGCAGCCACTGTATCAGTCCATCTCCTTGAGGGCCTTCATCTTTGCCCCTGACCCTCAATTTTACCAGGCACGACATGCCCTTCTCCAGACACTTGTCCCTCCTGGCAACATGCCCAAAGTAAGCAAGCAAACTAACTAAGGACCGCTCTGGCCACACTTCTTCTAAGACAGATTGGTTTGTGCTCTTGGCAGCCTGTGGTACTTTCAATATTCTTTTACAGCACCAACCACGATGCAAAGGCATGAATTTTTCTTAGGTCTGTCTTATCCAATACCCTACTTTCATGTGCATATGAGGCCATTGAAAATACCATGGCTTAGATCAGGCTCACCTTAATCTTCAAAGTAATGCCCTTGGTTTTTCAATATTCTGAAGATGTCTTATGCTGAAGATTTACCCAAAGCCAAGTTTCTTTAGATTTTGTGACTGCTCTTTTAATATCCTCCTATTTTAATGCAAATAGGAGAATATAATTGTAACAGTAGTAATGGAAGTTTCAATAGCAGCAATCAGATATCAGCATGTTTCAACTCATTTTTATGTGTGTTAATAAAATAGTGTGTGACCATAAAGCAAAGCATATTGTCCAAACTTCTGTTTATTAATAAAAATTGATGGCTAACTTGTCCTATTTTATGTGAATGAAGCTGCCATTAACTTCTATACCTGCTTTCAATATATGAAACAATCAAGTTTGCATTCACTTCCATAAAAAGTATTTTTTCCCCACAAATGAGTTGCACATTTGTGCCATTCACATAGGGTCATCAACGGACAATTCCTGGAGTTACTGTCACTTTACAGTCAATATATGCGGTGTCCTCTGTAGGTGGTCTAGAGAGGAAAGGCTTTTAAATAGAAAAGTGCAATGGGAATGACTCCTCGTTCCAGCTTGTACCTATGAGAAAAGATCACGCCCTTAGGAACTGGGACTTTGAAAAATTATTCATCAGCATAATGTGAAACTGGTTTCTGCCCCTCAAACTTTCCCAGTTTCAATTACAGGTAAGAATAATGCCCATTTTTGTATTGTTGTCCCTAAATGATTCTTAAAGAAATTTTAAAATATTCCTGTTTTATAATTTTGAAAAACTCTGGTTCCAGACATGGAGTCAAGCTGAGTGGTCATGGAGAGGTATAAATCCATTCACTCCGGACTCAGACATGTTGACATGCTTACAGTTCACCCTCATCCATGATCCGTCCCTCTGTGCTATGAGTAACCACTTAGCTAGGTTTGGTTGGCAACACAGTAATACAAAGTCAATTGAGAAAAAGGGATTTTCATATATTCACTTTCTACATTTAAAAATTCATGACTGAGAAGTGCCCCTTCTACGATGGCTAACATTGAAATAAGTGATGATGATAAAAATAGACCAAAAATCACCAAAATATTTTACAACCCCATTTTTTTCCTTTTGTGATGTCTGAAAAACAGGCTTTCTTTATTGTTGCTTTTATTGTTTTTGTTTGTTTGTCTTTTCCAGATATTTAAATGAATTTTAATATGATCTTCACCCAGGAAAACTTAACACAGAAAAGTTATGACCATAAAATGAGTTGGTATCATTTTAAGTGCCAATAGTGGGGCCAAAAGGTGTCCTTGTCATATAAGGGGAAGCTAACAAAGTAAAACAAAATAAGGGAGAGCAAAAGGAAAGAATGTGTCTCCTTAAATGTGTTAATTCATAAGGAAGACTTTAATGCATGCCAATGTTCACATAAGAAAGCTGAACTAGGATGACAAAATTACTATTAACAATTTGGAAACATATCCCAAATATATTTTCATTAACACCTTCCTATTTTCTCCCTAAGCTACATCTATCCTTTTTATACTTAATAGACCTCATTCCAGTTATTAAGAAATTTAACTGAGCATGCTTACAAAAATCAGCTAACCATTCTGCAATAAGAGAAGCAGTGCAATATATGAGATTGAGTTCCATTATCTTCAGGAAATAAATACACATAAAAATCTCTCCAAGACCCCAGTCAACCAATACAAAAGCACCATTTAAGGTAATACCTAAATCTGTTGCTTGAAAATAGTTAATTTCTTCAACTTAATATAGTGAGAAACACAAATCAGGATCATTACTTTTAAGGATCCACAAATTAGATATCTATCTGCAAAGGAGGACTTAATTATTTAATTTTAAAGCAACTTATCTTGATAAGAGTCTAAAATTACATGAGCATTTACAGCTTCTAAAAATGGGTTCTAAGATATTATTTTAATACTAAGGATTCATTTTAGGTCTATAGCTATAGCCCATATTTTCTGTCATAAAGTCTAGATACAAAAATCATACCCATAATTTGATCATGTAAAATTAATAGAGTGTAACTGCAGCATGGACTGTTATCACACATACCTATGAGATTACGAAGGCACAGGCAATTGTCTTAATACCATGATTACGGGTATTATACTTCCAAAAGAGTAAACTGTTTGAGCTGAATCCCCAGAACAATAACACTTCAGGACTAAGGATCAAACAGTGGGAAAACAAAGCAAAACAACAGATGGAAGGCAAGTGAAGCCACAGAGGATTAGCTGGGGTAACCACCAGGGTGAAGTCCTCCAGCTCACATAAGCAAGCACAAGAGGCGCAGGGCTACAGGGAAGCTCCTGAGAGTTGAAAGCGCTTAGGGGCTCCTCCCAGAAATCACAACCAGGTGTCACACTTTTAAGTAGGAAGATATGTTTCTAAATCCAAAGAATAAAGTCAGACTAAACTTTGATAAAAAAGAAAACAAGGACAAAAGAATACCAATGAAATCAAGCAAACACAAGTTATTTCAATGGGGGTTTGTCAAAACAGTTTATCTTTCCTTGATTACCTGATAAAACATACGTATAACTGCTCCTCTAACCTTGAGACTCACTGCCCTCACCTCTCCTGTCTGAAGTCGGAAGCACAGTGGACCAGAAAAAGACCTTGATCTCATCAGCGTCTCTCATTCTTTTTACATCTTTTGGTCAGAGAATAAGTATGTCTTGCTCTGACCCCTTTCCACAGAACAAACATCCCACGGGCAGTCTTTTTCATTTATATCATTATATATAACTCAGCTATTATCAGAAGGCAAACTTGTCCATCCTGTGCCTTTCAAATGGCCAACAGCAAGCATTCTCACAACATGGAGAAAGCACAGAGCTCATCTGACATGGCTTCACTTCCTAAGTTACTGTCGAGCCATACGGCTGCTATGAGTTGGAATCAACTGCATGACAGCAAGTTCATCTTATTTTAATAACAATTCTAAACAGTCCTCTGGTATTCTGACACGTCAACTTAGACATTCCAGCAGGTGCTTGTTTTCTGAACCCCTAATTTTCTTGTATTCTTTAAAAAATATAGATCATATCTTCCAAAAAAGTAAATTCTCAGACGATAGCCCTCCACAAACAAGAAGAAAGCCGCTTAGTTTGTAAAATGTTAGGATGAAGACTACAGGTCAAGTGAAATTGTACGTGATACAGCATAAATCACAGTACTTGCTCTTTATTATGATTATTAATTAAATCCTGTCTTTTTTCAAGAAAAGAGCTATGCTAGAACTAAAGGAAAGCTTGGTATGGCATTATTATGATAGAATTTGCAATGATAAGGGAGGACCCGATCAAATAGGCACATTCTGAACCCAATTTTAACAGGTTTAGATTTATTATAGAATAAATTACAAAAATCATTGACTCTGCTTTTCCATGTATGCACCTAAGTTGGCATTTATGTATCTTTTTCAAGTGGCAAGAAAGACAATTTATTTATATTTGTAAATTGCTTTGAAGTTTAAACTTCAAACCCTTTTCGTGTGGTTTTTTTTTGTCTTTATGAAATGGAAGCACTATGTGTAACATTTTGATGTAATCATTACAGGGTGAACAACTTTAAAGGTATACATTAAATTAATTTTACATGCCAAAATTAATTAAATATGCCTGAGCCCACATGTTGATTGTTTCAAAAAAAGAAAAGAAAAATGTCTTCCTTGAGAAAATTCACTGCCATTCAGTTGATTACAATTCAGAGCAACCCTGTAGGGCAGACAGGGTAGAACTGTGCCTATGGATGTCCAGGACTGGCACTCTTCAGGGGAGCAGACAGTCTCCTCTTTCTCCCGCGGGGAGGCTGCTGGTTTCAAATTGCTGGTCTTTGGGTTAGCAGCCCAACCCGTAATCCCGTACACTACCAGGCCCCTGGAGACAGCACAAAATATTGGAAAAACTCTAATCAACTGAATGTAAAAAAGATCTGGATTTTGCAACTAACTCTGGATTTCATTTAGTCTTTAATATTCAGTGTTTTTCAAATCTGAAAAAGGTGAAAGAAAAATAAAATCTTGAATTATTTCTTGTGGAGAATTCATGCATGATGATCAAATTAAATGACGGAAATAGATTCACTTTGTGAGTATCAAGGAGTCTATGAATACAAGTGCTATTCCCCTCTACGTTCTAAGAAAAAGACGGATCTTTTTTCTTTTATCTCCTTTGGAGTCCACAGCAATACATTATTTCATAATATTCTAAAACCTCAGTGTACCTGTGATAAAATATTCTGTCACTTTATTTAGCTTTGCAATTTGTTCTAAGTTCCTCGCTAGGAAAGATATATTTTACTGACTGCATATGCCCTTTACACAGATTAAATGTTCAATACATAGTTATTCATTGAATAAAAAGAGAAAGTTAAACTCAGTCAATAAAAAAAACATAATACTAAAGATTAAAAGCAAGTCCTTGAAAAATAAGAACGTGAAAAGAGAGAGTTCTCAGTGACAATACAAATACCTCTTTCATTTATTTGGACAATTGTCAATAGACTCAGATACCACCACTCTACTCCCTTATCCCCCCAAAAGATGATGATTTGTATTGTTTCTCACTTTCTGTGAGGTAAATATTTTCATTATAGTCAATTGTAAACTACTAATGTGATGTTACTTAACTTATTTGAGAGAAGGTCTAACCCAGTTGGTCTCAACCTGTGGGTCGTGACCCCTTTGGGGGTCGAATGACCTTTTCCCAGGGGTCACCCGATTCATAACAGTAGCAAAATGACAGTTATGAAGTAGCAACGAAAATAATTTTATGGTTGGAGGGGTCACCCCAACATGAGGAACTGCATGAAAGGGTGGCAGCGTTAGGAAGGTTGAGAACCACTGATCCCAGCACACCACAGTGTCCCTTTGCCACACCTGACACTGTGTTACTATCGACTTTACTCTCGGTTTTTAGATTTCCTTTGTTCTTTCACACAAAAAAAGTACTGTGAAAACCCAGCCCACAAACTTTAATATTTTAAGACATCTCAGAAGCATAGAATTAACTTAGGTTAAATTCCAAAGAATAGCTCATGAGAAAAATTACTCAATTTGCGGTCCATGTTATTCATTTAAAGATTTTCAGAGTACTTTGTTTCAAAAATGAGAGGGATATGGGCGCCGATACTTACTCAATTGTGTTTCTGTCCACTTTTCCCGTCATGTTAATGCCATAGAACTGCTGCATGGCAGCTAGGGCCGACTGCATGGTCTCTGCGGAGCGCAGCACCGACATTCTGGGGTCCGTCGGGGGAAGGTAGCCGTACTTTTGTAACCAAACCTGCAAGAACAAGCACAGTGCCTTTCAGACCAGCGGACCACTGGACAGGAATGCTACGGTAGTTAATTCATTTCTTCTGTAGATTTTTGGACATCATTTCTCCCATAAGTGCATATTGTATGTGTTCGATCTATTTATCATATGTACATACATATATATGTATATATTATGTAGCTTACATTATTTTAATAAAATTCAGTGGTTATTATGGAGTTTTCTACATAAATATAAATTATTTTGTAAGCATATAGGCACATTATACTTGCATAGGAATAATCATTTGTTGCAGACTTATAGTATGTAAGTTACTATGGTTAAAAAAGGGATAAAATCACAATAAGAGTGTCCCTACGCTTTAGGAACTCAACTTTTCAAATGACAGGAGGTAATTTCCATTAGTGGGAGACCAGGTGATGTAGTGATTACGCTTGGGGCTACGATCAGTCTGGTCGGCAGTTCGAAACCTCCTGCAGCAGCCCCGCAGGAGAAAGACTGGGCTTTCTTTTGCAGTCAACAGTGACTTCCTCGGAGAGTTACAGGGGGTCACTGTGAGGCAGCAGTGGCTCAGTGGCTGTGAGAGTTTTTAAAATTTCCATTAATGTGCCTGACCTCATTGAGATACACTTAGGCTGGAAGGGGCAGTTATGTTCGCATCAATAGCCCCAAACATTGTTTTTCTGAAATAGATTAGTGACTTTAATGGTGGCAAGTAACAGCTTCACAGGGAAACTTTCTTGATCATCAGACATTTTGATTATAATTTCCATGCTCTCAGTCTATTCAATTTGCAATTAGGTGGCTCTATGTAAGGAGGGAATGCATTCTTCACTTATTTATATTTCATGTTAATCCAAACTCATACAAACAACCAAAGTTTTCACCTGCAGATTCAGTTCAATGAGCGGATTGAGTATATCTGGCCCTTTCTTTAACAGTGTCAAGATATTTGTCTGCCCCACCTACCAGCCCCAACACTCCCAAGTCCCACCCTTTCCTCCAGGGGCAGAGCATGAAGAGTGGAAGAGAAAGAAGATGAAGCTGAACTCCTATTTACTGGAATGGAATTCGAGCAGCTATTTACTGGAGATGAGCTTGTAAAAATGGGGTTTGGGAAATAATATGCTTCCAACAGACAGCAGATGCTTTCTAGTCTTGTACATATTCATTTCAAATGTAGACTCATATGCTCAGCCCATATGGAAACTCTGTCCTTTACCTCAATCTTTCCTAGGACTCGAAGCAGGTTTTAAACTCAGTGAACTACCTGTGTAGATGCCAAGCATTCTGCCGTTGGCACGGAATGGGAGCTGTAGGATTCAGTGGAAGATATTCAACAGGGTGTTTTTCCCTCATTCCCTCATTTATTCATTACATAAATGATGAGTCTAAGAAATTGCAAGTTTTCCCCAATACCTGATACACTTCCTTTTATGAATTTTTAAATACAACACAGGAGAGATACTTTCTGCATAAAAATAGACAGACATTTTAGAAATTAAAATTTTCCCCAAAGAAACCAATATATCAAAGTCTTTATATGAGAAAGACGAGGCGGGATCCTTTGTGTTATTTCTGAGAAATTGACCACCCCCCCAAAAAAAAGTGCAGTAGTATAAACACAACCCATGGAAAAGACAAAATATATAGATCTGCCCTCAAATAATTTAAGAAATGAGCAATGCATCGCTGTCAGGACAGATTATTGAAACTCAAATCTAGTAAACACAGGCTGGAAGGGGCAGTTATAACATATACCATATACCATATACAAAACCATGCCAAGTACTTGTTCACATCGACTCTGATGAATAGTATGTCAGGAAAGACACATATATTCAGTTATTCAGTTAACCATTATGGAGTCTGACATAGATTCCATTTCTTCTTAAATGAATGAGATGGTATTTCATAGGTATTTAATACTTAATAGAAATTCAATTCCATTATCAAGCAATTTTTCGAAAAACAGAATATTTTTGTTGATTTTAATAATATATATGTGCAATAATATTCTTATAGTGAACTCCATTTCCACAATATATTATTTGCATTGATTTCTTTCTTGCTGGAGAGCTGACTTGTTGCTAGGTTACTCATGGGTGCTTAGCTACTGATGTTTAAGGGGATAGTAAAGATAAAACCACTAATGAGAAAACGTATAGTTTATAGACACACAGAAACATGATACAAAATAGAAATCTTAAAGGAAAATGAAGAAATAGACTGACACATATATCTTAAGCTCTGAAACAATTGTTTTAGACAAATATGAAAAATAAATATAATTTTGCTTCTAGTTCTCTTTTACCATGAGAGAGTGTTTTTCAAAAGTATTGAGAAGTAATTCTCAATAAACTGTAAAGTGTTTTTTTTAAAAGTGAGGCAACAATGGCACCTATAAGTTTACATTCAAAATGTGTGTCATGCTGACAAATCAGGATGACTCAGATCCTGAGCCCTCTTCAGGTGGTCCTCCTACCGATTCTGTCATTCATTAAACAATAACTCTTCTTTTCAAATATTGAGAATTGGCCAGGAAACATTCCCAATCTAAATATACAATGCATCTTTTCATTGAACAGTGTATCTTAAGCATAATAAATATGATAATACTCTAATGATACAAGAGGAAAGTAGCATATCCACAACGATACTGCCAAAATCCCTACAGACAATATTACACTTGGTCAATGTAAAGCACAAGTAATTATATCTGTGATTATTTAAAGTATTCATTTGAACCATAATGCTTCATAAATCTATATCCGAGATGAAAATAAATAATTCCTTAATTTTTTAATCATCAGAGGACTATACTATATTGAGACTGCTTTCATGTTACAGTAGTTCCTTGAAACTTTTGAGACCAGAGAAGAATTCTGTGATTCTAGTTGCTAATGGTAAGATATTAAGGAAGATCCATACTAGCTACACTTATATCAGAAGCTCTTGCTTCTTGGAGAAGTCCAAATAGGTCACCATGGAGGCATAAAGTAGGCATGTCAGATTATAAACTCAATACCGATGGCAGATCAACACTGTGATTGAAAACAATAGTGCTTCGTAAGCATCGACTCATAAATGGCCACCAAGTTAGGATCAGGTACCAAGTTGGTCCAAAATCATCATAGCAGCCAGTGTATATGCAGAATACAATTTTATATGTTTCTGTCGAATAAAACATGTTTTGACAAGCAGACCAAGATAGCGTTAGCACTTTATCATTCAACTGTACAGAGCAGTGTGAGGTTTAGAAAATTGAGATATGCCAGAGTGACCAAGAAAATCTCTCTTTTTCTACTTTTATTACAAACTGATCTCAAAGAAAAACTATTTAAAATGACTAACTGTCAACACAAGGCACAGCCTCATCTTTCCTGAGACAAGAATACAGTGCACAGCAACCACCGCCACCTCTTGAACTCTGCCGTTCATAAAATAACCAACATCACCTTGAATACCATGCTCATTTTAAGGAAAATTCATCTGTATAAGAACAAATGGTAAGCATTCACCTTCAAGGCTCAGAAAGTACAAGGGAAGTTAGAAGTAGCAAAGTGGAACCACCCGACTAGAAACAGAGAATGCTGATACAGTGCAGAAAATGTAGACAATGTTCCTAAACAATATTTAGAGGAACAATATTTAATGGGAACCTAATTTCCTATGGACACTTTCAATAACACCACCATAAAATATTTTTAAGTATTTTGAAAATCACAAACTGGTAATAGAGTTAATATCTGAAAAATTTAAATAAATTTACAAGATAAGTAATATTTAAAAGTATACTGGAGCCCTTATTCCTAATTTCCTAATGACCAGGATTTTGCAATATAATCGATTGCATCTTTTCTACTTTTCATAAAAGTATATTTTTATGTCCACTGGATTATATATCAAAGATATTAATCCTTATGCATTGCCATTGAAAAGTATTCCTGTTATCAACACCAAAGGAAAATATGGTCACTACTGGATGGTTGGGAATAACTAACCTTTACTCTTGAGATTTTTCTGTCCCTCTTTTTTAATGTTCTAAAATGCATGGATGATTAAGAACTATTTTTTGTCTTCTATACCTTTATGGGAAGCTCTGGTGGCATAGTGGTTACATGTTGAGCTGCAATCCGAAATGTCAGGAGTTTGAAACCTCCAGAGTCCCTGTGGCAGAAAGGCTGGGCCTTCTACTCTCTCAGAAACTCATGGGGCACATTTATCCTGTCCTGTAAGATTGCTATGAGCTTCAATCAGCTTGATAGCAGTGAGATTTTTAGTACCTATAGGGGAAATGATATCTGATTTATGGGCCTAAGATTAAGTATTAAGCAAGCATATATAAAACCCCCAGCATAGTTCTTCCTCAGTAATTCATTAACTGCTAAATACTTGATGACAATAAACTGCTGCAGAATTTTTGAAATTGCTCCTATTCATTTAACTTTTTTTCCCTTCAGATTGAGAAAGACACAGTATAGGTGAACTTTTAAGTGGTTACAGATATAAAGACAGAGAGTGAAGAAATATATGCCATTTTATACTTTCTCAAACCCCAAAATAAACTGAGAAAGAATGGAACGTTTAGCCAAGAGGTTTTCTTTTTATCTCATTTCTTTGTTCTGTGATTCTCACTGGACTGATGTGAGCATTAGCATTGGAAGCATAGCAAGGGACAAACCTTTACAAGGCAAGACTTTTCTCCTTCTATTATCTGGAACTTAATCCCATTTCCGTATCACTAGTACAACCTCAAGGATAGAACCTCAAATAGAGTAGCACAATCTAACCTGGAATTACGTTCCCTGAGCTAGAACTCAATCAAATGCCTTGCTGTCTTATAGGCAAAACCAATTTTCTTAGTTACGAGATTATTCAGTTGCAGAAGAAACCAGATTGCTGCTCTTTGAAGAGCAAGAAGATAGATCAGGCAATAAAATGCAAACACTAAATATAAAATGGGGTCAAAATGTTTATATTGTCTTTACAAGATTTTGGTAGAAATAAGGAATGGAGTGGGAGACATAGAAAATTTCTGCCAAATTAACTTGGGAAAAATATTGTTGCCACTAATATTTCATGGGTTCATATTGTGGGAATCTAAATTAATTGACTCAGTTATTCACACACATATATCAAAGCAACACTCTAAAAGATGGTTATCAACCAAAGAAGACATCAGTTTTTATGGCTACTGCCAAATCTAAGCAAAGCATCCTAAGACTTATGCATTCTTCTGCATTTTTTAATGTTATGATGTATAGAAATAACCCCTCCCCTATTCTTTGAAACCATTAAATTTGTCAGTCTTATTTTAAATGATTATAGCACTATTCATTTACAGAAGTGAGTCACAAATAATTATTATTAATATTAAAAAATAATTTAAAACTACCTCATTGATGTAACATAAAAGAAAACTCTTCAATTTGATAACCTCAAATAATTTTAAGTTGTTCAGTCATCCTTTCTTCCAAAACTATTTTAAACACTTAAAGTACTGAATTTATTAAAGCAAAAGATAATTGGAAGTAAGATAAATATGTATTATAACATTTATTTAGTAGCAGACTCCCTAAGTAATCCTTTTATTATTTTGGGATATATATTATTCTACTAATCAAGGTCACATTGAAGTATAACATACTTACTAAATAGCTAACTGGTTCAGATAAAATCTGACTGTAAAATGTATTTTAATATAAATTATCTGATGTTATAAAAAGCTCTGTTGTATTTTTCAGTATGGGTGTTCTAAATATATTTATTAAATTTTGTTATAAACTACAATTACCAACTAAAAAGTGATAAATATGTATTTTGCAATTTCATCAACAAAGTCAGCATAGATATTTTCTAAGAAACATCATATAATCACTGGTTATAAAGAATGGCAGTAGTTGGGGCTTACATTTTCTAGTGTGGAAAGGGACCATAAATATGAATTATAACTTCCTATTAACCAAAAAATTAAATTGATGCTGTAGTAGTCATTCTGAATTGGTCACATTGAAAATTCATAGAGTAAGTTAACGAGGCAGAAATTAGCCTTTCTATGAATTCAAAAACCTAGATGGGCTCTAAATCACCATGTCCTTTCCACCATGAATGAATTGGTGTATGAAATTGCACATACACAATTCAATTTATTTAGGATTTTATTGTCTGTTAAATGGCTTCTTAAAATAGAATTGAAACTGTGGAGGGACTGAGAGTTACTCCACTATACATTTTATCAATCCAGGACAATTTGTATTTAGACAAGGAAATGGGACAAAGTTGAGTCCTCAATAAAACTAGTAATTATCATAAGAAACTCTGGTAGAGAGATAATTAATTGCTCTGATGTGGAGCAAAAAGGTTGGTGGCTTGAACCCACCCAGTATGTTCTAGGAAACAGACCTGGCTACCTATTCCATAAAGATTTTAATCTAGAAAATCTTATGGAGCAAAGTCATGAGGGGTCAATATTAGTCATAATCCCTCTGATAGCACCTAGCAACAGTGCAGTCATAAGTACTATGGCCAAATATATATTCACCTTAATAAGAAAATTCTCAGAATCTTTATTAAACAAAATTATCAAAATATGAACTACAATTTCTTTACATATCCTCCATCTAGGTCTCTAAACTTCAGAAGGCACCTTTTCCATCTCTCTAGTCATGCTATGAAGAATTCTGTGCTCTCCATTTTATACCATGTCAAAACAGCAGTCTTGGCTTTCTCAAGGGACTCCACTTGTATTCCGTTTCAACGTTCTTTGGGTCTTGGGAACAAAAATAAGTCCGAAAGGGTAAGATCATGGCTTGGAGTGGATGGGGTAAGGTTCTCCAAGAAAAATTTCCTAAGACCACCCTTGCTACCCTTGAAAAGTGAGCAGGTACATGGCCTTGATTGACACAACTCTCATCATCTTTTTCAATGTAAATATAAGAATTTTTGTGTAAAACATCTTAATATTAAATCCCTGTGATCATCTTGTGTCATTGAAGACCATTTGTCGATTACTTCTTTGAAACCCTGAAAAGCAGTTGCCATCATCTCCTAATATACCCCAGTGCCTTAAAATTAGCTAGCCTAGCAGATCCTCTGGAACCCACTGCGTTGACTGGAAGTTTGATTTGACGGCACCCAAAGCAGCCTAAGACAAGCATTATTGAGAGAACTTATTTGCTGCCATTTACTAATCTCAGACAACAGAGACAAGTTTAAACATGTTTGCACAAGTAAATCCCACTCTAAAAGCCCTTGGTAATAATGTAAATGCTTACTATAGTCCTCAATTGCCCACTGTGTTCCAGACCATTTACACGCACACTCTTTACTTTTCCCACCACTTGTCTGACAGTCGGTCATAATGCAGTGATTTTCTTGTTGAGATGTTGAAAGCGATACCGCTGGTATTTCAAGGGATCAGAAATGCCACCCCTGGTAGACAGTTTTCAGAGAGACTTCCAGGTAAAGCAAGCTAATAAGACAGACCTGGCCATCGACAAGTAAAATTTAGACAATGAAAACGCTATGGATCACAATAGTGTATTGCCTGAAGCGGTTCTAGATGATGAGTCCCAGTGATGGACGTTAGAAGCCAACAATGGATTCAACTATTCCAGGGACCCTAAGGATGGCCAGGAACCAGGTAGCATTCGGTTTTGTTACACACAGGAGTTGCTATGAGTTGGACCACTGCAAACAATAGTAATCTTTAAGTTTTATAACACAGATACAAGTTAAACATAATATCTGTTTCCAAAATGGCAGAATAAAACCCTAGAAAGATTACATAACTGTCCAAGGACCAACAGCAAGATGAGGAATCAGTATTCAAATAGAGGTCTGATGGATACCCACACTAGATTCTTTCTGTTATTGTAGGCTGCTGCTTATAGAAGAGGCCCAGCTGCCTGTCTGTATCTTGTGAAACCCTATGAGACCCTGATCACATTTCAAAATGAGAAGGCAGACAGTATGAAAACATGCATTTTATAACTGAGAGTGTTCCATTTTTGTACAAGCAAAACACCCCATTTTTACATCAAGAAGGGACAGCGAACTGCGGCTGCATATGTTCTGGGTATAACACTAACACCTACTTCCAAGGGCTTCTCGAATTGCCAATGCAAAATAACCTTGCACAATCCCATCTGCCCAGCCCAATTAATACTTATCATTCCCTGCTAGACTAGTTCAATGAGAGCCTTTTCAGCTCTACTGTGTAAAAACCACTGGTAGTCTTATCCCCTTCCCCCCACTTTACTAATTCCTTCAGAGCACTTTATTATTGTAGCCTCCTCACTGCTGGTCAGCTATGCCTACTCTCCTTGAATATCTCTGCAAAACCCAAATCTTATATACCATGTATGTGCCAAAGATACACCGTTTAATCCTTTATAAACTGACCTTGCCCTAATGTCCAGACTCTACCCTCACAGTGCTGTATAAACCCAAAATATAGGTGTCATCCTTAATTTGATGTTTTCCTTCATCATGGATACCCAATCCATCATCACATCTTCACTCCATTTTGACCTTGAATCAAAACTCTTCATCTTGCCTGTCCCCCTTCTTCAAGGATCCCAGGTGGTGCAATGGTTAAGTGCTCTGTTAGTCCGGGTAAACTAGAGAAACAAATCAACCGAAACTCATATATGCTATGTATGAGAGTTTTATATATAGGGTAAGTGTACATTCAGAAAGCATCCCAACCCAGTCCAGTCCAAGCCCATAAGTCCGACACCTATCTACAAATTCCTCCTCACACTCACAAAACACGTACAATGACGCCGATTACAGGAGCATCACAGGCCAGTGGGTAGAAAGTCTTTGAATCCGGTGGCGGTGACGGTGTGAGCATCTCAGCTCTGGCAGGGGGCTCGACGCAGCTGCTCCAGCACCCAGGGCCGCATCAGGGTAAGTCCATGCGGTTTCTCCTCAGGGGTGTCTCCCAGGAAGTGAGACTTGCCAGCTAAAGCAGCCACGCACTGGTCTGACCATCAGAGAACGAGAGAGCAGAGAACCAGAAGGGCGAGGCTCACCGAGCCATTTATCTCTCCGCCCTTCAATTAACCCCACATGTGTTTATCAGCCAGGTTGGCACAATAAACGTTAACCACTCAAGTGCTCAGTTGCTAACTAAATGGCTGGTGGTTCAAATTCACCAAGCAGTTCCGTGGGAAAAAGACCTCTTGACCTTATCCCATAAATATCATGCCCCGGGACACTCTAGTGGGGCAGATCCATTCTGTCATAGGAGTTTGCTGTAAGACAAAAACCAACGTGCTGGCACCCAAAACAACCTGCCCTTGTCACAGCCCCATTTTCCACCACGCTCCGTATGATCGACCGGCTGACCTCTGAGCTTTCAAATGGCTCCCTGCCCTTCCTGTGCTAACGTTGGCTGTAACTCCTTAAAGGTAGCTCAGACGATTCCACGTATTTGCTTATAGCCCTGAAACAATAACCCAAGGTCACTGCCATGGCTTACACGTCTCTGCATAGTCACTGTTAGCTCTCTATGTTCAGACCCCGCTCTCCTGATATTCCAAGGCATCTCTCTCTCGCTCTCTCTCTCTCTTTTCCAGTTACTGGAATCAACTAAACTCCTTCCTATAAGGCCATGGCATCTGCACCTGTAAGAAAAAGATGCTTTTCTTGTCTTCTTTAGAATTGAATTCAAATGAGACATTTTCAAAGAGGCCTTGCGACAGATTCCACCTTATCAACACCAGTCGTCTCAGAAATGACTGTTTGCATCCTCATCACTTTCATCTCAAGAACCATCCAGTTGCTTTATTTACTTATGGGGTTTTTATAACCTTTATTTCTTATTTAACACTAGCGACCCAGCATGAAGAACCGTTTCTGGCACACTGCGGAGCTTCAGTAATGGCTGCTAAATGAATACAGCAAATCTAGAGAGGCAGATAAAGAGACGAAGCCTGCATGAAGGTCCACTTAATACAACTATTGAAACCATGAAAACAATAGTTTGCTATGTTTTCTGTGCAATGAATTTATTATCCAATTTCTCACCACCAGTACCACCATAATGCACAGTGATTTTCCACCAGGACTCTGCTTCTCCTAAGGTAAATATCAACTTGTGGCTTCTATAAAAAACAGAAGTTAGTTATTTCCCAGGGAAATCTGAGCAATGAAAATGTAAGTCACTTTTGATAGGAAAGCAGGGGTGGTTTTTATCGTTGTCTTTCCACCCTCTGCCTTCCCCAGCCACACCTGGAGATAGAATAAACTGCAGGCAGGAATATTATGTTAATATTCAGTATAAAGAACACACTGAGAAGCCAGACACGGTGTTAATCTCCTTAGTTCATTCGTTCATACAATTATCACAACAAACCTGTGAGCTTGATATTGTCTTTCTTTTATAGATGAGAACACAGGTTAAGAAGGGTTAATTAAGTTGCTCCGGGCTATTGACAGGAGGTTTTATCCCAGGATGCAGGTCTGTGGTAGTTAGATAATTTTTTGTCTGTTTGAAGATGTGTAAAAGTATAGAGGTGGAAGCCAGCTTGCCAATCAGGTCGCCGCCTGATATCTTCTTGACTGTGTGGCTTTCTTATAAGGAGGAAGCAGAGAGCTACTCTCTCACTCGAACTTTCCCCCTTCATCTTCCGGCTTGGTGGCCACAGCTGAATGCTGCCGATGCCGATGCCCTGCCATGTTTCACCGACCTCGGATCCACACAACTGTGTGATCTTCCTGCCTTCTACATCATTGCAGGTGGCCATGGGAGTCTGAAAAGGGACTAGTGTTGGACTTAGGGACTTAAATTGGACTGTGCTAAGACACTTACTAGAT
>NW_022103896.1:51365392-51407687 GCF_000313985.2 Echinops telfairi | reverse complement strand
TGTTTTGTGAGATGGAGGAGGACTTTGTGGATTGGTGTCAGACATATGGGTTCATGTTGGACTTGTGGGCTTGGGCAGCACTGGGTTGGGATGTTCTCTTGATATGAACTTACCCTTTATATAAAACACTCTCTTATGCATATCTGTTTCTGTGGATTAGTTTCTCTAATGTACCCAGACTAAGACAGTCCCTAAGGGCTATTTTCTTCATAAAAATTTTTCTACTTTCACTTTATTTCAGAGCATCCAGGGCTACAAAAAATGACCTCTGCAGCCCGTGGGACACCATTTTGACACCCCTGCTCTAAGGATGCAAAGATACCCAGCAAGATGTTTGTCATCAAGGCTCTCACAGTCAGTAACCAGGGAGCAAAGGAAACGGAGTGTGGACAATATTTTGATAGAAGGTTCTATGGGACACTTCAGGAGCGCATAGTTAGGGAACAAAAACCTAACAAAGTATCTCTTTGAGGGGATGATCACATAGCCTTAAAAATCATTTTTAAAGCATTAAAAAAATTAAATGGTTTATAGTCTCCTTTCTCTCCTTCAGTGTCACCTCCATAAGACAAGCTCTCTTTTTCTTGTACCTCAATAGCGAAACCGTGTTCTAATTGCCTAATTCATTTCCCTGGCTCGATATTCTTTGAACTATGCTACTTAGTACTGAAAGATTAATTATCCTAAAATATAATTTCTTTACCTTGCTGTTCAAAACATTATGATTGCTATCATTTACTTACGGAGCTAGTTTAAAAGTCTTTATCTTGCATGCAATAAATTCTAAGAGTTCATAATTTCTACTAATGAAAATTCAACTCTAAAGGCACAAATAATCCCCAAACACTGTTTAAGCTAGTCTCTCTATGGGCCACCATGTGGTTCCTAGGTCCCATACCACTACTGGTCCTCGTCACCCATGAAGTCCTATCTTTCCTTCTTTGTCCCTGACAGCTTACATACCTTTTTCTATCCAGGCAGTCCAAAGGGCAATTGACTAGTTACCATGTGAGAGGAATAAAATAAATGAATACGGGTACAGGCTTTGGGTCCATAAGACACAGGCTGAGGGTTGGAACTAAACACTTACCCAATCTTGACTTTGAGGCCTAGTCATGGTCTGAGTAAATCAGTTATTTTGCTCATCTTTCACTTCCAAAACTCCGGGTTTGCTAAGAGCAAGGCTATGTGTGTCTTGTTAAACAGTACAGAGAACCGCTTCGGGAGTAGATTAGGGGCAGTAAATATTTAATGACTAGAAAACAGGTAATAACCACAGGGTAAGAAGGGTTAATTTTCCTGACTTCTACATCATTGCAGGTGGCCATGGGAGTCTGAAAAGGGACTAGTGTTGGACTTAGGGACTTAAATTGGACTGTGCTAAGACACTTACTAGATATAATTACTTCTTGATCTAAACTAGATATGTAATTACTTCTTGATATAAAACTCTTCCTTATACATATGAGTGTCACTGAATTTGTCTAGTCAACCCTGGCCTACCACAATGCCTTGGAGTGAACATAAAATGGCCTTGCTCTTCTATCCACCAGGACGCCATGAAGCCACGAAGGAGGAACCCTTTGCAAACATGAGCTTGCCGATGATTTGCACAGACCATTCTGGGTTAGAGATCAGCCGTTTTGTTTCCCTCCCTGCATCTCAGCAGTGGGCAGGTGAGCCACTCTACTGAAGATAGTCATAAAATAAAAACGAATGATAAAATGCATGTTGAACATTACTTATTTATCCAGCGGATCCAAATGCTACCAGTTGATGATGAAAATGGAAGAGTGAGCAGCTCTTAAAAATGCAAATTCCCTCAACAGTATACCTGTCTGAAGACAAAGAAGAAGTAGTAGCCTGCCTTTTCCTGATCTCCACCAAATGGAAAGGAAATAGGTTTGGCTTTGCCAATCCATTAGTAAATACAATGAGTTCTGAAGAACTAAGGCTCAAACAATTTTGAAATAATGGAGGAGCATAAGTAGACTAGATTTTCCTGACACACTGTCAGAAGGAGAGTGAATAATGGAAGCACCCAACTCATAGATTTGTGTCCTGATTCATGCGCCTCATGCCTCGCCACCATAGGTACCTCTCAGCAGGAGCTTGTGTAGTGGCTGTAATGCTAAACAGGCTCTGGTGTAGCTTCCAGACCAAGATAGACTAGCGAGAAATAACTGACAATCTATTTATAAGAATCAGCTAATGAAAACCAATCTCATTTTAAATTTGCTGCTCTGGGTTAAATACCAAAATGCTGGCAGCGAACAATAACATGTATGTAAGTGTGATCCATTACTTGACACAGAGCGTGTTTGAGAAGAATGCTATGCTCTAAGGCAGGGGTATCAAACTCAATTAAAATGAGCAGCTTTGATTTTGTGATTTTACTCATCTTCAGTAGTTAAAGGGTTCAGAGGGAATTGTGCGCATGGTTTTGCCTGGATTTCCCCTGAAGTAGTTTAAATTTATTGTGCCAATGTGACTGATAAACACATGTGGGATAAATTGAAGGGTGGAATGATACATGGCTTGGTGAGCCTCGCCTTTCTAGTTCTTGGGTCTCTTGCTTTCTGATGGTTGGACCAGGGTGCAGCTGCCTTAAACAGTTCCCTGCTTCAGCTGGCAAGGCTTACTTCCTGCAAGACATCCCTGAGGAGAAGCCGCGTGGACCTACCCTGATGCAGCTCTGGATGCTAGAGCACCCGTGTGGAGACCCCTGCAGCACTGGATGCTGGAGCACCCGTGTGGAGACCCCTGCCAGCGCTGAGATGCTTACATGTTCACAGATTTGGCTTTCCTCCTGCAGTTGGCATCATAGTGTGTGTTTTGTGAGATGGAGGAGGACTTTGTGGATTGGTGTCAGACATATGGGTTCATGTTGGACTTGTGGGCTTGGGCAGCACTGGGTTGGGATGTTCTCTTGATATGAACTTACCCTTTATATAAAACACTCTCTTATGCATATCTGTTTCTGTGGATTAGTTTCTCTAATGTACCCAGACTAAGACAGTCCCTAAGGGCTATTTTCTTCATAAAAATTTTTCTACTTTCACTTTATTTCAGAGCATCCAGGGCTACAAAAAATGACCTCTGCAGCCCGTGGGACACCATTTTGACACCCCTGCTCTAAGGATGCAAAGATACCCAGCAAGATGTTTGTCATCAAGGCTCTCACAGTCAGTAACCAGGGAGCAAAGGAAACGGAGTGTGGACAATATTTTGATAGAAGGTTCTATGGGACACTTCAGGAGCGCATAGTTAGGGAACAAAAACCTAACAAAGTATCTCTTTGAGGGGATGATCACATAGCCTTAAAAATCATTTTTAAAGCATTAAAAAAATTAAATGGTTTATAGTCTCCTTTCTCTCCTTCAGTGTCACCTCCATAAGACAAGCTCTCTTTTTCTTGTACCTCAATAGCGAAACCGTGTTCTAATTGCCTAATTCATTTCCCTGGCTCGATATTCTTTGAACTATGCTACTTAGTACTGAAAGATTAATTATCCTAAAATATAATTTCTTTACCTTGCTGTTCAAAACATTATGATTGCTATCATTTACTTACGGAGCTAGTTTAAAAGTCTTTATCTTGCATGCAATAAATTCTAAGAGTTCATAATTTCTACTAATGAAAATTCAACTCTAAAGGCACAAATAATCCCCAAACACTGTTTAAGCTAGTCTCTCTATGGGCCACCATGTGGTTCCTAGGTCCCATACCACTACTGGTCCTCGTCACCCATGAAGTCCTATCTTTCCTTCTTTGTCCCTGACAGCTTACATACCTTTTTCTATCCAGGCAGTCCAAAGGGCAATTGACTAGTTACCATGTGAGAGGAATAAAATAAATGAATACGGGTATAGGCTTTGGGTCCATAAGACACAGGCTGAGGGTTGGAACTAAACACTTACCCAATCTTGACTTTGAGGCCTAGTCATGGTCTGAGTAAATCAGTTATTTTGCTCATCTTTCACTTCCAAAACTCCGGGTTTGCTAAGAGCAAGGCTATGTGTGTCTTGTTAAACAGTACAGAGAACCGCTTCGGGAGTAGATTAGGGGCAGTAAATATTTAATGACTAGAAAACAGGTAATAACCGAATAGGAGATCATCATGAACTAGTTGACGGGTTCCTATAGGTAGATAGGAAGAGGTGCACATAGAATACCGCCGGTGATGTAAAAGCACAAACGCATGTTGTTCTTGTTGTCAGTCACCATCAGGCTGACGCTGACTCAAAGTTACCTTAGGTAAGACAGGATGAAACATTGCCTGGTCATGTGCTATCCTCACCATTGGCATGTTTGGACTCATACATAGGAGACGTAGATAAAAATGTTGCCACAAATATTACAAAAATATTTTAAACAAAATCTCAAACTATGAAGCTATTCTTCCTTGCCATACTGTCATCTATTTGGGTGTAGTAAACATTTCTGAAAGTGGTGTTGCCCTCTCTGGACTCTTTCACTGAAGAGCCCTGAAGGCACAGTCAGTTAACAACAAGATTAACGGTTCAAACCCACCAAAAGGAGGCTATCTTCTGTAAAGAAGTAGAATTATAGAAACTCTATATGCAGTTGCTGTGAGTCAGAATAGTCTAGATCAGGGCCCACAAACTTTTGGGATGGAAGAGCCAATACTGTCTATCACAAAAAAATTTAAAAATTATCTGAAAGCCATAAATACATTTTTACAAGCAAATGAATAAGGGAAATGAATTAGTTGTATAGACTGGATGGACTAGGTTTCCCAATGAAATTCTCGATGATAACCCTTGCTACCATGTTTCCCCGAAAGTAAAACATCCCCTGAAAATAAGACCTACTTACAGTTTTGCCTCTTGCTGAAATATAAGGCACCCCCGAAAATAAGACCTACCCAAACATAAGGCCTCCCTGATAATAAGGCCCCCCAAAGCTACCGTAACTCTGGACTCTGGACCGTAGTGGCGGGCACCGCCACGCAGCTCACTGTTGGCTGCAGCACAGCTGCAGCAGACAGGAAATGTGAGTAAATATACCATAGATTATGAGTAAATGTACCATAGATTGTTGCACATGGAAATAATGGTAGTAACAAGAAATTCTTGAAACTGTAGGATTCACAGTTTGTCTGGTTAGGCTGGTTTGTGATGACAACTACTTCCATGCTGTATACAGGTAATACATTTCCTTTTATTTTGTCCAAAAATAAATGTGTACCATATTCTTCTTCATGGAAAAATAAGCTATCCCCTGAAAATAAGACCTTTGCACACCTTTGGGAGCAAAAACTAATCTAAGACACTGTCTTATTTTGGGGGAAACAGGGTACCCTCAAAGACTGAGGAGCCGCATTGTCCTGTGGGGGGGAGGAGAGTACCCCGGGGCATGAAGTGGGTGGAGGGGTTGGCATTTCTTAACACAAACTTCTTAACCTTTTATTCGCCAATGCAGTTTTAATTTTCTTATAAATCTCTTCATAATAAGCTCCTATGATTGTCCTGTGTCTCTCTATAAACCCTATCATGAGTATTCTTTCAGACTCTCACCCCAAAACAATCATCATAACTTTCAGATCCAATCAGTCTTGATTTAACTGGCTAAACTGACCCTTTTGGAAGCTCCAATTTGATTGGACTTGTTTTGTTTTTTAAGGAACCCTAAGGAAACGAAGATAGCTTTTCTGCAGTCATCCACTGAACACAGAGACATGTTTAAATATATTTGTTTGGAATAAAGCAGTCAGTGTACATATGAACTGAAACCCCAGTAGCAGTACTTTTGGACTTATCTGCTTACACACACACACCCCTTCATATTGTGCTTGAATATATTTAAATAATTTCTGTATATTTACATGAAAAAATATTTGAAATAGTTACATTTTGTGATTAGAAGAGGTAGGTTGTATTGAAGCAAAATGCTCCACATCTACCTTACCAATTTTTAACATTCTATGCGTGCAATTTAATAGGATCTGAGGTTGTTAGGTGTTGCTGAATCTGTATCAACTCATAGTGATCCTGCGCAGAACAGAATAAAACACTGCCCAGTCCCGCGCCACTCTCACCATGGTGCTTATGTTTGAGCCCATTGTTGCAGCCACTGTGTCACTCCATCTTACTGAGCGCCTGCTTTTTTGCTGCCCCTCCATTTCATCAAGCATACTGTCCTTCCCCGGGGACTGGTCTCTCCTGATAGCACGTCCGAAGTATGTGAGCTGACGTCTCTCCACTCTTGCCTCGATGGAGCATTGTGAGGGGTGACGAGTTGGACTGCAAACTGAGTGCCTCAAAGACACCGGCTGTGCCTCAGCGGAAAAGATATAAGGCTTTCCGATGAGCTGCGACCACAGAAACCCCCAGGGGCAGGTCCAGCCTGACTTACAGGGTCAGCTTGAGTCAGCATCAACTCAAAAGCAGTGAGGTGAGCTTAGGCATATGGAAATTCAGAGGTAAAGTCTGATTGAAGGCAGTTTTTGTTTTAATATAGCATATGATGTCCCACATACTCCTTAAAGATTGCTTAAGACAACACGCTTTATATGGATTCTTGGGACTGCACTTGTATTGATTAAATCTAATGAGTTCTACATTGCAGTAATATCATTAGACCACTAATCCAGTAAACATCTTGCTAAGATCCTCTACACTGACTCCTACACACAACTCATTTGTGTTCAATGTAACATGTTATTTTTGACTTGATAAATATACTGCAAATTAAAATTTAAAATGGGCCGTGACCCTAGGCCCTTGGAGAACGAGAGACTACTTTGTGGAAGAGAATCATGCAATTACATTTCCATTTATTTAAAGACATTCCACCCCATTCAATATTTAATGTTGTTCACACAAGTAGATTCAATAGGATTAAAATAAATAGCCTTGACCTTTAGAGAAAGAGAAGGCAACATGATAATGGCAGTGGCAATGATCAATGAGGAGATCAACTCTAAGAGTCACAGGATTGCTTGAAAAGGAGCACAATTCCTTTTCTCTGATTTTAGTACTAAGTGCCGTTTCTCCCAAGAAATTTCTGACCCTATAACCCTAAGGTTGTAGATTAGCTTTCAATTCAGATTCCTGATTATTGATCAAATCAGCAGTCTATAAAAAGCAGTCACTTAAAATGGTGAACATTAAGTACAATAAAAATCACAGCCATTCCCCCAATAAAAGGATTTAATAATAATAATTTAAAAAATCACTGTCATTGAGTCAATTCTGACTCACAACAAGACAACAGAGCAGAGTGGGTTTATGGGGTTTTAACTCTTTAAGGGAGCAGAATGCCTTATCTTCCTCTAGCAGAGCATCTGTTGGGGAAGAACTACAGACTTTGTTGTCAGCAGCCCAATGTAAACCGCACTATACCACCAAGGCTCTTGTACACATACAGTTAAAACTATCTTTATTTGCGTATAATTTTTCCTTCTCACTCCCTAACAATTATATTCCAAATATTTGAAATCCTCTACACTTAAAGAACTCATCTTCTTCTTAGGAAATAAGTTACTGAGCTTACCGGAACCACCCAGGAGCCTGATTTTCCAATCTAGCAATGTTGCTAACTCATACTCACTGCCACTGAACCAATTCTGACTCAGGGCTACCCTGTGAGGACAAGGGAGAGTTGTCCTGGGAGGGAGAGTTTCGGACACTGTAACTTTTTCAGGGGTGAGAAGTCTTATCTTTCTCCTGCAGAGCGGCTGATGGTTTCAAAATGCTGATCTTAATGTTAACAGCCTGACACACGTAACCCAGGACACCATCAGGGCAATCAACAACAGTTAAAAAAAAAATGTCTTTAACCAGCACCTTCGTGTGCATGACTCGTGTGTCTGAAACCACAGATGGCACCTTTCGCCAGCGCTCCAGAGTGTGTATGACATTTTCTACTAAACCTCACATCATGCTGTCTCCACGAGCATGTCACCATGCTTAAAGCCGAACTGTTCATCTCTCCTCATTTAATGCCCAGTGCGGGAGAGCCAGGGCCCAGTTCCTTTTTTGTTTACAGAGATCAACGACCCCATTCAGCCAACTTTGAAATATGGAAGTTACCTTAAAGACATTCTTTTTTAACCTCAAAGGAGAAAACTGGGGGAAGATTTTATGTTCCCTTCTCATTTAGCAATAGAGACATGGGTTATTAATATTTCAGAGAGAATACATGCATAGAGTCTAATTTAGGGAAAATATAGGACCAAAATACTGCTGATAAAAATATGCATCACAATATGGTTTTCAAGAAGCTAGGTAATCATCAATAATGTAAATTAGCAATTTAAAGCATCCTATCCATCAACACTTTTCAATACAATTCAATGGCATCACTTACTATGAGTTGTACAGCCACTCTCGTGTTCTTTTCTGTAACAGTACATCTCTCATGAATGTCAATTGCTGCTCTCTACGGTGCCTGCTGCTGTTGGCAACTTGATACCATAGGGATGGTGCTGAAAGCAGGTGTTTTTACTCACTAAACTATTACCTGGTTGAAGAGGGCTAAATGATGACTGCCTCCCTATCGGAAAATCTAACTCTGGCTTCCTGCTTGGCTGTTTGGGGTTTCACAACTATATGGTTTGCTGTGTATATTCTCAACAACAACAAAATAAAATTTTAAAACAGCCAAAACAGAGCAACAAACAAGCAAACAGATGACTAGACAAAGAAAATATGATCTATCCAGACAACGAACTAGCAGTCAACCATAAAGAAAGACGAAGTTCGGATGCATGCTCTGATGCTGATGAATCTTGAAAACATCATGCTGAGTGGAATAAGCCAGCCACAGAAGGACAAACAGTGTATGTTTACACTTATCTGAAATCCACAGAGTAGGGGAATGTCTAGAGACAAAAGCTGACTAGTACCCAGGAACTGGAAGGAGGAAGAAATGAGAATTATTGGTAAAACGCATTGTGCCTCCTGGTTGCAGTGATAACAACATTTTTGAGAGGGATATTAATAATGTAGCACAATATAGTGAAAATAATTCATATCATTGAATCTTAGAAGTATTTACAATAGATATATTTTATTATAAATGTTAAACCACAGTAAAATTTTTTAATTGGGAAAAGACCTTCAAATCATATTAATGGTGCTCCAAAGGCAATAGTCCTTCTAGAAAATTGATGGATTTTCTGTGTTCTTATGAATCTGCTCTAAAAAAATTTAGGCATCTATATCATAGTATGCTATTAAATCAAGAATCTAAATAAATTCCAGAAAGTGAACAAGAAGTTCATACTTACTATATTTTAAAGATTCTAAAAATATTCTTAATCAAGATATTGATTAGCAATAAAAACATTTTATTAGTATGTAGCACTTATTTGCCAGTTCATACATTAAATCAAATCACTAAATATTAACGGGGCTACATTCTATGCAAGCCACAATTAATCAGACAAGATAAGATAAAAATACGGGCACTCATATTGCTTTTATTTAGTGGTGTGACAAACATAAAAATAAATAAATAAGTATAAATGACAAAAAGGTAACTATATAAGCATATACCATCAAGAACCAAAGAAACAACAAAGTAGAAAAGGATTAGGAAGAGCAGATTAGTGATGGGGTAGGATTGGCAAGCATTACCTTGCTAAGATAAGAAGATGGAATCTAGATTAAAGACTATAGGAATGTGACCGAGTAGAGGATATAGATCTACAAGGGAAGAAGACCTCCTACCCACTCCCCCTCTCCAAGCAAAATAAACAGAAATTGTAAAAGTGAGGAAGCAAGGCATTTCCTATATATTTGGAATGGGTTAACACAAGGGGTAGGGTGTGTGCAATAGGAGACAAAAGTCCTAGAAAGCCATACAGGGATAGGACCACAAAGCCCCTTTATAAACAGTGGATTTGCTTCTTTGTGAGATCACGCACCTCAGGAGAGTGATAAACATGAAAAAAAAAATCATTTCCAAAATAGGGAAGGCCAAGGCAGGGTGTTTTATTTCCTCAGAAGATGAAAAAAAGTAGCCTTTTTGGATGAGAGTCTCACTCATTATAGGCATCCGAATAGCCCTATGGAACTCTGTAAGCTATAGTGGAGACACACTGATTTGAGAGGCACATAGTCATTTGATGATACATTAAACAATAATGTACATTGGAATGATGTAAAATTAAATTTCACAATATGCCAGGATTATTTATGAATATTTCCATATCGAGCTCTAATCAGTATGCATATCTGTAAGCAGACACTGTAGCTTCAAGAGCAAATCTTTGAATTCCAAATCATAGGCTAGTATTCTCAGTGCTACTTTCTAGTGAATTTGAAGAGCTTTGAATTGTGAGTTGAATTTTTCAGAAGCAGATGTACGCATAATTTTGAAAGGAGTCAAACCTTTTATTTCTTTCCCTATATTTTTATAGTATATTCATGAAAATTTCAATATAGTGGGAAAAAGTGAACCTAATAAGCTTATCACCCAGTAACTGTCAATGTATTTCCATTCTTGTTTTATCTATAACCACCCTCCAACCACACCATTTGTCTGTCAGTTTGTCATTATTGTCATGGATTGTGTGTTGTTGTAATACTGAATGTTATGTCATTGGTATTTCAAATACAAGCAGGGTTAACCAAAATGTAAAGGTTTCATTAGAACTTCCAGATTAAGAAGGAATAGGCTGCCCACTACAGAGAAATTAACCACTGGAAACCTAATGGGTAATATCAACATTGTCAGTTGATGAAAACTTAATTAGTAGAAGCAGAATACTATCAGAAACAATACTAGACAGAGAGCCCCTAAAGTTGGAAGTAACTTAAAATATGATTGTGGAAGAGCTGCCTTCTCCAGGCAGAGTTGACTATAATGATGCCAATAGAGTAAAGCCTGTGGGAGTTAAGCTTTCTGCACCTTCATTTGCTGATGGGGCAGCATTCAAAATGAAAAGAAACAACTGAAAACATCAGTTAATAAATTGAACTTGGAATATAACAAGTATGAGTCTAGGAAAATTGGAAGTCATCAAAAATGAAATGGAATGAATGAATGCTTAAAGATTAATATTCTACATGTTAGTGAGCTGAAATGGACTGGTATTGGCCATTTTGAATCAGAAAATCACATGGCTTACTATGCCAGGAATGACACAATTAAAAGCAATGGCATTTCACTCACTGCCAAAGGGGACATTTCAAAACTGTGCTAGCATGGGTTGACTAGAAACAAATCCAGAGACATTCATATGTGTGTAAGGAAGAGTTTTATATCAAAGAGCAATTGTACATTGAGAAAACATCCCAGCCTAGTCCAGATCAAACCATAAGTCCAATACTACTCCATTAAGTCTGATGCTAGACCATAGTCCTACCTCAGACTCACATAACCACATACAGGAAGATCACAGTCTGGTGGGTGCACAGTTGGGTAGATCCAATGGCAGTGGATGCATCTTCAAGGCTCTGGCGGTCATCAGTGTGGCTTGCAGTGGCTCATAAACAGGACGGAGCAGCAGGGAGAGAATGTGGCCCTCCTCCAGGGAGAAAGAGAGGAAGCTCCCAAAATTCTCATGAGAAGACCAAACCCGCAAGGGAGAATCATCAGACTGTGACCTTATTGACAGGCTAGACTTCACCTCTATTTATCAAGTTGACATTCTATTTATCAAGTTGACATGAAATTATGTGAGGACCACAAAGACCTATCTTGAAGTGCAATGCTGTCTGCAATAGGAAAATTTATATCCAAATATAAGGAAATCCAATCGATGGAAATATTATTCAAATTTATGCACCAACCACTAAAGCTAGTGATGTAGAATCTGAAGAATTCTACCAACATCTTCCATCAGAAATTGATCAAACATGCAATCACAGTGCATTGATAATTATTGGCAACTGAAATGCAAAAGTTGGAAACTATGGTTTGGGTGGTAAAAACTTAGAGAGGCCATGAAGAATTTTGCCAGACCAAGGACTTGTTCATAGCAAATGCTTTCTCAACAACACCCAGAAGAGTATACTCATAGAGTTCTCCAGATGGAATGCAAAGAAATCACAATGACAACATCTTTGAGAAGAGACAATAGAGAAACTCAATATCAGTAGCTAAATGGGCTAACTACGGAACAGATGGCCAATTGCTCATAAGTAAGTTCATGTCGAAGTGGAGAAAATGAAAACAAGTCCATGTGAGCCAAAATAGGGCCGTGAGTCTATCCCACCCTAATTTTGAGAACATCTCAAGAAGAGATTTGATATACTGAACAATGACAGAAGAACTCATGAGCTGTGGATGACACCAAGAACATCATACATGAAGAAAGCAAAAGGTCATTAAAAAGACAGGAACGTAAGAAAAAAATCAATGCAAATGTCAGGAGAGACTGCATCTTGCTCTTAATCATAAAGTATTTCTTCAAATGGAAGAAATGATGAAGTCAAAGATCTCAACAGAAAATTAGGAAGACAAAGTAATGTATTATAATGAAATGTGCAAAGACCTATCATTGGAAAATCAAAATGGAAGGACATGCTCAGTATATGCTAAACTGAAAGGAAAAACTCAAACCTTGAGTTGCAATATTAAAAGATTCTATGGGCAAAATATTGAACCACGCAGGTAGCATCAAAAGAAGATAAAGGGAATGAATATACAGTCGCTGAACCAAGACTACATAGTTGACATTCAACCACTTCAAGAGGTACCACATGAGCAAGAAACAATGGCTACTGAAGGGACAAGTTCAAGCTGCGGCACTGAAGGCATTAACCAAAAACAAAGCTATAAGACTTGGCAGAAAACCAATTCAAATGTTTCAACAGACTGATGAAGCACTGGAACCATTCACTCGCCTATACCAGGAAACTTGATAGACAGCTACGTGGCTAAATGACTGGAAGAGATCCATATTTGTTCCTATTCTAAAGAAAAGTGACCCAATAGAATTTTCAAAATATAGAATATTATCAGATCTTATATGTATATCTAATAACTTCATTTTGACCATTTCACAGGTGGTGTTGTATATCATCAGTATGTACCTCACTGATAACTGAATTTCTAAGTGCATGTTATTCATTGTGCTCCAAGATTTCTCAAACGCATAATTGTCACCACTATAAGGATAAAAGAAAAGCAATGTTAGACAAAGAGAAACGTTTCAGCGAAGTCGATGTAAACGTGATGCTTTGGCCAAGTTGGTTTTCTGGTTTACTGCTCTGCCATATCAAAATTATATTAAATAATACTTAACAATAGTCCATTTTGTCACATGGCTAAATGGGGAGCTTAGAATTCATGCATCACTTGGTGAATTGAGTATTTGTCTTTATCTTCTCTGTTCAGTGAGTTTACCAAATTGCTGCTGCTGTTGTTATTATTGTTAAATGCCATTCAGTCTGTTGCAACCCTCAGTGACCCTATGCACACAAAAATGAGACACTGTGTCATCCTCACAATGGTTTCTGTGCCAGAGCCCGCGGTTGCAGTCACTGCGTCAATCCATCTCGTCCAGGCCACCGTCTTTTTCACTGCTCTCTGGCTCACTTAGTGAGATTCCCAGAGGCTGGTCTTTCCTGACAACGCGTTCAATGTATTTAAGACCGTGATGGCCATGCTTCTCCCAAGAGAGATTTGTTTGTCTTTTTGCCAGTCCATGGTGCCTTCAATATTCTTTGCCAGCACCATGATTCAAATGCATCGATTCTTCTCCCATCTTCCTTCTTCAACATCCAACCTGCACGTGCATGTGAGGCAATTGGAAATACAATAGCTTGTGTTAGGAGTACCAAAGTACTAAAATTATCATTCTTGCTTTTTAACTCTTTACAGAGGTTTTCTACAGCAGATTTTCCCATTGTAATGCATCTTTTGATCTCTTGATGAGCATTTATTGTGGACCCAAGCAAGACCAAATCATTGAATAAATCTTTTCTCCATTTATCATGATGGACCTAATGGTTCTGTTGTAAGGACTTTGGCCTTCTCTCCATTGAGTTGTAATCCATACCGAGGGCTGCAATCCTAGATCTTCTTCAGCATATGCTTCAAAGCCATCCTCACTTTCAGCAAGCAAGACTATGCCATCTGCCTATTATAGGTTAAGTGTGGTAGTTAAATAATCATTTGTCAATTTGAGAGGATTAAGATTGAAGGGGTGGAGTCTATGCCAATGAGGCCTCTGTGTGGGCTTGACCTTCTCCTGAGGATTCTGGGAACTCCTGTATTCCTGCTGGAGACACACACTCTCTCTCTGCTGACTCCCTTGGAAACATTGCAGCTGACAAGACACATGGAACTACACTAGTACGCTGAGCTGCTGAGCTAGAGGACCCATATGTAGACCCCTGTCAGTGCTGAGATGCTTACACTGCCACTGGATCCACAAGACTTTCCACCCACTGCCTGTGATTGTCCTGCATTAGGCATCATTGCATGTGTTTTGTGAGTCTGAAGAGGACTTTATAGATTTGTATAGGGCATATGGGTTAATATCAGACTTAGGGACTTGATCTCTACTGGGCTGGGATGTTTTCTTAATGTTCAACTGCTCTGGTATATAAAGCTCTTTCCCACATACATGTAAATCTCTATGAATTTGTTTCTCTAGTCTACCCAGACTAACAATAAGCCTTCCTCCAATGATGATGTCAGATTCTTCTTCATATAAGCCATATTCCCTGATTATTTGCTCACATACAGATTGAATAAGTATGGTGAGAGGATACAACCTAACACACACCTTTTTGGATTTTTAAACCATGCACTGTTTCCTTTTATGCCCACAGAACTACATCTTGAGCCATGTCTAAGTTCTGCAGGAGCACCATAAAATGTTCTGGAATTCCCATTCTTCTCAAGACTATTCATAGTTTGGTATGCTCCACACAATCAAATGCCTTGACACAGTCAATTAACACAAGTCAATATCACTCCGGTACTCTCTGCCGTAGGTCAAGATGCATCTGATGTCACCAGTGATAACCCTTGTTCCATGTCCTCTTGCAAATCCAGCCCGAATCACTGGCAGCTCCCAATCCATGTATTGCTGCAACTCTTATTGGATGATTTTCATCAAAACTTTCCTTGTATGTGATATTTGCAAGCCAGAGGGCGCCTTGTAGTCAAATAAAAGGACTGGAAAAGAACAAGAAATGTAAAGAATATGCTTCTCTGAAGCATCAACTATCGGGACCAGAGGTGTAAATTTTAATGGGAAGATTGGGAGGAACTAGAGAAGCTGAGGAATGGAACAGAGAGCTCAGGGAGGAAATTGGGAGGATGCTGTCACATTGTGCATAAGGTGGGAGGTTACATCCAATGGCACGTGTATATGGATTGTGGGTTGGAAAAACTTATCTGCTGTATAAACTGTCCCCTAGGATACAACACAATGTTTTGTTATTGCTGTTTAAGTAACTGTAAACAAAAGGGCTTTAAAACAAAGATTTACATTCTTGGAATCCCCTTAAAGGGTCGCTGCATGTAGGAGTACTGTGATGTCAGTGTAGTGCGTGAGCACAGGTATCTGGGTGTGATTGTGAGGATGGTATTATTATGATCTGTAGGTGTAAAACAGTTTCAAAACTTTAAAAGACAGTATTGTTCCTCTCTCTGAAAACTGTAGCTTTTGCTATAAGAAAATCTGTCTGTTTCCATCTGTGTATCAGCTTCACATTTAGGTGTTCTTCAAAAACTCACTATATGGTTATAAGCACCATATTATACAAATCACATGCTTAGCTAGTATATCTTCACCCAGGATTATTATGATGACAATAAAACTGGCTACATAAACTGTTGTTTTATCATTGGTTACCTTTTTGTTTTCCAATGTGCATATATCTATCACTTAAAAAGGATCTCTGCTTAGGTAGCTTATATAGTCAACTGGGACACTGGGCCATTAAGTGCCTAAAAATATATTCAGGTTACTTCATCTCAAACTGCTATCTACTGCCTAATTTTGTTTTTAGCTGTAGGGAGATCAGAATAAACTGGCCCTTCAAAACTACTGGAAACAATTTTTATTACCTAAAAATAAACCTGTTAATGTGCTTGCACTGAAGAATTTATCCTTTAATTTCTCAAATGATAAGACCCTATTTTCATGACATGTTAATCAGGAATTGGGGGGAGTGAAGTAGAGGAAAATGTCAAATATACGGTAATGGCTAAATTAAGCAAAGCAGGATTCTTTCTCAGGGCCTCAGAGAGCGAATGTGAGCTAAAAATCAACAAGAGAGGATTAGAGTAGACAGAATTTCCCAACCTGACTTGACCACACAACCTTTAATTTATGTATTTTTTCCAGAATATCCATTAACGTCTCTGAGCACCATCTGAGAGAGTCTCTGGCCTAGAGGATTAGATTAACCTCTGATCTACCCTGCTATGCTTCCTGAGTGAGGTGTTAAATAAATCCTGACTAAAACTTCCAATCATTTCTGAACAAGCACCACCTGTTTAAATATTTGAAATACTTGCTCTCATTTTATATTGAGGCATAAAAGATTTCTTTCAAATAAAAAATAAATTCTGAAACCCAATAATTTGCTGTTTAACTAGTTTTAATGTGAATACTTTACTTTTTTAATGGATAAAACTTCACTGAAAGAGTAGAATAGCTTATATTAACATTATGTAGCTCAAATTAAAACTTCATGCTTCACATGGAATGTGTCCATGGCACATGAAAAATGCATACAAGGTGCTGCTTGTGCATTTATTTTCTGCTTTTAAAATTCATCCAATTTATTTCCTTATTTAAGTTACATAGAATGTGTTGCCACATTTATTGGGATTGGGGAATAATTTTAGTATCCTAAGAGATACTTCTTTATACTTATTGAAAATATTCTTGTCTTAGTTAATTGCAACAATCTTTCTCTGAGTATAATGAAATATATAAATACAAGAAATACATGAATGCACACTCATTGGAGAAAAATGTAATTAAGAAAGTTAATCCCACCTAACCAGCCATAGCGCTAATCGCTGAAAAGGGTCATTTCAATGTATTTACTTTGTTGTTTTCCATTTTACAGTATTGACACCTGCACACACCCCTGCAAGCACAATACCCATCCACCCCACCTCCAGACACACATGCCCATGCTACCACCCCGACTACACCACAAACCCACACACTCCCACTGTGACACAGCCTCCTGATCCACACTCCAAACACAAACACCACACACTTATACACAAGCACATATGTGCACAAATACGTGTGCACACATATTGAACTGAACTCAGAGTGTACATCACATTTCCCCCACTTCCAATTTGATAGGATATCATGACCATTCCTCCATATTTTTAAACTTTTGAAACATGATATCCATCTTCATGTTTGATTAGTATACTTTTGTCAGATTTGAGCTTTGTTTTTTTCCTAATTTATAAAGCTGATTGTGTTTTCTAGCTTTGTTCAATAATACTCAATGATTCTATAAAATCGATACCTAAAACCAAACCCACTTCCAACCAACTCATAGCTAATCTATGTGACAGTAAAAAGAAAACTGCTCCCTGGATTTTCTGATGCTGTAACACCATAATGGGTATAGAAATGGGTCACACATCTTCCTCCTTGTGCACCCAGTAGGTTTGCAACGCAGAGCCTTTGGTTATCAGCCCAATGTGGGACCCACTGTACCTGCATGGCTACACAATGCCAATAGAATGCAATTTAAATGTAATTTCTGCGACATGGCTTACAATTTATTTCACAAGTAGCCACTGCATGTATGGAAAATCACTTGGTTATACTTTCAAGAGAGAATTTTCTAAAATGGGTAAGAACTTTAAAATACTGTCAAATTATTTTTTCTTAAGATAACTTCCACAAGGAGCTAATAATTTTAACAGTAGAGGCAAAGTTATAAAACCACCAGTGAGAAACTGGCCACAGAAAATTCTTTGAAAAATACAAAAGACTAATGAACATGAAAATATTAAAGCATGGCCAAAGAAATGTAAATTAAGACAAAATACTGTTTTTGCCTCTAAATTTAGCAATGATTAAAGAACTATAATCTTCTGTTCTAAAATTGGAGCATTAATCAAACATGACTATGCCCTACTGATGGTCGTACAAATTGGCAAACTGGTCCAGAACCCATTTTGGCAGCATGTTTCAAGAGCTTTAAAATGTTCATATCACCGTGTGCATTTCTTGGAAACTAACATAAGAAAGAATAAGAGAATCAGAAAGCTATCTTTGGATAAAACTTCGTGAAGGATCGTTTTTATAATCATATTAAAATATTCATTATATAGTAATAAGGATTAAATAATGGTAACCTTTAAAATGGAATACTACATTCCCACTAAGATGTGATTTCTGATCTATTTTAAAGGACATTGTAAAGTGCTTATTCAAAAAGATCTTATAAAAACATTGGAATAAATGTGTACGATACTGATTGTATATAAAAATGCTCACTGCAAAAAGGATGAGATTTAAACTGAATAGAATGTAGTTTGTGGTTCCTCCAAGTGATAGATTATGAATGATTTTGATTTGCATGCTTATAACATTAAACCCAGTAGGCTTACTTAGTTACAAGACTCTATCTTAAAATTAAACGAACAACAATGAACAAGAGAGAGAGAGAGGCTTTAAAAAGTTCATGCAATAATGAATGCCACTTCGTTTCCATTCCATTGTTACAGGGACCCTTTAAGAGCTCCTCACATGGGCCAACTTCACAGGAACAAGAATCTTTTTAAGCCAATGTAATTTGCAATATTCTGCATGTCTTATCAGAAAGTAATTATTAAAATAAATGATGGTATATTCACACTATTACATGGGGAATAGAATTTTATTTAAAAGTGAAAATGTAATAGCATAAAAAATTTATGGAAACCAATATATACAACTGACTCTGTAATATGGTTGCACCCATAGGGAAAATGCAAAGGAAAGAGATTAAATAATTACTAGAAATTACTAATATAGAATAATATGCGTACTAGTATTACTAATATAGAGTTATATGAGTGTAATATAGAAGTGGTGAGAACTGATGAGATCAAAGTGATTAGGTTGTAATGTTACTTTTTCTGTAATTTTGTCTAAATTCTGAGATTACAAAATATGTATGTTTAATTTTTTCCATATTAAAGGCATAAACAAATTTAAGTTCTATTCAAGAATAACGTTCTGTGAGAACACATATTCATAATGCATAAGAAATAACAAAACCAAAATTTAAAATAGAAGAAGAACCAAGCATGACTGGCTTTCAAACCTAACTGTGGCTAAAAGACATGATAAGATAGTATCACAGACACACAGGTATAGGCAAGGTTTAAAGGCTTTAAGTAGATTAAGGAGGCCTTAGTCAGGTAAGATGTACTTTCTTCTGGATTTTATTTGTAGAGGAATGAGAGGATCAGACTGGTGTTTTAATGGCATTTATCAGTACAAAATGTATTATATTAAGCAATATAAGAGGCACTTGTCCAGTTAAGAGGCCTGCACGATGACCTACAAAATCAGTAATTAAGTGTAGAAATTGGTAGGTGAAGACTAAGAAATAACAAGAAGAAGGGATAAGTTGTAGAATTGCTAAAATTAAAATATATGTACAGATACAGGAAAAGGGAAAATGAGAGTCAATTATTTGTAGCTGGGTTTCTGAGCCTCAATGATTGGGAGACATATAATGCTAGGGTGAAGAAAATGATCAATTCATTTTGTGGTTAGGACGCCTGATATATTTTAAATATTTGTATGTCCTTATGTCTTGTTTCTTCCCCTTGGACAGAATAGCTACATTCTCTTTAACATCACTGAGATACATGTCCTGACAATACATACAGCCCTGTCTCAGTAGAGCTGAATAAGCCCACAGAAACAAAACCTAATTAGCCAAGGGACACTTTCACATGGACGCTAAGGGGCACTCATGTCAAGAAATATTAGGTATCTATTTGTCATGTTTGCTCTTGATCTTGGACTGTCCCCAGACTAAAGCTTCCTGAACACTGTTGCAACTTACACATTGGTAGATCCTACCTTCCAGTGCCCGTTTCTGGAGGTTAGATTGGAACCTGGGAATCTGCATGTCTGTCATGTTCTCAGCAAGGAGAATCATTATCTCGATGGTTAATTCTTCTGTTGGTCCTGGGACCACTCTTAAAGAATCATTGCCTGAGAGGCATGTTACTCCACAAACAGTAAAGATAAACTATTTTAAGTCACTTAGAATAAATGACATATAATGAAGGTCTGTCATTTCAAAGGATTATTCCAGTGCAGGCCATACAGATAAAGTTTAATTAGTGAATAAAATGGTAATTCAAGAAAGTCATGCTTCAAGATGAAAGAAAGTGTTTTGAAAGTGATGAAGGCAGTACTTGTACAACTACGTCTGGTCTTGTGGAACGTTGGATTGCAAGAATACCTGTCAGAGCTCCTAATAAAATGCTAAATAAAAAAAGAAAGTTATGCTTCATTTGTTACAGATAAGAAAATCTGATACCCAACAAACTTTATTGCAATTTCCAACTGAATTTAAGTGGCATTCAGAGGTCACTGTTGGACTGCTAACCACAAGGTCAGTGGTTCAAAACCGTCCAGCTGCTCTGTGGCAGAAAGATGAGGCTCTCCTCTCCCGTAAAAACAGTTATGAGCCAGAATCAACCCGGTGGAAGTGGGTTTGGTTAAAAGTTTGCATTCATCGATAATGAAAGTACTGACAAGCACAAATATATATTTTAAGAATTGTGATCGGTGGTGTGTAGTCTATATGAATCATAAGTACACAAGGACACCACTGCCATTTGCATGCCTATGATCGGGAAGTATTCTGAGATTATATAAATTAAAAAAGCTTAGAAGTCAGAGCTCAAGTCCCTTGAAACAATATAGAGAAGAGAAACTTCTTGCTCTTACTCTCAGGACTTAGGAAGTCATGTCACTTTGCTAGCACTCAGCATTGCATTTTAATTTGTAAGAGGAGAATCATATCTTCCACCTTGCAAGTATTGCTGAATTAAATTATGAAATACGTGAGGCTTCAAAAGGTTCATGGGAAATTGGAATTAAAATATAATGGGATTTTTCCACGATTTAAAGCCCCTTATACATTTTAGCGCCTAACATAAAGAGGAAACTCACTAAATATTAGTTATTTCTTTTGTTTGTCTTGAAATAGCTATACTACTATCTTTTAGCATGTTACACATTTTCCTCTTCATCCTCCTTTGGTCCCAGGGTAGATTTGAGCATGAGAAAGGAATCAAGGAAGGTGTGAAAGAGTGAAGACACGCTTCACTGAACGAACAGCATCTACCCAACTCAAAACCGAGCCATGATTTCCCCAATGTAAGCATAACACTATTAAATAATCAATATGAGATGCCAGAGTATTTTCCAATACATTTGATCAAATGAATATACATACACTTTCCTAGAAATAGAAAAGCAGAAGATAAAATTATCCAGGCTTCCTTTACCTAGAATGTGGACGATAAAGAAAATAACACATGTAGCTGTTAAGTTTGCCAAGAAGGTTATATAAAACAAATGACAGAAAGTCTTAGCAGAGTAACCAGCACACGTGCTCAGGATCAGCCCAGGAAGGGACAAACAGCATCCCTTCTAGAAACGAGAGTCCAGTGACAGAAGACAGCCCATCTCTTCTACACCACGGAGCACTTTACTTCCATCTAAGGTCACAAGAGCTATGGAAGGTCACCATTAAAGGTACCCGAATCTTCTGTGACTTAAATAACACCTGTCAAAATATCTGTGGCTCATTCCTTCATTAAAACATCTAAAAACCCAAACTCTACCAAAATTACTGTAATTATTTTTCTTTAAAATAAATTGATGTTGGAAACAAGCTCTGCAGTGGAAAGTAACCATGAAAAAAAGGAAAAGATTTTCCCTTAAATTATTTGTAAATGTAATAAACCCTCATCTCTGTGTGTTTTTAGATTATGACCTCGAGGAGGTTACATTCTGGTTCATCGTCTTATGGAAAGAAAACCCACTAAAACTTTCAGAATTCTAATATGAGACTATGTGAGGGCCCTTCTTGTGTCAAGGCCTCTTGAAAGCCTTGTTTCATTTTCCAGTAGAGGCACTAGACCAGATGCAGAGTGGATGGAAATCGGGAGGAAATCCCATGGTTACCTAGTGTCACTTCTTCCTTAGCCTTTCCTCCGTGAGGGTCAGAGTTCACACAAGGGCAAGTCAAGAAGTGATTTTCATCATCAATGTAATTCTTGGTAGCTATTTAATGCAAATTTCAACTTCTGACATGGCTGTCATCTTAGATTTCAAAATGATTTAGTATGAGATGATGCTTTTATTTCTTTCATTGCACTGAGATGCACTTATACTACACAGAAAAATATGCCATTTTAAAGATAGAAAATCGAAAGCAATCATCCATTGAATCAGAGACCTGGAAAGACACTTTCTGGATGAAAATAAACTAGCCGTATGGTTTAAAATTTCAGCAGAACTATATTTGCTGTATGCTAAACAGATGACATACCTGGAGAGTTTTCATTGCTATATATCAAATAATTATAAACTAATATTTACCAACAGAAATTCTCCAAGACCACTACACTAAAAGAACAGGGTTATATAGAGAGCGATCTATAGGAAGTTCTATATTGGGGCATTTTTCACAGAAATACCAAGGCTCAGTATGTTCTACAATTTTCTAAGTTTTTCCTAAACTTGTAAGAGAAAGCACTCTAGTTCCCCCCAATATCTCAGGCTGCAATATATGATTACTTTGCAAATATACTTGCTCTGAGAGGAGAGCCAGTGCAAGTCAGCAACATCCTTTTCACAGTTAAATGAATTGAATACTGCCCACATAAACAGCAAATGGATTTCAGGAAAAGCTGTCAATTTCTTTTTTAACAACAACCCCATTTAATATCCAATTAAAGGCGTGTTAAAAAACCTCAATAATAAGAGAGGCAATTTTTGCTTTTGGTGAATTGAGACTCTGCCTAGAAAAATGATCTATTCCCTTCCATATACCACTTGAAAGGCAGCAGTGATGAGTACAGTCCAATGATCTATGACATAGGTAAACACGGTGCATCACAGTGATCAAAGGAGTCGTAAATGTACTCCAGTTAAAAGGGGGAAAGGTCACCTAATAAAACCTTGGCCAAGTCCTTGCTTTGATCTTTGCATAGATAAAAAAGTATCCCATATACTCCATTAACAGCACTTTATTTTCAAGTTTTATTACTTTTACGTCACAGTTTCTAGTTTCCTCCCTCAATGAGCTAAACTGTAGTGCTGCTCTGGTGCTCTGGTGGATAAGCGGGTTATGCGCTGAGCCACTAACCACAATCAACATAGTTCAAACTCACCAGTGAGTCCCAGGGAGAAATTTGAAGCATGTCTACTCCTGCAAAGATGTCAAGTCTCAGAAACCCAAAAGGCGGTTCTGCTCCGTCCTGGAAGGTCACGATGAGTCAGAATTGACTCAATGGCAGTGGGTTTTACACAGTGTTACAAGAATCTCTCTCTAAAGTCTAGATCAGCTCATGATGTAGCACATAAAAAGAAGGAGACTAATCTGCAGTCCAGAGGATTAAGCTTTGAACCTTGGTTCTACCACTTCTTACATTATCTAACTGACTTCGGGCAAATTAATGTCCCTAAATCATGGATTATTAGTCTGTACAACAGGAATAAGGGTACACCGCTCTTTAGGTAAACCATGAAGATTAAATTCTTAATAGAGTACCAAGAACATTATAAATATTCAAAAAACCTCAAGCATTATAATTATGATTGTGATAGTCTTCCTATCCCTCATACACCTACAAAACAAAAGGTCTTTCAAATTGCTTATCACATAAATGTATGGCTTTTCAGGCAGAAATTGATGTCCTTTCATTTGATGGTCAAGGCTTGACAATTTCTGTTGTAGTAAAACCCAATGGCATGCCCTGCCCTGATTTGTCCCCTAGAATACCCTAGTCTTCCTGGTTCTGGGTATATTTTTTATCAACCCTAAATACCCTTCCTATCTCGCATTCAAAGATCCCTGGTAGCAGTGGAGACGTGCTTGGATGCTAACCAGCTGCTCCATTGGACGAAGATGTGGCAATGTGTTTCCAGAAAGATTTAAGCTTTACAAACATTATGAGGACGTTGTCTTCTGACTTATAGTGTCGTTAGGAGTCTGAATCCATCTCGTGGCAACATGTTCAGATGTTTTTGTTGGTCCCACTTCCCTCATCCAGTCCTTTCGTGGTCCCAGTGTCACTTGTCACACGAGGTAACAGTGACTCACAAGAAGGACATCTGTCTAACTCCAAGAACACATGTTGTCTGGACAATGACGGACCGACATCCACCAGGGAAGCGGAGTTCCTCAGTGTTAAGGAGTGGGAGTTTCATCCTTCTCAGTGATCAAAGCTCCCTGCACAAAGCAGTGCTAAAGGGGTGATGATTGAAATGGATTTAACAAGAATTTTTCAAAGAAAACTTGTCCTTAATATGGTGGCTTCTCATAAAACAAAATGTATTCACAACTGGACAAGACACAGACGAACTGAGCTTTCTAATTTTATTTCATCACTTTACATGAAAAGACCCCAAAGCGAGTGTCAAATCTCATTATTTAATAGTGATAATTCTACTTTATGGTCAAACACTCAAACTAGCAGACATTATGTTGAACTTCAAGGGCCTAAATCTACCCTCTTGAGAATCTGATTATTCAATTAAAGATAAAAAAGAAGCGAATGATGAATGGTTAAGTCAGTGTTTCATTTCGCATGTACTTAAATAAATCTTCCAGAAACAAAGATTTATGCTCACTTTTAGAGATGAAAAAATCTTAAATCACTTATCCTTAATGAAACAATGTATAGTGGAGCTATGTTCATATCATCAAATAGCATACAGATATCTTAAGAACCCATTTAATTTAATTATGTTTGTTCATTTGAGTCTATTATCTTGTAGGCCTCATTTCACCTCAAATATGTGCTAGTTAATGTTGGCTGTTAGTAATCTAAATGTGGCATTCATGTTTCCCTGAGAATTCAATCAAAGTTAGAGAAAGAGGCAGATTACGATATGAGTGAAAACAATTTCCTTTCCTACCCACCATTCCAGGGACAGACCTAGATTTAGGAGCAACGTGGCCCTGCTCTTCTGTTTGAATGGTTTAGGTTCCCGGGGTCTCTCTAGTAATTATTTGAAAATTAATGACTGCTTTCTGATTTAATCATTAACTCACTTTTCTGCCTTGACCCCTCTTTAACTGTAGTTGATCTTTTATTTCTTTCGAGAGAAATCAGGGCAAAAAGAGCCAATTTAGGGGTAGGCTCTGACCTTTCCTTACAGACAATTAGAGCCGGGATGCAGGAAAACTGACTTGCTGTCAAGAACAGCAGTAAGGAAGGCCACAGGCTAATGGAGGAAAGGTGCTAAGTGGCCTTTCAAAGCTCACAGCCCTTTATGCCATATATTCATTCATGGTCTAAATGGCTTTCATATAATTGACATAGTAAGTTTAGAGCATTGCCATGTTACTACTCGAGGGTAAATAAACTTAAATTATGAATCAGGTGTTTTTAACCATGGCTTCAGGCGGTCCATGAACTTTCTTGAACTCCATCACAAAAATCCCTATGGGTGCCTGTTCCTTCCTTTCTGTTGGCCATTATCCCACAGCGTCATCTACCTTTTTAAGGGCTCTTTCGTCACATGCCCTATATGTTAAGAATGATTATTAGAGAATAATAAGGTGTGTGTGCAAAAAGAAAATTACTTCTGAATAACTTTATACAAGAGGTTTATGTATGTTATCTTCAAAACCCTTAACACTAATGTCATGGAGCAAGAACATAACTCCCAGTGCCCAGGCAGAGAGCCTTGTGTGAACGCACTAGATTTCTTAGGAGACATGACGTAACAGTAACTACACTGCCAGCGTTTTTACAAACAGAAGAAGATTCACAAAGTGGAAATGGGTGCACGGGGTTGGAAAATGGAAGTGGGAGGTCTGCAAAGAGCAAGTGACGTCGAGGAGGCAGAAGAGCACAGGGGAAAGATAGTTCAGGAGAGGGGCCAAGAACAAATCTTCTAGTCATGTACCCTCAGCATTTGTAGACTGCTGGGTTTCCAGGAGGTTTAAATATAATATTTTCAAGACAGTGCTTGGCCCATAGTAAGTCCTTATTATTTGTGAACTGAGGGCAGTGTTGGTTCTGTGGTAAAATTTCCTCCTTCCACATAGGAGGCCCTGAAGCCCATGTGGCATAGTGCTTATGCATTGGGCTATCAATGGCAAAGTCGGTAGTTTGTAACCATCAGCCATCCCATGGGAAAAAGAAAGGTTTTCTAATCCTGTAAAGAGTTATAGTCTTGGAAACCCAAAGGGGAAGTTCTATCCTGTCTTTAGGGTCACTATGAGAGACAGAGAGTGAGGTAGAGACCGAGGTTTGATTCCTGGCCCAAGCACAGTCATCTCTGTTCTGTTGGTGGGGCTTTGTATGTTGCCCTGAACAAGCTTCACTAAAACTGTCAGTCTGCTTACATGGAGAACAAATGTTTTGAGAATGATGAGGGCAATGAATGTAAAAATGTGCTTTACACAATTGATGTATGTATGGCTTGTGATAAGAGTTGTATGAGCTCCTAATAAAATGATTAAAAAAATAAATAAAACTGCCAGTCTAAAACAGAGCAGGAACAAATGCCAGGCAATCTCCTTCTAAAATCCAGCCAAGGAAAAGCGTATGATGACAGCAATCAGAGCCACAGCCAGTCCTGAAGCTCCCGGTTCCGTTGTGCATGGGGTCGCCATCAGTGAGGCACTGCCTGGCAGCAGGTGACCACAAAGCCATCTGTTGGTGGTGACAGTAGTCATGATGAAAGAAAGTCAGACCCACAGAGCCACCAAGCTCCAGCAGCCGCTGAAACTGACTCGGGAAGGGGTGCCCTCCCCCTCCTCCTCTCTGCGTCACAGGACTCCCTCATCGGATCTGGGCCGCCATGGCCCCAAGCTGCTCTGACTCTTTCACACTACAAAGTACACGTGCAGAATCAGTACTGGTAAAAATAAAAATAAAATCACATGTTTATAACATACTTCACGTTTTCTGTGAGGTGGACAAGTCGGGCCAGGTTAGAAAGAGGCTCCTTTTATAACATTTTACCGTGAGGCCTGTTCAAAATCTTGTGTTTGTATAAATTGCTTTTAAGTGAGGACTTAAACGTTTCTCTCCATTTTACTAATAAGATCCTCTTCCAGAACGTTCCTCATAAAACTTCTGGGAAGATTTTAGAATTCTGGGGGTGGGGATGTTAATATTATCATGTAAATAAGAAAGAAAGGCATGGCCATTGTGGCAGTTACATAATCTCACTTTCAGGAAGAGGTGGAGTCTGACCTGTCAATCAGGTCGCAGCTTGATGACCTCACGTGGACTCACAATGGAGATCAATAGCTTCCTGGGGGCCGGACACACTTACTCCCTGCGAAAGAGTCCTGTTGACAAGCCATATGGAGCTACACTAAAACCCAGGAGCTGGAGGAGCCACGTGGAGACCCACGCCAGTGCTGAGATGCCTCCACTGCCACTGGATCCACAAGACTTCCCACCCACCCACTGGCCTGCGATCTTCCTGCATTCGGTGTTATTGCATGTGTTGCACGAGCCTGAAAAGGAATTTATAGATTGGTATTGGACATACGGGCTAATATCAGACTTATGGACTTGAACTGGACTGGGCTGGATGTTTCTCAATATACAATTGCTCTTTGATATGAAGTTTATAATCACACACATATGTGTGTCCATGAATTTGTTTCTCTAGTCTACCTGGACTAATACAGGCATTATGTAGTTTATTCAAAGTCACATAGCTATCTTAGTTGTAGTAGATTCAAATTCACATTCTTGATCTAAACTTTAATTCACTATAATTAGATGGTGTATTGAAGGTAAAAAAAGGCTCTTTTGGGTGACCTGCAACTGGGCGGGCATTTAGTTTGTATGTTTACTTGTTTCAAAGACTGCTTGTGTCCATGGATGTGCAGATGCAGGACAGCTGATTCTATTATTATGGACAATATTTTATCTTGGAAATGATCCCTAGACTACAGTGATTCTCAGCATAGCCACTCTCTCAACCAATGCTAGAGCACCAGCGATCCAAATATGACAGGAAAACTTCAAAGCATGCTGCACTCCCTACAGCATTGCAGAGAGATGACAATTATAATGTGATGCCATGTCTCAGAAACAAATGTATATTAGGTTTATCAAAGCTTTGTGGTTTCAAATGGCCACTTCACCAATCGAAGCGGAGGTTTCAGTGGTGGAATTCATGCTTTCTGGAAGAAACACCATGGAGAATCAGGTCTGGCTGCCTTTGGATTCCCTATGGCCAAGAGGTTGGCTTCAGACATGCTTGCACACCTCCTTCACCTATTCTGACACTAATCATTTTGCCCACGGCTTTCGACTTCTTTGTAGGATTCAGTAATTTGTTTCAATAGCCACCCAGAGCTCCCAATTATAGGGGTTTGTTGGGAAGTTTATAGGTTACTAGAATCAGGAACAGTACGCAGTGAGGATACAGTCACCGGTCCATAGCAGGAGCACTCCTCAGCCAGCAGCGCAGTCTCTCCGGCCTCGTGGTCTCTTGGCCTCTGCCTTCCTAAATCATGAAAGCCTCTTGCCTCTTGCTCTTTCTCACAGTTCCATAGTCTCAGGCCAGAGGACGAGAAGGTATCCCATAGGATGGGTGCTGGTCCTCCAAGTCTCCATGCCGCAGTTTCTGTTGCCTTTGGCCTTGGCCTCTACTACATCAGACTGATCTGGAACATGCCCTTCAGGTGATCCTGGGTTTCCTCTCCCTCCTGCTTCAGAGAGAGCTCATCCTGATAGCCAGATGAGGGGTAACAACAACTGAGCAGTCCCCTCAATAAGTGTTACACATGCCCTGTTTGCATAGTCCCAAGAAATCCTTTGGGGGTGGGGTGTTACAGAGACTTGGTTAAAAGAATTATATTAAGAATCTTCAATCTACTACCAGCTTCCAAACAGAAGACGCATCTGCAAAGGATTCTGTGAACAGGGTTTGGGAGAGCTTCGAGACTAACACAGACTTGGAAGAAAGGCCTAGAGATCTCCTTCAAATTGTAAGAGCCAGTGACCATCTGACAGACCAAAATGCTTTCATTTACAACCAATCGGGTAGTGTGTGGTTCCATCGTGCATGGGGTTGCAATGAGCTGGAGACAACTCAATAGCACTACTAACAAGAAGGACGATATTTCCATGTTAAAGCACACATTTGAACATATCTGGAATGAACCATCTATGTAATTCCCCCGGTGCCATTATTAAATTTGCTGTTTCCTTGTGCTCCAATCTGTGCAGGTGGTTGAATGCACAATGCTTATAGTGGGAATTAAGCAGATCAGATTGCTACTCGTATGAAATGATTAATTTAGTAAACAGAAATAAAGATTAAATAAAATGCAATCATTCTTTTAATGTGATTGAGATCACTAAATTATACACAGGAAATAGACTGAATTGGCAAATGTGGTGTTATATAACCTTTTACAACAATGAAGAAAAAGCAGACAAGCATATGATTATATCTCAGTGGCATTGGGTTTATGAAAGAGAAGCACAGCATACTGAGGAAGGTGGTAAAGGGATGACCTAATTGGGCTATGGAGTCTGGAATGCTCTCACTGAAGAAGTACATTTAATTGAGATTTGAAAGTTAAAGAATAATCCAAGGCAATGCATTGAGAAGTGTCAGCCTTAGCGAAAACAGCATGGATGGAAGCCCTGGGGCATTAAGGAGTCAGCGCATTTCGGAAATGGAGCGAAGGAACAGAATGACAGGTGAGCAGGAAGCAAGGGCAAGGTGGAGGCGGAGGGAGAGAGGGAGGGCGGTTGGGTCAAGATAGTGGGCCCTCCAGGAAATGTTGCAGATTTAATACTTTATCCTTGGACTCTCTGGAAGTCATTTAAGGTTTTTATTTAAGCAGAAGGGTAGCATGATTAGATTTGCTTTGTAAACTGATCACTTTGCTGGACAGTTAATGGACTGAGAGGAGGGAAAAGTTGAGTCTAGAGGACTGATTATAAGACTACTGCCGGGCTCTAGGAATTGCTCCAATCCATCCAAATTTTCTGAGTTTCCTGGCATAACTGTGTTTGCCAGGTCCTCCTATTATTGATTCTGCTTCTGCAATATGTATAGTTACATCTCCGTTGCCAGTCTATTTGTGCCCTCTCGTTTTTAATTATTAATCCTGCCTGTGGCTTGTCTATTTTTGTCAGCCTTTCTAAGAACATTGTGGTTTTTGTGGCTCCACGGTATGGTTCGTTAGAACACATTCTCAGTATTTTGGAAGGGTGCATGTTTTGCTGCTTTATGACTCTGCTCCTTTCTTCCTGGTGCCCGCTTGTCACCAATCACTGAACCTACTCCACGAGTTTCTAATGTTTTAAGTTGGACATTTATAAAGTTTGTGAATATTTGAATCGGATAATGATGCGTAGTTCTTGTTTTCATTTAGCTCCAAATCTGTTTACTAGTTCCTAGGATTTCCTCTTCCATTGAGACGCTTCCTCTTCCATTAGGCGATGCTCAATCAATGACTTCTATAGTTCAAACATGGAGTTTGTCTTCTACTTTAATGCATTGTGCTCAGAAAACGGCTTCCTCATAACACATGTTTAAGATGTTGAAGCTAGCATTCAAGTTCACCAACAGTGGCATCTTAACACTCCATATATTTTTGATAACAATGTGAGTTTGTCATGGGAATTGGATAAATTATCTATCAAATTATCAGAGAGTTCGAAGAAGTAAAATGAGGAGGAGAAGCCATCGGTCCTTTCCTATCATAGGAATATTTGCTGTATGATTATATCTGACATAGGCGGGGATGTTAAAAGTTCAAGGAACAAATCCCATTACCTTTTAATTCAGTTTGTCCATGGAACATTTGAAGCCTTCTCATATACATACTAAATCAGTCCTGGAGAACTATTTGTGTTTTGGAAGACATTGAGTCAGCTCTAACACCAAGTGAGCTTGTGTATAACATAACAACACTGTGTCAAGCCCCGCATCGTCACCATGACCGCTGGTGCATTTAAAGCCATTGTTTCAACTATTGTGTAGCATCTCCCCACCATGGATTCATCTATACCATTATCTGTTGTGATCCAGAGCACTGTTATCAGCTAATGTTGGAGAACTTAGGCACAAGCTTTCCTTCCTATTCTTTGCCTGGAAACTCTGCTGAAACCTGTCCGCCATAGGTGACCAGCTGGTATTTGAAGTGCTGCTGTCATAGCTTGTGACAAACTAGCAGACAGATGGGCAGGATTATTTAAGGCATTTAATTTTTTTTCCTTTTCTAGTCTCTGATAGTCTCTTTCTTATCTTAAAATACCTGCCATCCTTCTTCTACAAACACATATTTTCTCCATCTAACTAACATCACTGTCTTTTAAAACATTTGTTTAAATCTCATGTGAAAACACACTAATTAAAACACCAGATAATTATACAACTTGATTCTGTTATAAGAATCGTCTTAGTATATTTCAAAAGTAACTTCTTTAGAAAAAAATTCATTACTCATTAGTAATAAAAGTATATATATATAGACTCCCGTTACAAAAACGTTTAGCAGTGACTGTAAAGATTAAAACGTAGTAGCATAATGGTTACGAATTGGACTGAAATCCCCATGGTCAGCAAGTTGAAATGACCAGCAGCTCCGCGGGAGGAAGAGGGGCTTTCTGCTCCTGCAAACAGTCCCAGTCTCAGGATTCCCAGCTGGCTATAAGTCCGTCTTCACGAGATGACGGTGACTTTGTTTTTTCTAATACAGAACAAAAACGTCAGTAAAAAGATTTGTGTTTTTAATGAAGGAAAGGTTTGTAGACTTTTTCGTGTAGGTGCTGGAAGTGAGGTATTTCTAAACTTGGACCAAGGAAAACCCTGACTGCCATCAAAGCAGCAACACATTACTTATATGGAAGAGAAGCCAATCATTCCTGTTTAGCCTGAGTTAGTCATATGGATTCATCCTTTCATGTATCTATTCACATATCTCTTAATATCTAACATATAACAAGCACTGTCTTATTTCACAGAAATTAAAATTTAAAAATCACACTCATACAACATTTTAAACGGCCCTCCTGGCATGAAGGTTATATTTAATTATTAGCATACTAACAATCCAAAGTAAGCATTTATGAAAATAAAGATTTACACAGTGGAGAAATTGCTCATGTGTTTGAGCACACTTGAAAGAGGTGAAGATACAGAAGTTTGAAGACATACACATATTAATGTCCTGAAGAGGGACTAGTGGATTCAAACCACTGACACTGTGTTAGCTCAATGCATAGCCTAGTGCCCCACACTCTCCAAGTCCAAAATAACTCTCATAGAGGAAATTCTGACTCACAGACTCTATCGGATAGGGTACAGCTGTGGGTTTCTGGGACTGGAATTTTTAATGGGAGTAGAAAGCCTGATCTTGATCTCAGCACGGTGGGTAGTTTCAAACTGCCAATGTTGTGGTCAGCACCCCACCTCACAGCCACTATGTCAGCGGGACGCCTACATCACATCCTAGAGGTATACTATTTATCTTTCTTTTCAGAACAGAAATGCTTGCTACAAAATAATAACCACACTTATTTTTTATTTTAGGTTACATTGTCACTTGAGAAGATAAGATACTTTTCAATTCTCAGAACTACATTTTGTTTTGTTGTTTTTTAAAGCCAAGATGAATATTAATGGAAATATGATGTATCATTAGAATTATTATCCAAAATTGAGTATTTTAGAATTTTCCCCTTTCCTGTTTTTGCTCTGGTCTTAATCTTAAGAAAAACTCAAAAATAATCTAAATTTAACTTGAAAACGGAAAGTAAATAAGCTTCTTGGCTTAAATAAGGTGGTAGGAGAGATATAATATTTACTTAAACCATGGGTGGTATAGGTAATATTTTAGAAAAATATTCCTGGGATCAAAAATGATAAAGGATGATGTGGAGTAAAATCATTATAAGAGCTTGAAGTGAAACGATGAAGTGAATATAGTTTTCTTTTTTTGATTGCTCTTTAATGTTGGCAGAAACAGGGCACACAGCTGAAGGTGGCATTATTTAAACATTTAAAATGGCAACAATTTAAAAAAGCAAATGAGATTTATGGCTTTCTTTTTCATCTTTGTTTCCTAACAATTTGCTTATTTTTCCTTTGTGATAAAAGTTCTAGGCAGCTCCTAGATGAGCTGCCAAAGGGTTGGGCATTTAATCTGATACTGCCCTATCAACAATATCCTTCTGGCCACTTCCAGACAAAGATTATAGTGAAAAGGGATACTTTGCAGTAGAGTGTCTGCTCCTGGGACAGTCATTGCATCACAAGGACCTGTGACCTAAAGACTAGGCAGAAAAGTCAAACCCCGACTCTCATGATTACAGAGGGGAAGGTACCGCACAGTAAAGTACTACGGTTGTGCTGCCCACATAACTTCCACTCAGGCAGGGTGAACTCCCGACCCGAAGGCCACGTGCACACACAAACACATGGTTTGAGTCAGCCTTGAGGTAAAAACGGACACAGACATTGTAACTAGAGGCCCCATAATAAAGGCCTTGGATAGACACCACTTCGAAACTCTGACTGTACAATAAAGCTCCTCAGCTCACTTCAGGTTAGTTAGTAGACACAAATTAATACTCACTTCCCAACAACAGTGAGGAAAAAAAGTAAAGGAGTTAGGAAAAAAATGTTACTTTGGTATTTTCTTTTAAAAAAATGGCCTTTGGATGGCAGAGAGAGATTTGGGTAGTGAGAGTAATCCTACATTGCCTTTTAACATTTCTGAAACAAATGCGCTTTGATCTAAGAAACGAAAGTTAAATGTGCTTACAAGCTTGGTTGTCTGGATCGACATTTTCAGAATTATGGGTTCTCACTCCTTTGATCAAGCTACCAAACCCTGCCCAACCTCAACGTCAAGCTTGAAGAGCTATGCCTGATAGGAAAGTCACAGTAGAGGACACCAGATTGCCCACCCGGGGAGTCTGCCCACGCAGGCTCATTTCTCAGCAATACACTAGCCAAGGCTGCCTATCAAGAGGACGGTAACACCAGTGACCCCAGTCTAACCAACCGCTGGAGACCAAAAGGGCAGTAGTTACCCAAGGTCACAAGTTCTACAGGGTTAGAAAGGAGGAGGCGTGGACACAGGAAACCCAGAGAGGAAGTGATTTTACATTTTGGAGCTCCACCACAGGAAACAAAATGTGTGTGAATGACTGAACTGGAAAGCTGATCTACTCTGTAACTTGCCGCCCGATGCAAGATCATAAAGTTAGGCATATGAATACGAACATAAAGAAGTTCTTATCTATCTCTATATCCATGTCACATATGGTTTTGGGGGATTAAATGCCATGAAGAATCATTTCAAGTGACACTCAGGAAGCTGAAGATGCACTGCCCTCCTGTTTCCACGCACGTGGCTCACGGGAACGCTGGGTGCAAAGACTCAGGAGCCCGTTGATGCATCAAGCAAAGGTCACAGCTTGGTTCTCACTCCGCTGCCTCCAAGGTCCCCTCTGCAATTATGGCTGACACCAGTCTGGCCATTCTTCAGACAAAAGACCTTTAGTTCCTGTCACATATGTCTCTCTATGTTTGTTTCCATTCAGTATGATTCCCTCAGAGAATGTAGCAGCAAAATGTAGAGGAAGACAGAATGAGAGAGAAGATTTAAAAGCTGTATGCAGGGCAAGTCTTCAAAATTAGTACGGAGTTGCATTAAATGTTCACTTTTGCTGATCTAAGGGTTTTCTTTTTTTTCTTTTTCCTTTCTATGTTAACAGTTGGAAGAAGGCCCAAACCTTCCTGTGTAGCTCCGAAGTGTTTAGTAAGCAGGGCTCGTTTGTGCTGCATGTTAATATAATGGATGACACCATTGTTTCATTTCGGCAACTGCTCAAAAGAGCTGAATAATGAACGGCTTTCTAGGTACCAGTCCTCGGGTTGCTCAAAGAAGATAATGGGAAACTCAAGTTGCTAGAATTTCAATCTTACGGCCATTCCGCTAAGCCCCAGCATTAAGCCAGAAAGGAGTACAACAGCAAAGACAGCTGCAATTCGGTGTTTTACAAAGGTAAAGTGGTACCTGAATGCTGTGCTATTGGAGGTTACAAACAATGAAAGTTTGTGCTTTTTTAAAAAAAATCTACATAGTGAAAAACTTCAGGAAAGAACATTTAAAATTAAGGTGATGGTGTGTCTTTGGCCCTGGACAGGTGCTCATTGTCACTCTAATCGCAACGCAGGTGGCATTGCGGTCCATCAAGTCACGTGCTCAGGAATGCCAGCCTCTCAGCAGCCTTGCTTTTCTCACCTGGAGAGTACACCTGCTATGACATCACAGAAACACTGAAGAATCCAAGACAAGCCATCTTGTGCATGTTTTATTTTTTTTTAATGTATATTTTATTAAATTACTTAAAGGATCAAAATACGACTATCAATGGACCTGAATATAGCAGCTCCATCAAACGGTAGGGGTAAGAAACTGGAAGCTATTCAGAGATGAACCATTTAAAACCAAATGGTAAAATCATGAGTCTAATTCCTTTATAATATACTATGTTCATTATCTTAATTACATTCATTTTCTTCATGAACTCTAACCATACTCGCCTGGTTCCTACCACCACTGAGTTAATTCCAACTCACAGCGACCCTGTGTGGGGTTTCCCAGGCTGTCAATTTCGACTACAGCACATAGCCTAAACTTTCTTCGTGGAGGTTAGCAGTCCAGTGCTTACCACGCAGCACCACCACAGCTCTATGATATACATTGTTAAAAAGAGACAACCAAGACAAGAGGCAACTAATGCAAACTCAGTGTTTCTAAATAGCAGACAAAGGGTTTGAACACTAGTGCAGCACATAATCTGGTTCCTAACAATGCGGCTGAAACATTTGATGACTCGTGGAAATGAACGGAGCTATGTGCCACTAATGTACAGGAGTTACAAAAGAAAGGCCGGCGTGACTAATCAGGAGTAAAGAAAAAGGGAAGGAAAGAGAGTGGAACACATCCCGCCCACTGAGCCCTGAGGACAATATTCCAGCTCAGAGAAGCCAACGCACAGAGGGGTTCACAGGGCCAGCCCCACCACGAGACATGACGACGTCCCTCACTGACACCTGGTGCAAAGGGGGACAGCACTGGGGACACGGTGCGGGAGATGAGCGCTATCTGATGCCAATGCACAGGGATGAAACACTAAGGCGCACAGCAGAGCAGCAAGGGAAAAAAAGCAACAAAGTCCCCGAGGAATGCCAAAGGTGGACATTGGGGTCAGGGCGTGGCACCCCAGCAGACTTGACTGGACAACACTCAGAAAGGTCAATGGACGGACTTTGAACTGTGAGGGTTTTTCGTTTTTTGCCTTTGATTTTTTTATTCATTTATTTTTTGCTGTGTTGTATTAGTTGTTGTCTATTTTTATGTTATGTTTTGCTTTGCTTTGTTTTTGTGTGTACTATTGTCTATGCATATCTATCTGGACAAGATAGATGAGATGAACAATCCGGAGGAGAGAACAATGGGACTGGTGGTTCCAGGGAGATATGGGAAATGGGGCAGTAGGGGAAAAGGAGGGGATGCCAACAAGCTCAGGAACAAGGGAAGAACACTGATCTAAAATTGATGGTGAGGAGGACATAGGATGCTTGGGAGGGCTTGATCAAGGGCAATGTAGCAGAGAGACATTACCAAAACCTGAATGAAAGCTGAACATGATAGTGAGACACGAGGAAAGTAAAAAGAAACAGAGGAAAGAACTGGAGGCAAAGGACATTTATAGAGGTCTAGATACAGGTATGTATATACGTAAGTAACTTTATATATAATGATAGGGGAATAGATCTATGTACATATATTTATTTATAAAGTACTATGGGAGCAGATGGACATTGGACCTCCACTCAAGTACTCCCTCAATACAACAACACTTAGTTCTACTAACATAGCTCTCTATGATGTTCACTTTCCATGACACAATTGCTGAAGACAAACTGGGTGCATAAGAAAATGTAGTGAAGAAAGTTAGCTGATGGTGCTCATCTATCAAAAGATATAGCATCTGGGGTCCTAAAGGCTTGAAGATAAACAAGTGACCATCTAGCTGAGAAGCAACAAAGCCCATATGGAAGAAGCACCCCAGCCTGTGTGATGATAAGGTGTCAATGAGATCAGGTATCAGAAATCAAAGACCCAAAACAAAATGGAACAACAACAACAAATATATATATATATACACACACACACATACATATATAATATCAATGGGAATGAGAGGGAGGGTAGAGTGGAGACCCAAAGCCCATCAGTAGTCAATTGGACACCTCCTGTCAGAAGGCCACAAGGAAGAGACAAGCCAGTCAAGGTGCAGTACAGCATTGATGAAATGTGTGAATTTCCTCTAGTTCTTTAATGTTAGCCCATATGCCTGTTATCAACCAATAAATTCTTCCTTCCTCCCCCCCCCCCCCCCCCCCCCCGCCACTATAATGCCCCCAATTCTATCTTACAACTCTGGCTACACTGGAACATGTACACTGGTACAGAGAAGAGCTCGAAAAACAGGGAATCCAGGACAGATAAACTCCTTAGGACCAATAAGGGGTACAGCGATACTAGGAGGGTAAGGGAAGGGAGAGAGGGAGTGAGGGGAGCAAGTCACAATAATTGACATATGGGTCCCTCTCCCAGGGGGAAGGACCGCAGAAAAATGGGTGAAGGGAGACAGTGGTCAGTGTAAGACATGGGGGGAAAAAAGAATAATTTATAAATTATCAAATGGACATGGGCGAGGGAGGAAAGAAAATGAGGAGCTGATACCAAGGGATCAAGTAGAAAGAAAATATTTTGAAAAAGATGATGATAACATATGTACAGATGTGTCTGACACAATGGATATATATATGGATTGTGATAAGAGCTGTAAGAATCCCCAATAAAGTAAAATTAAAAATTAAAAAAACAAAGAAAGCCCCGCCTTTCACCCATGATGCCACTGGTGATTTCAAACTGCTGACCTTGAAGTTAACAACCTGACGCTTCACTACTACTGTACCAGGGTTCCTTAGAACCTTCTACCGGGCTCATTCAATGAAGGCTCAGTGGTTTATCAAAAGAAACTAGAGCGATTTTGTCTGTTTATTTTCATGTTCTAGTGAAATATTCAAGAAATAAAAGAAAAGAGATGCAGGAACAGGAGGTGTTTTGTCCTATTGTACAAAGGACCGCTATGAGTTTGAACCACCTAGCCAACTAACAAGACAACTAACTAGCAAGACAACTAGCAAGATAAAATACATAATATGATGTTTCCAAGTTAGTGGGCTAATCAATGCATTCATAATCTAGGAAAGAAAAATATGACAAGCTCCTGCGTGATTAGGTGAATTTATAGAACTATTCGCAAGCTCCCTTTTTCTAGTAGTTTCCTCCCTATAGCAATGCATATGCAGTAAAAGATCTCAAAGGGATCTTTTTGATAAGCACTTGTGCAACACAGTCTATGCTCATTCTCACCGAACTAGTGTTTACAATAGCCAATGCCAACATTCTAAGTCATCAGAGGGTGTTGGTCATTTTCTGTGAGGATATATTTTGTATTGAATAGTTCATTTTATTTCCCTCATAAACCTTATCTTATTGAAAAGCATGATTTTGAACCATCACGGTCCGTAACATTAATAGATGTTGCTGTATAAGCCATGCTATGGTAGTCACATAATCTCCTGTCAACTTGCAAAGGGGTGGAGTCCAACCTGTCAATCAGGTCATAGCCAGTAATGCCTCTGTGTGGGCATGGCCTTCCCTGGAGGATTCTGGAAACTCCTATCTTCCTCTCTGGAGTTGGGACACATTCTCTGCTTCATCTCCCTGTGAGACATTCTTGTTGACAAGCCAAAGGGAGCTGTTCTGATGGCAGCCAGGGCCCTGGAGCTGGAGGAGCCATGTGGAGACCCCTCCCAGTGCTAAAATGCTTCCACTGCCACTGGATCCACAAGATTTTTCACCCAGTGACCTGTGATCTTCCTGCATGCGGCATCATTGCATGTGCTGCATGAGTATGAAGAAGAATTTATTGGTTGATAACAGGCATATGGGCTAATATTGGATTTATGGACTTAGCCTGGACTGTGCTAGAGTGTTTTCTTCATGTACAATTACTCTTTGATATAAAGTTCTCTCTTACACATACATGTCCATAAATGCTACTGTGTGATGGAGAAAATTATAAACCGGGTGACCAATCTGCCCACTTTGAGATTGATGGTGTGGCAATATCTCCTGAACTATTAAGATCATTAAAAGATGATATTTCTTTGGTGGAATCTTATATGTAGATGAACGTCTACTACATGATAAATACCACCTGACAGTGTGACGTCAGTAGATTATAGAAGGCTTATGGAAATGTTTAACAGTTCAGGTTTAAAGGTAAACAAACAAACAAAAAACCCAAATGTGCTCATATGCTACCGACCGAGTACAGGGAGAAATTCAAGTGTATCTTTAGTTGAAGGAAAAGTCTTCTCCAGAAACATGAGATTTTAATCAGAGTAACGATGACTCTTCTCCAGTGGACCGTAGTCTTCAACTCCACTCTCCAGACATAAGACCCTCCACCCACAAAAAAGATATATGCCAAAGATATCTTTCCAGAACTCAAAGCAAATTTCAAAAACATTAATGGAACTTAAATAAATTACAAAATATATCATTGACCAAATAATGTCTCAAAGTCTCACTCTGAACATATCTATAGATTTTTTATATCTATACTGTGTGTGTGTTATTGTTTGAAGTGAATTTGTTTGTTGCAAGCCTCCAAGTCCGTTTCAGTTTCACTTCCTCCTTTTTTGCTTTAAGCCACTCAGACCACTTGTTTAGGTTTGAGGGCTAAGGAGCCTGGAGGGACATATCTATACTTTTTAAGACTCCAAATAAAATGAATATAACTTTATTTAACTTAGAGAATAAAATATGACTCAGAAAAGGTAGTTCTTAGAAATCAGATAATAATAATAAACAAATAAAGATTAAAATGTTCAACAGCTCCCAAACCTACAAGTATATAATAAGACCATTCAATGCAAGGGTTCAATGCAAGGGCTCAGTCAATACTATTTCCGAAATATGATTATCTTAAATTTTTATGAAACATTTAGAATACACCCAGAAAAGGGTTTAATATGGCAGGAAAGTGTTTAATGTATTTTAGGAATTCCCAACAAAGTTATATTGGGGTATTTCCAGGAAAAATCCATCAACATATTTTCTGCTATACACTAGGATATTTCCTTCAGTAATGCATTTTCAAGCTTGTCACTTTGAGTTTGTTGTAACTCTTGGAGTAATATAATTTATTATCATTTATTCGTTTTGGAGAACAAATGACAATGTACCAGGCGGGTGGAAAAAAGAACCCATAAGGGCCTGCTTTTATCTAGTGCTGGTGGCTCCTCTGCATCCCTACAAGTGTTCGCAGAGAAAGACGAACAGGCTAGAGACTAACTGCTTTGATTCCCAACAAAAAGCCAACCAAGGAGGTAAAGGATATTGAGAATAAAACATGGTACAACCTTGCGCAACTGCGGAATGCCTTTAGTCTAGAGACGAAGAGAGTCTGTCATAGATGTGCAATATGCGCTGTGTGTAATAAACAGTTCTCCTTTTCTCCCCACATTGCTTCGGGTATATCTGTAATCACGCCGACACCAAAATCGTGGTAGTACTTGACAATGCAGGGCTATGTGCCGATTGCTCATCTTTGTTCTCTCTACCATCTGCTGCCACAAGTATTTGAACTCTGAGCTTCTCAAAACTGGCTGTCCTGTGGCTTAACAAAGGAGCTTCTAAAAATACAAAGCTTGAGCCCTACCCCAGACTAATTCAATTAGAATATCTGTAGATAAAATTACCTCGGCATAAATATCTTAAAATTTTCCTAGATAGTATATTCATGCTGTGATGGCATCACTTCCGCATATCACTTCCAAGATATGAAGAAAAAGACAAAACCAAGGCTGTGGCTTTATGAGCAGAAAATCTCTGCAGATTCTACCACAACCTCGATAAAAGAAAGATAGTATATTGATCATGTACATTGTGTGATGCAAAATTGATGAATCCAGGCAAAGAAAATACCTAAATAAGCATACTAAATACCATCAAGACATAAGCAAATGTTTGGAATTTAAGGAGGCATAAGAAGATCTAACAAACAAGTAATAAGGGATATTGGATATACCAAATATAGCAATGGGATTTTAAAATGCAGTAGATTACCTGAAGAACACAATGGTTCCCAGAGAAGAATGTACTTAAGTGTCCTCACTCAGTGATGGAGCTTGAGAGGTATACTTAAAGATATCAGGAAGGGACACATGGATGGGAAAAGGAAAGTTTCAAAGATGCAGAAGAAAAAAGCAGCAGTGGTCAAAGATATGGCCCTCATCAACGACAGAAGTTCCCACATGTGCATTCCCACCTTTTTACTGGAGACCATCCATTTCCAGAACCTCATAGATAAGATCCCATGGATCCCAATGCTTCCATTCTGAACCCCCAAGTTCAGTCATTCCTCACACATCTGTTCATTACAATAGACTCAGAAGGGCTTGTCAAGTGGAAATTGGTGAAAAGAGTCTTGTTCTTGGAGCTGCGTTGGACATAGTTAAAAATATACATTTCGATTGTCTCCTATTTCCAATACAATTTGTAATACTATAGCAAAGACTTAAAGGGATATTTTCATAAAATTTAATTTGCAACTTTATTTATGATGACTTTAGAGATAACTTTATTTGACCTCTGGTCAAACTAATCTTTACAGAAATAGAATTATACAAAGAAGACTCTCACCTAAATAAGGAAACCTGGGAATGCTGTCGGTTTGGCCTTGGGCTGCTAATTGCTAGGCTAGCAGTTAAAAATCTACCAGCTGCTTTCAGAAAAAGATAAGGTTGTTTGGCTCCTGTGAAGAATTATAGTACTATGCATCTGAACTGATTGGATGGCAGTTTTAGTTTGGTCACCTAGGTAACTTTAAATCATCTGCCTGGGATGGATCAAAGGTCAGGGTTCCTCATTCACCAAAAAGACAACAGCTGACAAGGAACTGGAAAAGACAACAGCTGACAAGGAACTGGAAAAGCTGATAAAGCTGCAAGATGCAGGAGAG
>NW_022103896.1:51347865-51365106 GCF_000313985.2 Echinops telfairi | reverse complement strand
CTTTGAGGACATGAATGGTTGGTTTTATCTTGCTGTTTGGTACCGAAGAGGCCTTTGACAGGGGTCAACTGAAGTAGAGTAAGAGGATGAGGGAGGCACAGCAAAGACCTTTCTGATATGACATACGTTCCTATAATTCCCCAGCCTAAAGTAGAGAAGGGTTCTCCAAGCTTTAATGAAAACTTCTGCCCATGTTTTTGACTCCTAGGGTACTCTTTCCAATCTTATGTTGAAAAGGAAAAAAACCAAAGTTTTCTTGGTGTGACTCAGTCATAGAAGGTACATTCCACTGCTGCAACCTGAACACCTGCTTTCCCCCGGCCAGCCACGCAGTTCTCTAGAGAATCTGTTCTTCTCAGTCAACACCTGCTCCATACAGTGCCCGGAGGGAGAGCAAACATAGAAGCCTTGGAGTTGTGGAATCCGATTCTACGGAGTAGAAGGGTTACAGTAAAGTGGAGCAAGAGGGAAGAGGGAAGAGAAAAGACGTATCTCGATGCACCTACATGGGTTTCAGGGCTATCAAGAAGCCTCAGCACTGGGCTATGAAAGACTGTAAGGTTTTGTCTCTTCAGTTCCTTGTTCTGTTTTTAACAAGTAATTGATATGAAATCCCGGAAGTGTTATAATTCTTTTATTTTGCACACATTGCCAAGTTATACAAGAAATCAGTCAATGTTGTAGCTGTCTTACTTCCCTGTAAGTCACTTCATCTCCTTCTCCACCACCAAAGTTATGCTCTGGCCGTAAAGAGAATTTCAAAATTACATCATATTTGAATAGCTTGACAAAACGTATATTTTTGTGCTCGAGAGAATACTTCCTTTCTGCCTCACAAATTCTATCCCCTTTGTATGACCTAACTCCTAGGACTATCAAGATTAAATGGCTCCCTCACCAGAAACCTTGCCAAAGTCAGTCGACCATAAAGCATACGGTAAAAAAAACACAAGTGTACATTTTCCCTTTTCTTTTTTAATTAGACTAAGTATAGTCTCTTAGCTTTAAAATAGAAATATCAAATATGATACAACATAGAGGAGGCACATTTGATAGGTGTTAATATTAAGACAATTATAAAGTCCCAAATGGTTCCTATCTTTAAATTTTAAAAAATTATACAAGTTTAATGTGACACTATGATGAGTTTGGCTCCCTAGGTGGCACAGATGGTTAATTGTTTGGCTATAGATCAAAAGGTCCATAGTTCAAATCCACCCAAATGTTCATTACAAGAAATTCCTGACCATCAACTTCCAAACGACTATAACCATTGAAAACTCTAGAGAGAGTTTTACTATGAAATATATGGAGTTACCACTAGTGAAAATCAACTTAATAGTAATTGCTTCGGTTTGGCTACTTATTAATTTTATTTTAAAATCACTCAGTCAAATATGAGCAATTTTATTTTTCCTTTGGATAAACGTGCTTTTCCTTGCAAAAGCATTAAGGGAGCTGAGCTATTAAGCAGATTGTTTTGAGGAGTAATGACAAAAATCATCAACCAAGCTATATAAAATTTGCAAAATGTCAGTTGGTTAATGATAAAAATATTTCCTCTCTTAAAATTCATATTAACCATGTAAATGAGTAGCATCAACAAACTCCTGCAATTCACCAAAGCAGACCTTCAGTGTCTGCAATTCTTTGCTGCAGGTTTTATAATTGTTGGTTTCAATAACCCTCTGATAGCTACAGTGTTTCCAACAGCACGTGGTACTGCCCCTCTTCCACACATGCTGTTTCTAGCTTATGATGCTCATTATCTTAATGGACAATTACAGCTCTCCAACTGATTTTTCCATCACCAAAGTTAATAGGAAGATTTTCATTATACTTTCAGCCATTCAATAGTAAATGGCACAACTCTATTTAACTTATCTCCCCTTTGAATTATTTTCCCAGCTTTGGAAAAACAAACCAATATTCTCTATTAGACAAACATAAAGAAGGAATATAAATAAATGGAAAAGTCTAAAATCAAACTCTAGGTAGTAATTATATTGACCCATATATTTTAATATGAAAATTTAAAGAATGAGTGTTTTGTGCTTCTTAAGAAAGATAGGACTTTATTTTTACAGCATTCAGAATTATAAACTCTTAAGTCTTATTTCCCAGATCTTTTGCTATCATCCCAAAACCTTTTTTAAGAATATAATTAAAACTAATTAAAATGAATTTAAATGAATTAATTTCAATTGCAAAGCAAAACAGCATTATAGAGTACTCAATTGCAATATTAATTTCTATGTAAGTGTTATGTGTATTTCTAGCTAGGTAAACTAACCAAATGTTTTTTTAACACTTCTCCAAATGACATCAGAGTGTTTTTCTATTTATTTTACTCTCAAAATAAGATATATGAAATAGTAACCACATAAATCAGAGGCCAGTATCAAACATAACTTCTTTCTAGTAAAATATTCTCTTCATTGAGCAGCTATATATATTGTAGTCATCTTCTCAGAAACATTTTCTTCAGTTTACTCAACACAGAGACACAGGCACAGTGGCTAAGTGACTTGCTAGGGGTCAACTGAAGCATCATTGCTCTGTTTCAAACTTCTAATTGCAAGGCTAGAAAAAAATTAGTTGCTGAAAGTATGAATTAAAACAGTATGATCCATTGATATGCATGGATACTTTTATACACATATTTTCATGTAAAATTAAACAAATGAAGAATGCATCCTTCATTTTCTATGTATCAGCTATGTAGCTATAAATGTGTTTAGTGCCTGTCTCCATCAACTTACCTTTGAATATACTGGTAACATACTGTTTTTACTTTTATCATATTTACTACTACAGCATTTTTTCTCTAATGAATACTGCTAAATGTTTCTGCTCATTTCATTTAATCTGCTCTCTTATATAAATAATAAATAGCAAAGCTAACTGTTTTACTCTGTGTGTGTTTGTATGTGTGTGTATCATTGTTATCTAAGGACCACTGAGTCTCCTTGTATGCTGAAGATTAATTTTATTTAATATGTTACTTAAGAATAAATACTTTAAGTTATAGATAATAGTTTCAAAATGTGTTCAGTCACCTATTCTTACTAAGTAACAGTGGCTAGTCATTCCTTTTTTTTTTTAATTGAATTAATAGATCTAAAAAGAACCAGAATTAGGTTGTACATCCTCCATATTTCTATTTCCCTCCATTTCGTGCTGGAAAACATTGACTTACAGTAAGGTGTGACTCTACAAGGATTTCCTCGGTAGATGAAAGAATAGCTTGATTTATCTGATTTGAGTGAAAAAGATTTGAAACGGCATTTGCTAACTCAGTAGTAGCTTTGAAAAATAAACGAGCTTGTCTCTATGAGATAGTTCAGAATGCTTGGAAAACAGAAATGAAAATTTTGAAAGGGCAATTATTTAGGAAGACTTACTCTCTTACTTAAAATTCTGGGTTTTACTAGAATTTTTAAGTTCTACTTAAAATTCCTTCTTACTTCAACTTTATTATTTGGAGAGGTATTAATTAATAGCATCCCCACTATGTATTTGACACTCATATTATTATAATTATCATTGATTATATTTCTATCTTGGAGTTGGAACATAAATTCCCATCCCTAAAGCATGGAATGTGCAGTGTCACCTCCCAAGAAGTACTTTTGGAAAGAGAGAAAAGGGAAACCCTACATGGGCAAAGCTAAAGTGCATTAACTGAGCCCTGTGACCAAAGTTCACATCAAGAGTGAGAAGTCATGGAGACAGCAGGTAGCTGCTTAGGATGTGGTGAACTATCCTAAGGGACTTTTCCTCTGTGGTCTTCCTCCCAAACGCCCACCATCCCGACTTCACGATCAGAGAACCATCAGACAAACTCCAGGTGAGGGACAGTCTGGAAAAAAAAAAGTCTGACCAATGATAAACTCACAACTGTCAAGGTCATCAATTCATGTAAAGTCATCCAAGAGGGGTCTAAGAAGATAAGCCGATTACGTGTGAGATGGAGTTCTGGGTAGGATCCTGTACCAGAAAGAGGGCATTTGATAAAAATTTTTTAAATCTGAATAAAGGTTGGACTTTGGTTCATAAGAATGACTCATTAATGTGATAAGCAGTCCATTAATTGTGACAAGTGTACCATCCTAATGGAAGATGCTAATCATAGAGCAAACTGTTCTAAAGTAACAGGATGATTGCAAAAGGTTTTTTTAAAATGTGTACATCTAAATCTAACATCATATTAAAATGTATTTTTAAAAACAGGGAAAACAATTTGCATGCTTGTACACAGATGTATAAACACATATACTCATTTATCTGGAGAAAACAGAGTTCCTTAAGATTCTGTAGTGTGTCAAAACCAATAGTCGACCCCTGCCTAAGTCACCATTAAAAAGCTATTTAAGAAAGAAAAAAAAGGACAGAACAGAAATGGAAACATTAAGCTCTGAAAGGGCCATGAGAGGGCAATGTTACATGTGGGGATGGTAAGAATGTCACAGAACAAAAAGGGTCCAGTGGCATATTTTATCCCACCATCAGTGCTATAAGTTATTGAATGGAAAACCAATTTGCTCTGTAAACCTTCACTTCACATAAAGTGTTTTGTTTTGCTGTTGTTGTTTATTTTTAATCCATAGTAGTGCTTGAATTTGAACTAATGAAGGATTTTCAAATTTAAAATGAAAGCTTTCCCCCAATATAACACCTGCCTCCCAGATTGGGTTAATTGGAAAGACTTCAAAGGATTAGCAGGAACAGGCGAAGTCATTGTTATACGTGTTGATATACGTACATAAAACATATCAGACTTCTAAAGGTATTTATGCTAATGGGTAGGTGAGTAAGAGTCTGATTTTTTCACCAGTCAGAAGTGTGGTGTGGGCAGTTCTTCTGAAGAAGAAGTGGGATCCAAGCATTCATTTCCCAGTGTCTGCAGTGGGCGCTTCAGAGAGCTGTCTGCAGGATGCTGGCTTCATTTTCTCTGCTCTGTCTTTCATTGATCCAGAGGCCATTCTTATCTCTCCTCTTGGTTAGACCTCAAGGTTGTCCTAGCTTATCTTTGTTTATGTCTATGCACCTCGTGTCCCGGATCTTATTAAAACAGCTTATCTCTAGCTTGTCTTCTTGGGAACTTTTTAAGCAAAAATGTTTAACCCATTTCTTCTACTTCTATCAATTCTACAATGAATAGCTAGGCATTTTGTTAAGCCCCATTTATATTCTAAAAGCTCAAATTATAAGAAAAACACTTCCTTACGGTAGTACTTCAAAGAGAGGACTTAATAAAAAGGCAATGTTAGTTTCTGTAAAGGCAATTTGATAAATATACAAATAGCCTGTGTTGAATAAGAATTCCTTTCTCTGTGATAAATGGATACATGTTCTTTCCTTACAACATCAAAAACTGAATGGTCAAATGGATTTTTTCTCAACATGTTCCAATGTTGAATGATCTAAATATGTGGCTAGGTGACCTAAATGCTTTGTTTTCTCTTATAAATATAGCCTTGCTTGGACTCTGATCATTTCCCCGTCCTGGGAAGGGAAGTCCTAAGGCACTTTGATTTCAATAACGTTGTTCTTGAGGTTGAAGCCAACCTCAACTTTTATCTACCCTGCCACACTCATTTGTAAATGTTGGCTACTCTATCAATGCTGCCACAGCAACAACTAGTGCAGAAAAAAGATGGTACTGTTATTATTGAATACTCTAAGAGCCTGGCAGTAAGTTGAGTGTACCCTCTAACAGGTCAGTGACCTACACAGTCACAAATCCTCCTGCCCACATCCATGGACTTTAGCAGCTCTAGGGACAAGAGACGAAAATCTGGGGAAGCAGTTTCAGGAATTTCCCAAATAGATCTGTGAGCAGAAAACAAGAGCAGAGTCCTGGACCCCAGTGGGCAAAGATCTTAATGGAAAGGAAACATTCTTCCAAGAATTGTGACCCACATACTCATTGTGTCAGTTGATAACGTGCCTACTTCCAACTCATAACAAATCTATAGGACAGAGTAGAACTCCTATAGGTTTCAGAAACTATGACTCTTTATGGGAGTAGAAAGTCTCCTCTTTCTTCCTCTGGAGCACCTGGTGACTTTGAACTGCTGACCTTGAAGTTAGTAGCCCAATGTGTAATCCACTATAATTCTAGGGCTCCTGGTGAACACCTAGGGAGAAAATATATGGTTTCAGGTATATCTAATCAGACAATGACAAAGAAAGATTTCCTTTGTTTCTGAGTGTGTTTTCCCCCCTCCACCAAGCCCTTCCCTTATCTTCTCATATTGCTTATGTTTTGAAATGACCTCTTGTGAATCACTTCCTAGGTCCTCAGATCTTCCACTAAGGTGGGAACATGGCTTAACTATCTTCCCCTGCCCCACCCCCAGGACATACTAAAGCTTAGGCAAGTGGTCAGCCTTTCATAAATTTTTGTGGAATTGTTGAGCACTTGCAAGATAGGCGCTGAAACTGCCCAGTGAGGATTATCCTTTGTGATTTGGTTATTCCAGAAAAGGAGCCGCATTTGGGTTTAGGTATACGTTGGTGTAGTGCTGCTAAGAACTGGAAAATGACTAGTAGAATTCACAAGTTGAATAAAACTTAAAGAAGATAATATTATGAAGCTAGCAGATTTCTCATGGTGTATTACTGTTCTCTAATGATGATATGCTGTTAACCATAGCAGGTGGAATATACTGAAAAGCTGCAAAAAGAAAATATTTAATATTAACAACTACTCAATTCAACCACACACACAAAAAAATGGCCTTTGACATAGTGATAATCCTTATCGGCAGCTATATTTAACAATATCTACTTCATATTTACTGTTAAAGTATTGTTTAAATCAGACATGTAAACAGTGCTTTCATGTTGTTTAAAATTGGTATCCCTTCTGACCTCAATCTTGTCTCTACATCTTAGAGATGCTTGTGCATCGCCACCTTCAAATAATGCTATTTTTATGAATGAAGATAAGAGATCGGATGGGAATAACAAGTCTAATGAAACAGCATTTTCCTATTTCTCTGACTGAATTCAGGTTTTTTTTCTCCTCCAACAAGGCTGCTTTCCTGAGCCTCGGAGAAGAACAAAGAGACACACAGGTTTGCTGTTGGTGAGCAGTGTCCCGGCTCACGCTGTGTCCTTAGTGGTTTATCAAGAATTGCAGTCAAATCTATCATTCAGTGATTCCAAGTCATCTTGAAGTGGCAGAAAGAGCCTACAGGAGTTCGTCCATTTAGTTGAACTAGTTCAATAGTTCTAGGTTTCAGAGATTATGATAGTTACATCCATTTTTCCCAAAGTACAGAGAAATTACTTCCAAAGACTACTGCCGATAATATCTGCTCAAGAGTTTCCCAAGTCATGCTCATGGGTACTCTTAATAGTCCTTTAGGTGGAAAAGGCTTAGAAGTCGATTGCTTTATCTCTCAAGATCTCATTTCACAGATGATGGAACTAGGTGGTAAGGCAGTTAGACCACTTATCTAATGCCATACATCTAAGGACACTGAGATGGAAACCTAGAATTCCGACAGCAAAAAGTGGTGCTACTGTCATCATGCCATTCTCCTGCCCCCAAGCATTTCTGGATAAAATAATAATAAAGACAGCCAAAACTTGAAACATAATTGGTTTTCCTCCTTAACTGAAACAGCTGAAAAATACATGAGATCAATGAGGATCAAACTATTAAAATATATTTTAATAAATTGATGTTATTCCCATGCATGGAAATTTTCATACTAACATACCCATTCCTTGTTACAGAAGCAGGTTCAGGCAACCAACTGTGACTATCTTCTATTTATAGGAAATTGTCCTAATGGCAATATACTATAGCGTCACTATACTTTGAAGGTGGGTTGGGCTACCGGCCAAAATGTGGAGACCCCCTTAAACAGCCACCGCACAAACCAACAATCCACCCTCCTGTCCACTTCCCCTCTGATACTCTATCATCTCCAGGCAGTCCCCGGGTCAGAAGACAAATCCATCTCCAGCTGTACCTGTGAGATTTGTACAGAAGGTGCATCAGAACAGGTCCATCCCGTCCTCGTGAAAGCGACAGAGCCTGACTTCAGTGCAAGAAAAGGCCTGGAAGGGTTCAGTGATTGGAGGAAACTTGTTGTGAGCAGAGATGGGTTCAATCATTTCAAAGGGAAGGTGAACTTACATGACACCAAAGAAGGGATGAAAAGATGACAGTGCTCTGCCCTGAGAGTGTGCAGTGCTGGTATACGTGGGTCTCCACAGTTCTGCCAATAACCCAATCTCACCCATCGAGCTCCTGAAAAGACTTTAGCTCTGTCTCTTCTGAGCCTCCCCTTGCAAGACTCTAATCCATCTCTTTCCTGTTCTGGAGGCCATAACGAATCACCCCAATTAAAACAATGCAGGCCTGTTCCTGTTTCACTTAACTGAGAGGAGACAGAATAGGCTCAAAGCCCTACACTGAAGGCCAAGTCCATTTGTTACCTGGAAATGGCCTGTGTGTGACAAAATGGCTGCATATTGTCAATGAAAGAGAATTACTTATTTCTTTTTAACTTTTGAAACCATGTGAGGTAAGGTTTAGAGAACTATGAGAATTTTGAATATCTGCTATCATCAGAAACTGCTGTAAATTCCTGCTTCTGTTTTATCTGAATTAGGGCCTCAGACTCCTCCTTAGCTTGTCCCGTGTCATCTAGGAAATCTAACTGACTGAAGCTGGAGCCAGGCTCTGACCTGCACCTGGCCACGGCACACTGTGTGCCTCAGTCTCCCTTCTCATCTAACTTACCAGGGGCTTCAAAAAGCTCATGGAAAACTTCCATTATCTTTCCATTCCATTTCTCTCATGAATTTTTGGAAACCCCTTGGTATATGCATGTCTGAATTCTTGTCTGTTTACCAAACAAATAAGCACAAACACACCAGCTTCCCAACCAGAAAAGCTGCAACATATGATTTCTAACTCAAAGAATGACTGACTTACAACCACCCTTAGGAAGATTATAAATGTCCACATTTTACAACCATACTCTCCTTGCTAAGAACATTTGTCAGGACACCATCGATAACTACTGCTTGAGTTTTTTTAACTTTGCAAATATATCTACTTATACTGAACATAATAAAAAATGGAATTAAAAGATAGTGGGATGTTTTCACAAGTATTTGAAGATCTCTTTTATAAAGACTCAATTTCAAAATCCAGAAGCAAAGCCACTAATTTGGAATTTCTTAAATTTTAGTTACTTGACAAGTTGCGTCCGTTTAATAACTCTTCTTCATGAACCCAATAATGTTATATTTGGTCGGATCCCACCTGAGCCAGTGAGTCCACTCGGAGAAAGAGTAGTTTACAGTTAAACAAAATAGCAGGCATTTATTAAAAAACAACAACACAGGATTTACCAATTAGTTGATTAGGAATCACAACAAACCATGTTTAATTGTATTAAAAATTCAACTCTAGTTGAATTTTATCTGATAAATTCTGAGATTGGCATGAGTAGTTCAAAATCAGAATGGAGGCCATGAAAAATATGGAACTATTAAAAAATCACCTTTTGCTCATACAGAGCAAGTGATTCAGAAAGAAAGTCATGGTCACAGCAGTCTTTCATTGAAATGTAGATATACTAAAGATAATTACGTAACTTAATCATGCTACGCTTTGGTAGAACTTCATTTTTCTGAAGTTGTTCATTTATTATCTTTATGTACCTTAGCCATATGACAACACAAACAATAAATATCATCCTAGAAACATGGAATCTCTTAGAAAAGGCTTCCTGATTCCTTTCTCCTGGCTCTGCCTTCCGCAGCTCAGACTCAGTATACTCCGGTAAATACTCAGACCAACTCTAGTTTCTAAAGGCATCCAAGCTAAGGCAGAGAGCAAGGATTAGGCTCTAACTTCCAAGCAGCCTGCTCCTCTTGCAAGAGAGGTGTTCCTGCTCCCCGACAAGAGCAGTCCTCACCTGTATGAGGGTGTTCCCATAGGTCAGGGTTGAGGAGATCTAAATTGTGAGGTTTTTTTGATGGCAAGAGCTAAGCAGTTTTAACCATCCAAGCACTAAAACTAAGAAATTAGCATCCATCCAAATACAAATTCAGGGCCAGATGTCCTAGCTCCCTATTTCATCTCACTTTACATGTGTGCCCGGTGTTTCTTTGGGGTTTTCGGTTTATGTCCTGTCACATCCTGCAGCTCCCAGAACACTGTCCAGTGGACTCCAGTCCTCATTGGTTCGACCAAGTCTCACAGCCCTCAAGAGCTGAGCGAAACTGTCTTCATTGTGTGTGTATGGGACTGTAACTAATATGAATAGTGCCCGTTTGGTCACTGCACTCCCCATACTATGTAAAACGAAGCCTTATTCCTCAGGGTCCACTCTCTTCAATCGCTCTCTTGCCTTGTCTCTCTTACATACACCATGCTTCCTTTAGGACAACCATGGTGGGTGCTGCACCCTGCAGGAATTCTAGTGCGGGTATATGCTGCCCAGAACCAACTCTCTCTGTGTTGAAAATCCCAACCATATTTCTAAATTCAGGTTGTTCATTCTTCATGATTTTTTTCATGACTACCTTTACCCTACAGGTGTTCTTTAGATTACCTTTCACGAATACCTTCACCTTACAGGTATTCCTTTAGATCGTTCTCTAGACTTCTTCAAGCTTCTGGCTCAGTGGGAAATATTTTCTCTGAAGTTCCCTTCCATCCTATATTACAAATGACCCCTGGATCCTTTGTCTACATTCCTGATTCCCTTTCTTCACTGATCTTGTTTTTTTCTTCTCTTTCCTTTAAATCAAAGTATATATAATACTAAACGAGTGGGTAGAATGTATTATCATTATCTTTGTTGCTTAGTATAATAAATACAAATTACAAGAGAAACAGTTTCAATTTGGTCACTTCTGTATACCAAGCAGCACAGCATAACCAGGACAGCATAACTGCTGAACCAAAGGCTAGTCAACGAATGAATGATACCGTGAATAGTGTCTGAATGTTACCCTTTTCAAACCTTGTACCTAAGGATCACAACAACAGCGAATAAAATAAAATAGCTCATTGCCTCATAGGAAAAAAAAGGATTTATATTTTCTTATGCAAAATGACTTAATTTTAATAAGAATATCTAGAAAAGCCTTGCTATTATCTGGATCTGAGTGGATCTTATGATTGGAGGGTAGCAAATGGTATAAAAACTATAGTGCTAATTTTCTTCTCCAATCTAGTAGATTCCATATAGATAAGAAAAGCAAGGATCACAAAAACTGAATACTTATCTATTGCAAAAGAAGCCAGGAGACTAAATCCACAGACAGCGCTCGGCCTTTCAATGCATCCTCCCACAGCCCACTCTGGAGAAGTTTGCAAATGGGAGAGCCTGCAAAGGCCCTGGCTCCTCATATTACTGCTCACGGCTGCACTAGACAGAGACTGGACAGTGGAAGGAGTAGACCATATGGGATTTAGAACTGCGCCTGACTATTGTTTCATTTTCAGTTGCTAGAACTCTACATCCCAAAGGTTTTATGATGTTTTCTATGTTCATAATTTGAACCTTCTTGATTGTTCCTTTTGTTAGTACAGCAAAGACAGCCAGACATTAAACCCTTCAGTAATCATTTCTCTTTCATCAAAGACTGAAGATTGGGTTGCTAATGGCAAATCAGCCATTTAAAACCACCAGCCACTCCTCAGAAGCAAAATTAGATGTTTTACCCCTGTAGAGATTTACTTGGAGACACAGATGGTCAGTTCTACAAAGTCTTAAGGAGTGGTTATGAGTCAGAATTGAGTGGATGGAGGTGGACGAGTCCAGTAGGGTTGAAACCAATGTCCCTAATAGTTCCTTTTAGCTCTCACTTTCTATAATCATTGGTTACTGACTGTTCAACAGTTTTCATTTCCTCAGTTTCTAAAGCTCTTTTACTGAGATTAATACCTGTTCATGGATATCATGAGACTTATATTGGACATCAGTACTTCTAATGATATGGTAAGTTCAGGTGACTGTAATACATTTGTTCTGCTGATTGGTTTTTCCTCAATCACTTGGGCACCTCTTCTTAAACAGCTGGGAAACTTTGGAAAATTATCTGCCTTGAGAGGAAACCCTAATTTCTACTGCATCTGGATAATTATAATGCCAGGGGAAATGATGAGCTTTAATTTTCTTACTTTGTTTTGAATTCTTACTACCACCACCACGCTTTGTAGAACTGTTTTTGTTGTTGTTTTAGTTTGTTTTTCCATGTTTCTTGTACAAATTGAAATATTCATCATTTTCTTGTCATACATTTTAATATGAATACTAAGGTTAATATCATCTCTATTTCACCAAGTATTTTTTGCAGATTATATTCTTGCTGATCAGCCTATGTAAACAATCTGTTTATTGTTTCACTAACATCCTGAGCTATGATATCTTTCAGAAAGATGAGATTATCAGAAGATCTGCTATAAAAAGATTAGGAATGTTTATATGTAAGATTTTAGCCAAACCAAACCCTTAAAAAAATGACATTCATTATTATATGGGTGTAAGGAAACGCAATAAGCTTCTTTTAAATGATGTCCACAAGCACCCCTTCCATCGAATGGATTCTAGCTTACAGTGACCCTGTGGAGGGTATTTGTGGTTGTAAATCATTCCCAGGAGCAGGGTAGCCTCCAGGAACCCAAAATCTCCTGGGAAGACAGGCATGCATGTACGTTAGTCAATACCTATAGATAATGCATCCTGGAAGCTTGTACTAGGAACACTGGAGCTAAAGAAAGAGTTACCTGCCGGCCATTGGGAAGATTGACCAGAACAGATTGTGTCTACTATGAATTTTAGAGCATATGCAAATGGTAGAGCTAAGAGGAAAACAAAACTAAAAATGAGTAAAAAGTGAAATGTGTATATTGGCATTTGCCAGCCATTGGCATGGTTCATCTATCTGCTGAGTATTAAACCTTTCTTGGTGCGTAGGTGCCCTCCCAGATGGGTCTGGACTTAAGGTCTGGGTCTGCTTCCGCAAGGTCAGTCTTGATTGACAACCCCACGGACCAGGTGTCTTCTTCCCACACGGGCTCCTCAGGGGTTGAAACCAACTTGATGTCAAGTAATAAAGGTGTGTCCTGTACATGAGTCCTATTTCTTTTGTTCACCAAATATAATGCACTATTCATTCACAAATATTTATTAAAGTGACAAAATGAATGAATCCCCCCCAATGTTTTCCTTCTAAATATTTACAGAGTATGAACTGTGTGATACATTTCAGTCTCAGCATCCAATTAAAGGTGATACAAAAGAGGAATCACACCTAACCCTTGTCTCATGGAGTTTACGATTAAATTGCAGGTAATGCTAAGATCATCTACTCCTCAGCTCTGGGGGGAGGGGAGGGAGAAAAGCTTTCCAAGAATAGAGGGTAGGCTAGCAGTGAGGAGGAGTCACCATCCAGAGAGAGCTGCAGTTTAATGACAGCCCCAGCTCATTGGTGTTCTGTCGCTAAAGCCTAAGACTTGCTTTCTTCCTCCTTCTCTAACCTCTTGTTTTTTCTAGGTTTCCTGTGTTAACACCTCTTTGGGGTTAATATCATTTCCTTCCCTGACTGCCTTCAAGAATGAAGATGATTAAAGTGCGCCTCATTCCGCAGTCAGAAGCCTATACTTTTGATCAGTTGCTAAAATAGGCTTCCAATTTCGACGACCATGAATAGGTACCAAAGTCAGCCTCAAGTGAGTAAGGCATACTCACTCCTGTTTCCCATCACATCAGTTCCCAACTTGGCTCAAAGACTCACTGTCTGCCTAAGCTCTCCTTCTCCTCCTTTAAATCTCTCCCTCCTGCTAGCTGCTCCCCTTTGTTCTAAAACAAAGGGAATTTCTGAAAAAAGAAAGACAAAATAAAACCGTACATGAGCAAGGTTTGAATAAAATATCCTGTGAATTCCCGTACTTCCTGGTGCACAGTAAATGTGAAATAAGTGCTTATAATAAGAGAAGGGAAGTGGAGCTTATAGCTTAGAAAATGTTATTTTTAAAATTCCTGACTTGGGCAAACATGGATCCTGTTCCTTGCTTTGTATCTCAACAACCCAGAAATAATGTCTTTCCCAGATGGCACAGTATAAAAGTTGGAATAGTGGAAGGAGGGAAAAAGAGGGAATTACCACAGGTAGAAAGTAATTGAAAATATACACACTTGACTGAGCTCTACTTGGTTTATACATAAGTTGAATCATCATGCTTCAGAGAATTCTTTTATCACTCAGAACAGGACACATTTTTTGAACCATCATAAAAAGCCCAAGTGATGGCTGAATGACGACACATGCCTCTCTCCTCCCATCTTTCCTTTTCCTTCCTCATCCTCCTGTTCCAGGGAAGAAGAGGAAGACTCAGAGACACAAAGCAAGGCAGTGCCTTGTCCTGAGCTCTTGCCACCCTACCTTGTCCGCTGCACACACAGCCACTGAACTGTTCTTTGATCCCATGTCCATCTGACTCCAAACCCAGAATCTCTATAAAGCTACAAATGAGCTCTCTGTATTTCCAAGTCAAAGTGGCAGTTTTAGAAGAAATAGGCTATACTATGCAAATGGATGCACAGTAAATGGAAATGTCACCAAAGAGAGCATAGTTTAATGATTGGACCAAAGGTCACACTTACTAAATTAGAAGAACAAGCAAAATAAATGATGTTCGCAAACTGATAGAATGTACAGTTGAAAGTACCTTACCACCATCCCTTACTATGAGGAAAATTGGTAGCTATTTATCACAATTTAAAATAGAAATTATACTTAATGCTTTGGAGAATCCGTCCTAGACACATACTTTTAGATTGTGGGAAAATAAAAATGTACAGACCTTGCATTATTTATGATAGCAGGAAATAAATAATGAAAGTAGAAGAAAATACATTTCCCTCAATGAGGACCACAGTTATGCTAATATTGCAAAGGTCGTTCCATTATTCTGCAGACATTAAAAACAACTGTTACAAAGACCATTTTAAGAAGATGAAAGTGGTAGGTGTTGTGTTAAACGTTGGTCCTCTCAGCTGCAGCTTTGACTGAGCTCTCCACCTTAACCCAGAGGTTAGTGGTTGGGAGCAGAAGCAATCTAACTACCAGCCGAACCCTTTAACGCTCAACCCTTTCAGGAGAGTACATCTGTGGGAACAGGGCCAAATGCAATCAGTGAATTAAAAGTTGCTTCTTTGCCCTCTCTCCAAAAATACATTTATTAATGCAGAAAAGGTTGAAATCATTAGTGTAACTCAGTTGACCAAATGAAATGAAAAACGATGTATTCAAAACCTGCACAGTGCAACGGATTCTGTAAAGCAAACTCCCTCTAGTAGCCTTGCAAGGAGAACTGCTTGCAGAACTAAAAAGTGTGTGTCTCTTCTCTAAATTCCTCTTCTCTCAATTTTTCTCGATTTTATATCTGTGTAACAGGACTCAGTGGCTTTTCAAAGAAAAAAGGACATTTTTGTTTTCCTATATGGTTTCCTATAAACAGAAGATTATATGTTTATATTTCTTATTTTTTATCATTTTTCAGGTGTCATTTTTACCTTTGCTCTGACCCTCACTGCCTGGCAGGGGGAGGGGGAGGAGGTGGCCTGACGGCCCCCCCAGCACAGAAGATGCAGCTCTCATGGCTGGTTCTGGGAGGGGAGACCTTATAGGGGTAGGAGGCAGGGCGGCCCACTCCCCAGAGGCCACCTCAGGGCCTCTATTCTGAGTGCATGGCAGTTGCAGGCCTCTGTATGCAGCAGTTCTGTCCCCGGAGCGCAGGGCGGAGTGGGGGCGTCCACATGGGAGGCCTTGGTTTCTCCTACAGAAGTGGGAGGTTTAGTCGGAGCCCCTTCTCAGCAGAAAGGGCAATGAACGCTGACCAGGCCCCGGAGGCCGCGGCCAGGGATGGGTGAGGGGCAGGTGGTGCACATCTGGGCAAATGTTCCAGTCCCCCCACCCCCACGCCCCATGGGCCTGGGATGAGGGTCAGCCTCCTCTGTCCTGAGCCCGAGCCTGCTCCGTGTGTACATAGTGGTGACCGCGTGGCTTGTGGCCTGCAAGGATCGTCATGTCCGAGGCGCCGATGGAAACTACTCCCTCTAGCATTTTTTAAAGAAAAATCTTGCTTGTTTAAAGTAAAAAGAAGTCTTGTATAAGTTATAATTTTTATTTAAATAAACCTGAATTGCTTTGTGCTAAAAAAAATTAAAGAAAGAAGTATAGCATAATGAAGAACTAAAGATTTACTTTATTATTCAAGACATCATCCATTTATCTTACTGTTTTATCTACAAGATTATATTTCACAGGAAATCAATACATATAAAGAAGGAAAATGTTTTTATCATAATCTAGGCTAGAGTAAGAAATTTCAGAGAGTAGATTATAGCTAAACTGATTTTTATTGTTTATGTTGTCAGGATTAGGAACCATATAGGAAACAAATCAGCTGATCTCTGATTCAAATATTACTTCAAATGAATGGGCATATTATCTGGTCTTGAAAAAGGTTGCTTTACAAACAGCACTACAATTTTCAGAAGGAAATAAACACCACCATTTATAACAATATTATACTTTTAAACTACAATTCCTTAAACTCCTATCCTATTGTTCATTTTAACTACCATAGTTCATAATTTAATCAATATTTCTTCACTACTGAGAATGTGTTTTCTACACAACCACTCAATTAACACTACTTCGCCAATTCAGATATTTTATCAGTTCTGGGATAAAAATAAACTGAGGGTATGAATCTCCTCCACATGGGATAAAAGAAGCATATCAAAACAGTTTCCTTTAGGCATCTTACGTACATGTACATACATACCACCCAGCATTTATTTGTCAGTTGGTCCTACTGTGGTGGCTTATATGTTCCTGTGATGCTGGAAGCTATGCCACCATTATTTCATATATCAGCGGGTGGGTAGGTTTCAGCTGCATTTTCAGATTAAGACAGATAGGAACAAGGCGATAAAGAGTTACTTGTAAAAACAATCAAAATTGAACTATGAAGACATTGTAAATATCAGTCCAACATCTTCTGATGCAGTGCCTCAGAATGAGCTCTCACTTTGGAAGGTCAAATACAACAGGGAAAGTATGGCCTACTCCATATAGAGTCTATCTTAATGGCCCATGGGTAGAGTAAAACTTCCAAGACCTTCACTTGCTGATTTGGTTAAAAAAAACAAAAGTGATTTTTGTTCTTTGATATCTGCTGCC
>NW_022103896.1:51343703-51346235 GCF_000313985.2 Echinops telfairi | reverse complement strand
ATGTAGTTATTGTTCCAATTTACACACCAACCACTAGTGACAAATATGAAGTTGTTGAAGATTGTTACCAATGCCTGCAATCTGAAATTGATAAATGCAATCAAGATGCATTAATTATTACTGGTGACTGGAATTAAAATAGAAAGCAAACTAAAAAGATCCATAGTTAGAAAATGGAGACTTGATGACAAAAATGACACTAGAGATCGCATGACAAATTTTTGCAAAATAAACAACATTGTCATTGGAAATACCTTTGTTCAACAACATAGTGATAATACACATGCATTCATCAAACAGAATACACAGGATTAAATTAACTACATTTGGAGAAAGATATGATGGAGAAGCTCAATATCATCAATCAGGAATAATCAGAGTCTGATTGTGCAAAAGACCATTGATTTTTCATATGTGTGGTAGTTACATAATCTGTTGTCAACTTGACACTTACAAGTGAAGGAGTGGAGTTTAGCCTGTCAATCAGGTCACAGCTCGATGACCTCCTTTGGAGGTGCTAAGGAGATAAATAGCTCATTGGAGGTAGGACACACGCTCACTCCGAGAGACATTCCGTTGACAAGACACTTGGAGCTATACTAGAGCTCCGGAGCCAGAGGAGCCATGTGGAGACCCCTTACCTCACCACTGGATCCACAAGACTTTCTACCCACTGGCCTGTGATCTCCCTGCATTCAGCATCGTTGCATGTATTTCATGAGTCTGAAGAGGATTTATAGATGGGTATTGGACATATGGGCTAATATCAGAGGTTTGGACTTGATCTGGACTAGGTTGTATATTTCTCAATATTCAACTGTGATTGTACATAAAGCTCTTTCTTATACACATAGGAGTGTCTGTGAATTTGTTTCTCTAGCCAAAACCAGACTAACACAATATACAAACTCCAATTGAAGTGGAAGAAATTTAAAACCAGTCCACAATAGCCAAAGTATAAGATTTAGTTGCAGGATGAGATCAAAGGCATTATAAGTGAAGACATCTAAAGCCTTTAAAAAGGCAGAAAAGACCAAAGAAATTTCAGAAGAGATTCTGAGCCTAACTCTTAAATATAGAGTCACTTAAAGTGTGTAAGAAAATGATGAAGTAAAACAAGGTGAACAGACTATTTCACACAGTAAAGTATCATAATTAATTGTTCAAAGACCTGGAGTTAGAAAACAGAAAGGAAAGAACACACTCAGTATTTTCACAGCCTAAAAGAACTGAAGAAAAAACTCAAGCTCCAAGTTGCCATAGTGAGAGACTTTATGTTGCAGAAAGAAACGAAGAGTGTATATAGAATCACTGTTCCAAAAATAATTGTTCAAGATTCAAGGAGATAGTAAATGAGCAAGAATCAGTGGTATAGAAAGAAGTCTAGGTTACACTGAAGTCACCGGTGGAAAATAAGATTCTGATAAATGACAGAATACCAGTTGAAAATGTTCAACAAATGGTTGAAATTCTAGAACACTCACTCAAATACATCAACAAAAGGCATTTCTCTTGACAAACCAACTGTGAGAGATCTCTAATCATGCCCCTTCAAAAGAAAGGCAATCCAAGCACTATCATTAATATAATATATAATAAAATGCTTGCTAAAGATAATCCCAAAAGTTGAAAGAAAAAAAGTACATTAACAGGGAACTGTCAAAAATCCAAGTCAGATTCAAGAGAACATGGAATGAAAGGTGTATCATTCCTGCTAAAAGCCTAAAAGCAGAGGATACCAAAAATGCCTTTGTCTGTGTTTTGTTGACTATTTAAAGACATTTGACTGAGTAGACCATAGCAAGTCGCAGATAATACAGTGAAGAATGGAAATTCCAGTCAATTGTGCTCAGGTGGAACTTGTCCATCAAGAGACAAAACAAGTTGGGACAAAACAAGGTGACATGGCATGTCTTAAACTCAGTAGGGGGGTGTCAGTTTTAAAATCAGTAAAGGTGTGTTAAAGATGTTTCTTTCATTCCACTCAGTCTAGGTGCTGAGCAAAATCATCTGAGAAGCTGAGCTATTTGGAAAGGGTGCAGCATCAGGATTGAAGGAAGGTTTGGAAAAGCTTGGGATACAAAGATGACACCTTCTTGATGGTTGAGAATGAAAAGGGCTTCGCACACTTACGCTAAAGATCAGACACTACGACAGCAGACAGCATGAAGTACGTATCAACGCAGAGAAAACAGAATCCTCCCAACCAATAAATCACTGCATGATTAACAGGAAAGATTGAAGCGGTCAAGGACTTCATTTTATAAGGACCTGTGATCAACCCTCATGGAAGCATCAAAGAAAAAAATAAAAACTCACATTGCACTGTGCAAATATGCTGCACAAGTACTCTCTAACTTGCTAAAAAGCAAAGTGTGCCTGATCCAAGTCAAAGTATTCTCAGTCACCCATATGCCTGTGGCACGTGGACAATGAAAAGCAAGACCAAAGGAGAATCGATGCCTTTCGATTACGGTGTTGGCAAAGAATATTTAATATACCCTTGACTGCCAATCACACACACACACACAC
>NW_022103896.1:51337273-51342779 GCF_000313985.2 Echinops telfairi | reverse complement strand
CAAAAGTACCCAGACTCACACAGACTGTCACCCGGACCATAACAACGGGCTCAAGCATAGGAACACGTGTGAGGATGGTTCGGGTTAAGGCAGCATTTCGTTTTGCTGTGCATAGGTCGCTATGGGTCGGCACTGGTGTGACGGCACCTAACCACAACACATCAACAGTGGATTCATCTGGGAAACCCACAGGGGCCGTTCTAGCCCATCCTAGAGCATTGCTTTGGTTTGGTTTTTTCATTTTTTTTGTTTTTTTAACCTCTGGGTAGGCTTGCACTTTTTAAAAAAAATCATTTTTGGGGTGCTCTTACAGCTCCTCTAACAATCCACACATCCCTTGTCTCAAGCACAATTTTTAACATATGTTGCCATTATTCTTTTCTTTCTACTTGAGAACTCAGTATCAGCTCCTCATTTTTTTCCTTCCTCCCCATCTTCCCACCCTCATGAACCCTTGGTAAATAATAAATGTTTATTATTTTCATATCTTATACCATCTGCTGTCTCCCTTCAACTTGCTGCTTGTTACTCTGGGTGTTTGTGTCGGGTGGGTTGGGGGGAGGGTGCTATATATCTATCATTGTGATCCGTTTCCCCTTTATCCCCCCCACCTACCCCCGACCATCATGGCATTGCTACTCCCATTATTGTTCCTGAGGGGTTTCTCTGTGCTGTGCTGGATTCTATATGTCGAGAGTGCTTATCTGTACCAGTGTACATGCTCTGATCTAGCATTTGTCAGATAGAACTGGGGTCATGATAGTGGCGTGGAGGAAGCATTAAAGAACGAGAGGAATGTTGTCCTTTTCCTCGGTACTATACTACATCCTGGCTGGCTCGCCCCTTCTGTGTAATCTTTCTGTGAGGGGATGTCCAATTGTCTACAGATGAGCTTTGTGTCTCCACTCTGCCTTCCCTCCTTCACATCAATATGATTGTTTGTTTGGGGTCAGTGGCACTTGATACCTGGTCCTATGGATACCTCATGATCACAAAGGCTGGTGTGCTTCTTCCATGTGGGCTCTCTTGCTTTCCAGCTACATGGCCACTTGTTTAACTTCAAGCCCTTAAGACCCAAGGTACTATATTTTAATAGCTGGGCACCATCAGCTTTCTTCACCACATTTGCTTATGCACCCATTTGTCTTCAGTGATCATGTTGGGAAGGTGAGCATCACAGAATGCCAGATTATTAGAAAAAAGTGTTCTTGCATTGAGGGAGGACTTGATTAGACACCCAATGTTCATTCCTACCTTAATACTTAACATATAGATATCTGTACATAGATCTATGTCCCTATTATTATATATAAATATACTTACATGTGGAAGTGACTGTATTTCTCCTCTATAAATGTCCTTTGCCTTCTAGTTCTTTTCTATGTTTCCTTTTATTCTCCTCATGTCCCACTATCATGTTTGACCTTCACTTGGCCTTCAGTAATTCCTCTCAGCTACATTGCACTTGATCAAGCCCCACCAGGCATTATACGTCCTTATCATCATTGATTTTAGATCACTTACTGTTCCTTTGCTCCTGGGTTTGTTGGCTTTCCCTTTCTTTCCCCACCTCCCCTTCTCCCATATCCCCCTGCAATCATCGGTCCTGTTTTTTTCTCTCCTTGGGATTGTTTATCCTGCCTATCTTATATAGATAGACATATGTAAAAACAAACAAATGAACAAAATGCCTATAAATAGTTCCAGGTCTGTCTGTTTACCTTTATGATTTTTTTTTTTTGCTTTAAATGGGTTATGAAGGAGCCCCAGTGCTGTAATGGTTATATGTCGGGCTGCTAACTGCAAAATCAGCAGTTCAAAACTACCAGCTTCTCCCCAGGAAAAAGAGGAGGCTTTCTCTCACAAAAAGTTATAGTCTTGGAAATCTACAGAGTAGTTCTACCCTATTCTATAGGACTGTAATGAATCAATTTTTGGTATTTGGAAATTACCATATATTCATCTATAGATGGAAGAGAAAATAGACAACTAATATTAGCTGGGATTATTTTTTGATCCATATAGCAATATGAACCATACTGGAACATTTGATGGTATATATATATTTCTTAATCTACAATAAAAGTCAGCAAGGGGAAAATTAACTTAATATTCAGAAATAAACCTGGAAAAACTTAATCACCTAGCATAAAATTGTTGTTAGGTGCCATTGAATTGATTCTGACCTATGCACAACAGAATGAAACCATGCTGATCCTGACTCGTTATCACAATGGGTGCTATGCTTGTGTCCATTGTTGCTGCCACAGTGTCAATCCATTTCATTGAAGACCATTCTCTTATTTCCCACCCCTCCACTTTACCAAGGATGATGTCCTTCTCCAGGGACTTGTCTCTCCTGACAACAAATTTAGAGTATGTATGAAGTCTCACCATCCTTGCCTCCAAGGAGCATTCTAGCAGTACTTCCTCCGAGACAGATCAGTTTGTCCTTTAGGCAGCCCTACTGCACTTTCAATATTCTTCTGCAGCACCACAATTCAAATGCATTGCGTCTTTGTCAGTCTTCCTTAGACAATAGTCAACTTTTACATGTGAAGCAACTGAAAATGTCATGGCTTGGGTCAGCTAGTATATATGTTCTAAAGACAATGAGGTCTTTAAAACTGAAGACGATGGCTGAGTGTCTCTGTATTCCAATATCATGGTAGGGCTTAGCACATAAATACATAAATAGTGTTTTGATGTTTAAAATAAAATGGTATGTGAACTTTGATCCAAGTTAAAGCTCTGCTCTCAAACAGAAAACAATAAAAACAAAATTATAAAACACAAATCTTCATGACTAGGCAAAATACTGTCAGCAGGAAGACCGTGGGTATGAGAATCATAAAACTACACTCAAAGGGGCTTCAAACACGTGGGGAATGAAAGAAAAGAAAATATAGTGTTTTTATGAACTTTTTGAAGCCCTTTCATGCTTCTTATAATAACATTTACTTGAATTTATCTCTACAGAATGTGTTGACAGGCTGAAGATATATGAAAAACTTAACTGAAGAAACAAAACTATGCCCACATTTAATTAAGTAAATAAATTTAAAAAATAAGAATGAGTATAGGTTTCAGTTTTCAGAATGAGGCATACTTTTATTTTTCAAGATGCAAATTTGAATTTCATTTGATTTCCAAGACGTTCTAGTAGGTTGGCACGGTAATATGAACTTGCTACAATATTTTACTCTAAGGCATTTTTCTAGGATTCAGCAGAAAGAGAGGCTAAGCCACCCGCTTTTGTTTCACTGTTTTTGCATCCAGTAAGCAGAAAGTACACACCTTGAGGCTCCTTGCTGGAAGAATTACTTGCTACTCAGCAGAATGTGCACGTTCAGGTTTGTTGGCTTTTCCATCATTATAGTGGCAGTTATATGGGCTGTTGGTTGTTTCCGTTTAGATTTCTGAGTTTCTTTGTTTTTAAAATCTTTTTCAGGAAATTGGACATTTTAGTGCAAGTTCAAGTTTTTAAATTCAAGGCAAGTGCTTGTGCACCATTATCTTTGCCACCACCCAACCAAAGCTCACTGTCCTTGAGTTGACGCTGACTCACAAGGATGCTACAGGACTGCCCCTGTTGTTTCTGAGACTTGAACTCGTTCGAGGCGTCGAGAGCCCCGTCTGGTGGTTTCAACTGCTGACGCATTTAGCAGCCCTAAGTGTAACCACTACTCCACCACAACATCATATAAATTACAGTTATAGAAAAGTCCATTGTGAGGAGCAAGACTCAGCACTACGCATTATGATAATGGCGTCTCCCACTACATCAACAGAACTATTCCACCACAAATGTAATTCAAAGGTTCAATCCCCTAATAATGCATTTTCTTTCCTTTTTTTTCGATGTCTGACTACATTGATTTTAATTTTCCAGACACATTTATCCTCCTAATCATATCATACACAGTCATTGAGTGAATCATAACTTGTAGTGACCTTGTAAAACCAAGAAGAACTCTCTTCATTGGGCTTCCCAGGGTATATATCTTTATGGAAGCAAACTTCTCATTTTTCTCCTGCAGAGCAAAGGAAGGGTTCAAGTCCTTAGCCACTCTGCCACCAGTGCTCCTTGGACAGACATCATTGCCTATGTGACCATCTTTAGCATATCACTTAAGGAAGATCTTAAATTACAAGTCAGCCAAAGGTAAAAACCCTCCATCAGGGTAGATAGTCCTCTAATCTGAGGACTGTGATTAAAAATTCCCTACATGAGAGCTGATACCCAGGGCTCAAGTAGAAAGAAAACGTTTTGAGAATGATGATGGCAACAAATGTACAAATGTGCTTGACACAATGGATGGACATATAGATTGTGATAAAAGCTGTATGAGCCCCCAATAAAATGATCTTTAAAAATTCCTACACATTGTGTATTGTATATATCTGATATACTTCCTATCTCAACTCACCTACAAAAATTACAAATATATGCATTACTTAAGGTTGCAGAAAAATAACTAATAACTATTTAAGATAAATCAAATTTCATGGTTTTGATCGTTTATAAATATTCTGCATATTCTATTGGAACTGGTAATGGGGGAAATTCTAACAAAGACTGTTATATTAAAAATCTGACATGCACTGAAACCTCATAAATTCAGATACATGTAATTGATCATCTTCATTATCAGAACAATCCGTCAAATCATAAGACAAGCCCTGCCTGCCATGCTCAGAATCCCTTGGCCCTGGAGCCTAGCAGACATACAGTTCCCATGCCCAGTGACTAGTTCTCCTTACCCAGATGTGCTGGGGCTCCTCACCCATCACAGCTGAGCATTGCTATATGAAAGGGAGTTAATACAACTACATGGTAGATCACAGAAAAAAGGATACTGCAAACGCAGGTATTTTCATTGATTATACAATCATATATAGAAAACCACTAACCATTCAGGATACCATGCAAGAAAGGCCCAGCCGAGCTCTCGCAGTGATAAGGAAAGGTAGCATCTCATATTGGCTTACCCGTTCTCTTTGATGAGTATGCCTTCCATGATGAATTAGAGACATGAGAAGCTAAACAGATCAAATAGTCTCTATTTAGTACTAACTGAATCATTTTCTGTACACAATATTATTAAACTTCACTCTAGAAAAGCGTAACACAGCCCAACAAAAACAAACATGTTTTCCTGGTGTCTGGGTTCTCAGGCATGCTCCTGGGATTATTTGAGATACTGGTTCAACAAAATGCACTGGATAGACCAGATCAGGTCTAGTTTCTTAGATATGGTGTTCCACTCTATTTTCAGCTAGTAAGTTTTACTACTTTAGTAGTTTACCAACATAATTTTAAATATGAGAGAGAATTCCGATCCACAAATTACAGGATAAGACAAAAAAAGGTTAAGAACTCTGTGAAAAAGAATTGGGTTTTAGGGCATTTCCAAAGGAAGGTGTATATGGACCTGGTTATACATTGACCTGCTAATCATAAAGTTCAGTGGATCAAGGCCACCAGTCACGCTGGACCTTTAAA
>NW_022103896.1:51329468-51330773 GCF_000313985.2 Echinops telfairi | reverse complement strand
GGAATGGAGATGTTTTGTGAGGACTGCTAACGTGCATGGCAATAGCAGGCAATTGAAATATGATTCCTAGTCTGCCCCACGTTTTGCTCCCACACATCTTCGTGTAAATACTATGCGCGTTCATTGGCTTTTTCAGTGGAGGACATGCCTAAAGAGAGAGTTAATGTTTGCATAGTGCTTTATGAGTCATACAGCACTTCAGGAAAACATGGTTATTCAATTCTTAGACACTCTGGGCTTGGGCCTTGCCATTGTATAGCTGTGAAACCGAGAGGAGTCCAAAAGGTTCAGTAATTTGCACCAATCCACTACTGTGAGCAGCCATACAGCGACATGTTGAAACTAGATGTTTGCCCTTGACACCTCCTCACCCTTGTCTCTTTCTCCAAGAAACTCTGCCATTTACTCTGACGTCTTTGTGCTCCCGGACGACCCAGGAGACACATTGAAGTCACACCTTCTTGCACTTACTAATAGTGTTGCCTACTCATGACAGTCTGAAAACTTGTTTTGCAGGCCATCCACCAGGTCTGCCTACTTTTATAAAGCCTGCACTTACCACAACACCAGGCACCATGAGGGCACGTCATAAATGCTCACTAGATTGCATATGTCAGAATTGCAGCTCAATTCTAGTTTCAGATTTTCCTGTCTGTGTTAAAAAAAATGGGATAGTGAGTCAAATTCTCATATATAGCACATGGTAAAATGCTGCCATTACTACGTAGCACAAAGAAAATCCAGGCGAGAATGTGCATATTACAGCAAATAGCTAATGATAGAGAAATTAAGGACAAAACAGCTGTGCAACTATTCTGTCACTGGTTCTAGATTCCACATCATATTCCTAGTCAATAAACTACAAAAGGAATGATCCCCACAAACTAGTGTGAATTATGGGGTCAAGAGGAGGACCTTTTACTATGAAATTAAAGGGAAATTTTTAATATGGTTTCTATAGAAAAAATAGTAGCAGTAAACAAACCTTTATCATGTATGACATTGAAAGATCCTGCCAAAATATAAAATGTCTCCAGAGAACAGGCTTTCCATCAAAACTAATCCACTCATTTCTTCAACAAGCCCGGCTCTTCTTCGCCAGGCACAGAGAAGTCGCGAAGACACTGATTACGGAGTGTGCAGTCTAGTTCCATGGTTTTCACAGTTCTTTCTTCCCCCTGCACATCTTTCTTCTCTCAAGGGAAATCTTCACGAGAACTCCAGCCTGACCATAAGAGAGGAAACACAGAGGCCACAGTGCCTAAAGCGGAATGCTGGGAGGAAGTGGAGGAAGCACAACGCTCA
>NW_022103896.1:51302039-51328046 GCF_000313985.2 Echinops telfairi | reverse complement strand
GCTGATGAATAAATGTGCTACCAGATGATGGAAACGTTCTCATCTCTCAAGTCGAAAACTGAAGACCGGACCCGGGCCACAAAGCCAGGAACACAGTTTGGATCAGTTTTCGGGAACCTGTTGTGACAATCTCACATCCAAATTTCCTCCAAGCCACATCAGATCACTTCTGGATCGATCACAGGGGAAAGAAGGAACAGAGAGGGGGTGACATACACAGGAACCCCAAAGTAAGGCCTGCAATTATTGTTCATATTGTTTCTGCCACCACGCAGACAGTACCTCATGTGTAATCACAAGCTTCATAAGGGAAAATATTAATAACTCAACGTGTAGTTTTGACAGTTATTTTTAAGTGAGACCTCATTGAATATTGATCATAGCCGATGATGCCAACCAGACCCCTGGTGGCATTTGGCTGTTAACAGAGAGTTGGGAGTTGGAACCCCCACTGCTCCATGGGAGAAAGACTAGGCAGCCTGCTTGGGTCAATGCCTGTCACTGTGGAAACCCCAGGAGGTGTTCTATGCTGTCTACAGGTTTGAGAAAAATCAAAGTAGATACAACTGCAATGGGTTTGGTTTGTTGTGTTTATTTTACAGATAAGAAAACAGAGGACCAGAGAAGCTACTTAGAGTAAGTAAAAGACAGACAAATAGTAAATTCATGGATCCTTGTTCTGAGGCAATAAGAAGTCTTTGACACAAAACAAACATTCTAATACAACTTGTATTTGCTCACTGAATGCAGACAATTACCATTTCCCCCAAAGTGTCTCCTTAATAGCCTAGACAAGCTCAATCTGTATTTTGTGCCTTAAAATCTGTTGATTTCTTGAACTCTGGTTAAACTTGATTATTTTCACATTATACATTGTCTTCTCACCAGAGCTCCCAACACTAAAATACAAACAAGTTACCAACATTCCAGCAACTATTCCAAATGCATCCATCTAATTCAGTTCCCTCCATTTATGCCCAGGATCTGTTTCAGGGTCTGGCATTTGTTGGATGTATGAATAATACATGAATGAGCCTAAAGTAAAAGAGGCATACTTGATTTGGAATGAAGATGTGGTTTAAAGCCCAGGCCAGATTAATATGAAGTGAATGAAAACATGATATTTGGTGGAGGGAGTATACCACAGGCTATCTAACCAGCTATAAGACACAAGTAACACTTTATGATGCATAAAGCTAACACGACAGAATCAATACTCATGAGAGATTTCCTCAACCTCTGAAGTTTGGAATCCTGAAATTGCTCAGGAAGAGCCCGGGTGGGTTCCGCCTCCATCACTGGGTCATGGACTCACAGACAGCAACTTGTTCTCTAGACTTGACCAGGAGAAGACAAAAAAGATATGCTCTGCTGAGCTAGACGGGAGGAGTTTAGAGGAAAATGATTTTCCTAAAACAGATCTCTTAAAAATAAATGAGGCCACACCAGGTATTGTCAGTCATGGGTTCTGATTTTAGAAAAGTAAATCCTCAAAGTTCCAGATAAAAATTTAAATTTTAAGCAAGAATGCGAAAGATCTCAAAATTAAAAGTGCCCGATACAAAATATGAGCTTAAAAGTGGCAAAAGGAGTAGCCACACATAAAATAAAATGAGGAGCATTGATAAAAAATATAAAGGCTAGTTTAAATTGGCAAAGTATGTGGCTATTACAGGGATATAAACTGGCTTTACGGTCAGAGAAGGAAGTATTTGAATATCAGCTCAGCAATGTATAAGCCAGGGGATATTTAAGCTCCTAATCCATCTAGAAAATGGAGATATTATTTAAATTATCTAGAGATTAAATTGGTTTAAACAGCAGTTATTAAACTGTGTATACCACAGTTCATGGCACATTGTACATGTGCAATTAAGTGTGTGCTTCTATGTGTATTCCAGTACAGTGACCTTGGCATGATATTAATATCAGCGTTATCATCAGCAGGGGAGTGATGATGTCATATTAGGAGTAGCATATAACTAGGATCACATCACTATCACTAAGATCGCATCAGTAGTCTCAGTTACAAGAGCCTTAGAGAACTTGGTTCTGAATCCTTTTAGAATAAGCAAAACAATAAAGACGAGATCACACCTTCCAAAGAAACTCAACGGCTGAAGCCCATGTGTCATAACAGCTAACAAGCAAAAGGCAGAGTGAATCTTATTTACGTTTTGCTTATCTATCAAGGAAAATGATAGTGAAAAGAAAAAGATAGAAATTGTGGTTAGGAAAGCATGGAAGTCCTTAGGATTAGTAATAATAATAGTAATAAATGAACCTAAGCATGTGCTATCACCATTAAGCTCAGAAAAATTCTATTCTGGGGCAATGGAATAACTTGCAGGTAAATGTGATCATATTAAAATCGTGAGTAATAGTCGTGTTGTCAGGAAAGACAGCCTAGAGGCATGTAGTTGTGAAGCCCATGTTGAAAAGGTTGGCAGGAGAGGAATTTTCCAACTTGCAGGATCAGTGAACATTGATCGCTGGTGAAATTCTAGCACAAATGTTTTGTAAGCACACAGCAGAGGGAGCAGTGAGTGTCAACTATTGAGTGCGTCAGGGATATCAAATGAAAGTTTAGACTCTCTGACCCCAAGATTTCTTCCCAAGAGATTGCCAGAGTAAAACGCCTATGATTTCATAATTTTAGATAAATCAAATGAAATAGAACTGTAATGGAACTCCAGAACTCTGTCTCTGCTACTGAGCAGACTTCAAATAAATCATGGGAGAGCAGGGGGGAGGACTTATCTGCTTTGAATAGCAAAATAATAAAGAGTCTTCCTTTGATGAAAACCTTGCCCTGAATTCTCTGAGCTAAATCATTTAAGGAATATGCCATTTTATTTTGGGTCAATCTCACACAGAACTATCTTAGGACATATAAATTTTAACACAGAATGGCACTTTACATTCCAGCCACAAATTAAGTCAATTAAATTAATGATCAATAATCAGCAAGAGTTTTCTAATTAGAACTGTTGAAAGTAATTGTTAGTTTTTACAAATGTCTTGCAGTTTTTAGGGATATTCCCTTAAAAGGATCTTTTTCTGATTCATACAATTAAAAAGAAATACAAACATGAAATCTTTGCAGATGCCTTAACATACTATTGTTGCTGGTACTGTCAAAGAGAAGGACCCTGATGGTTGGAGACCCATGAAAACGGAGAAGCGCTGGTGGTGCAGTGGTTACTATTGAGCTGCTAACACTAAGGTCAACAGTTCAAAACCGCCAGCTACATCCAGGGACAAAAACTATGCTTTCTATTCCCCTAAAGAATTACAGTTTTGGAAGCCCACAGGGGCAGTTCAACCCTGTCCTACAGAGTCATTATGAATCAGAATCAACTCGGTAGCATCGAGCTTTTGTTATTGTTGTTTACTTGTTTGTCTGTATGTACAATATAGTGAAACTGAGATCCAGGTGGTTTTCATTGGCTTTTTTTGGAAGTAGATTACCAGGCCTTTTTTACTAATCCATCTTAATCTGCACGCTTCCCTAAAGTCTGGTCTGCATCATGGCAGCACATAAACCTCTTCTGACAGATAGATGATAGCTGTCCATACGATGCCCTGCCCAAGGAACTGGCCTGTGTCTACCACACGGAAGCCATCAATTCTACCGCCAGGATAACCACTGTTCACCAGCTCCACATTCTATGTAATAGTAATAAATATTATATTCAAAACATTGCAATTAAGTAATAAAATGGAATATCATCATCAAGCTGTAAAGAAGAAGCACCGAGAATGCCCATGGCCCAGGAGGCAGGCCAATGCCGCGCTGTCACAGCCAGCGGGAGAAGAAAGTGCTTCTGGAAGGAGGTAGAAGTCAAGTAAGATAAATGCAACCACGAGGTGGACAGCTGGGGTTGTCAACATGGAGATGATCGATATTCTGCACCCAAAAAATGGGGTCTTATCAGAAAGTAGAGAATACTTGGTTTGGAAGTGATGAGAACAACAAGAGATCCACCACAATATGCTGAAAGTGTTCATTTGCAAGGAAAACAGAGAAAGGAAGGGATGATATAATGGGCACTATTTAGACACAAAGGAGCCCTGGGGGTGGCATCAGGTAGGCACTGGGCTGCTAGCAAAAAGGTTTCGGGCTGAAACCCACCTGCCACTCCACGGGATAGAAACAAGACTGTCTCGGCTCACAAATGGTTGCCATTTCAGAAACAGTCCATAGGCCACAGTGAGAAGGACCGGCTTAGGTGGCAGCGGGTTACTGACACTGTCTTGGGCACAACAAGGAGCCTTGGTGGGGCAATGGTTAGATGCTGGCTTGCTAGCCTCACACCCATCGTTCTGACTCCACAGCCACTCCGCAGGGAGATGGACATGGCAGTCAGCCTCCATAATGACTTACAGCCCTGGCAATCTCATGAGGTTTCTATTCTGTGTTACAGGGTTGCTATGAAGGAAGACTGACTTGACAACACTGGGTTTGCTTTGAGTTTTGCTTACTCACATAGTTTTTGAAGACTCCACTTATATGTACAGAATCAACATTTTTCCAAAGATGATAGACAAGACACAAGCAGTGAACAGTGTATCGTGGAGAGAACGTCTTCAGCCATCCACTGACTGCAGAGACATGACCTAAGCACATTTGGTTTGAAACAAGCCCAAGGCATACATGAGCTGAAAGTCTAATAGCAAGACTTTTTTTAAACTTAATCTGATGCACAAAATCTTGGAGGGATTGGCCTCTCGTCGAAGTTTTTTTTTATGGAAAGAGAAGAGGTGTACAAACAATTCCTTGGGAGAGCAGAGATGGAAATACATTTCAAAGCGGCAAGAGACCCTCCAGCAGTGCTGAGTGGATGCTTGAGGTCTGTGAGGCTGGAAAAGAAGACTGTCTGCTTTCCTTCAGCAATGCCCACTGTTGTGCTCAGGCACTGGGGCTAGATGAGATTGCCCAGAGCCGCAGGGGTGTTGGTGAGCTAAGCACATGGAAAAGGATGGGGAGGTGGGATGTAAGGATAGTGGTACATGAAGGAGCACGCGTTTTCTTATGATTGTTACCCAAACCCATAGGTCCATGTTATAACATTTTTGTGATTGTTCTTTGATTACTTTCCCAGTTGTTTTCACGCTTAACCACCTACCATGTGTAAGTCCACAGACACATTCAACTCCTGCTGCCCCACTAACCATGTGAAGCATTTTACATCTTTCTGCCTTCACACTCCTTTTCTTGGACACTTCTACCTGGCAGACACGTGAGTGGTCTTCCAAGGATCAGGTCTACACTTCACTTCTCTGTGTTCTTAAAGCACTCAGAGCTTGCTTCCATTCCGGCATGTCTTGCCTTAACCATGAGTGTGAAACTTCACCAGCTTTCACCGAAAATGGCTATCACTCATAGAAGAAAGGCACAGTCTCATTTAGATTTTTGTGACTGGTACCCCTCACAATGAGTGGCACAAAGCAGGTGCTGGAAATAAATGTGTTGATTGAATGCATGACCAAACAACAGCTGAGTGAAGCAATGAATGTGGTGTATAGCCACTTACTAGAAAATTCCAGAAGCTACATTATTAAAATTTAAAAGATTAAATTTGTTAGTCAAATATGTCGCTATGGGAAAACAAATGGTGAATCTGAGGAGTGTTTTCCATCTGTGATCTTCAAGACAGGGTGGGAATTAATATTTGCTGTGTTCTCAAGTTCTAAGACAGCCTGATGGTGCTGGAGGATAAGCACTAATCGGGAGGTTAACACCCCCCAATCCACCAGCTGCGCCTCGGGAAAGACACGGGTCTGTCTGCTCTTGTGAACAGTGAAGGCGTACAGTCTAGGAAGCCAGCCCTCCATAGGGTCCCTATGAGTTGGAAAACAACTGGCTGCCGGTGGGTTTGGATAAGAAGTGCTGAAAGGAGTCTCTGGGTGGTGCAAATGGCTAACAGGCTCAGTTGTAGGGAGGCTTAGGTCTATTCAGAGTTGCCGCAGAACAAATTCCTGGCAATCTACTTCCAAAAAGCAACCAATGAAAATCCTACAAAGTATATGTCTACTCTGCCACCTAGGACATTACTTTGAGTCAAAATCAAACCACAGAAACTATAGTTTGTTTTGGTTTTGTAAGTGATAGCAGAATATTACACACAAGAGAGAGACATTTAAGATCATCCTGAATCGTGCGTACATAACCAGAACAATCCACATCACCAAAGACTTTCCAAAATGAAACAGGGAGAGATTCCAACATGATGGCAGGGAAATGTCCCGTAATAGCAACCACAAGGTGCGCATAAGGCATATTAATTCATCTATCCTTGAAAGAGACTGTGTTAGTCTGGGTAGACTAGAGAAACAAATTCATAAACACACATATAAGTATAAGAAAGAGCTTTATAAACAAGAGCAATTGAATCATGAGAAAATGTCCCAGCCCAATCCTGATCAAGTCCATAAGTCTGATATTAGGCCATATGTTTGATACCAATCTATAAAGTCCTCTTCAGACTCATGAAACAAATGCAATGACACCAAATGCAGGAAGATCACAGGCCAGTGGGTGGGAAGTCTTGTGGATCCAGTGGCAGTATAAGCATCTTAGTACTTACAAGGATCTCTAAGTGGCTTCTCCAGTTCAGGGTACTAGCCTAGTTCCATGTGTCTTCTCAGCTGGAATGTCTCCCAGGAAGTCAGGGTGCCACGCCTCCCATGAGGTATCTATCTCCTGAAGGGCTCCAAATGAGGTCACCAAGCTGTGACCCAATTACCACCCCTTCACTGGTAAATCTCAAATTGACAATAGATCGCATGACTACCACAGAGACCCACATTAAAATCCTAATAAGAGTAAAGCAATTGGTAGCTAGACAAGATAGTGGAGGAGTGTTCACATTCTTAAAATAGAGAATAGGAATGATTTAGTCTTCTGGTGCCATTTCCCTAATGGTGTGAGAATATGCCTTTGTAAGCCTAGGTGCATACGTGTGTGTTTGCAGGTATCTATCATGTCACGAATGTGCATGCCTGTGGGTGGCTAAGCTGTAACAGTCTGTCACAGTTCTGTGATCCGGAACATTCTTTGGCCGTATGTGTTACTTATCTCACTTGGGAAAAATTCTGCAGTCTTTATGGAATTTTAAATAGGTTTGAAAGTAATTCTCCAATTTCCTCCTTTCAAATACATTGCTTTGTATTTATGCAAATATTCAGGTCCGTCAATTAGAAAATCCCGGAGAACATTTTGTCAGGAGAGAATAGACCCTGGAAAAGGATGTCATGCTTGGTGCAGGGTCAGCAGACTAGAGAAAGCCCTGGAACACGATGTACTGACACGATGGCTGCAGCAACGGGCTCTACATGCAGGAAGGCAGCACTTCCTCTGGTTGCGCATTCAGGTCAATGAGTCAGACAGACTCCAAGGCACCCAACAACAACAACAACAACAACACCCTGCAAAACTGTGGGGAAAATTAGTCACTTGCTGTTTCAAAGAAAATCTTTTTTATAATGTTGGATTTATAATATTAAAATCACTTCCTTCAAAATTCATGTCTTATACAAGGAAATGTATACATTATTGATTTTACCTCATGCTTTACCTAACATTAGTTGGGGGTTGATAATTATCTATCACTGAAGAGAAACTAGTATTCTCCATTTCTCAGTGATGGATAAGAAAATTCCTGTTAGATTTTGTAAGCGTATTGACTTGACTAACTTAATTAATTTGTTAAGTAGGCCGACTTTCATTCTTTCTGCTGCTTCTAAGATTTGAACAAGTATATATTCAAAATTATTCATTTGACATATATATCACAAATGTTTAATAGTCATGCACTAAACCAAAGTAATGATCAATTTTTCCTAGTATGAATATTTTTCACTTCATAAGATTTTTAAATATTAAACTTCTTTTTTGTGGGTCTTAACTAGTCTATATTGGGACATCATAATTATACTACCCTGTTTATAAAAATAAGTGAAAGAAATCTTCTTTATAAACACGAACACATGCAATACATATTAACTAACTTTTCTTTTTTTTTTTTAACTAACTTTTCGTAAGCCACTGAAGTAAAGCTAAAATGTTCAATTTATACAGTTCAGAACATTTGGGATTCCGAATACACGCAAAAGCAGATTAGAGCTCAGCAGACACCACAAATCATTTTGACTGTATCTCCTCCATATAGTTCATTTATCACTAAGATCAGGTGTGTTTTCTTCAAATCCCTTTAATTATAACTATTCTATTCAGTCTGTTCAGACGAAGTCTCAAAGCATCTGCATTTATGTCTGGACCCAGGAGTGCTATTAGGAAAAAACTCACCTAAGTTTAAGGTAGGAAGATTTTAATTAAGAGATTCGCAGATGTCTTCCAGAGTAAAGAGCAGAAACAAACATATATCACTGTTTTTCTCCTTTTTGATCCAACCTAGCTGCTGAAACTGGTTACTTGAAAGCATCAATGTTTTTTCAGACGAGAAATACAGTAGAAGCACTTTGATGAACAGTAAAAACCAGAACAGAACCGGCAGCTATCCAGTTGATTGGGGTTTATAGCGACCCTATAGAACAGAGCAGAGTTTCTTCATAAGCGATCTGAGGACTGAGGTGCACCTGACCTAAGCCATGGCATTGCAGTCTCCTCGTGTGAATGTGAAATTGGACACTGAATAAAGAAGACCAAAGAAAGAGTTGATGGGTTTGAATGTCGGGGCGGGTGAAGAATCTTGATAGTACCCATAGACGGCAAAATGCATACCGGTCTGTCTTGGATGAAGTACATACAGAATGCTCCTTCAAGGCATGGATGGGGAGGCTTCATCTCACGTTGTACTTTGGACATAGTGGCAGAAGAGACCAATCCCCGGAAAGCACCATGCTTGGTAAGGGAGCAGGGCAGTGAAACTAAAGATGACCCTCAAGTGTAAGAACAATCGTGAGGACGGCACCTGACTCGATAGCGTTTCGTTCATTGTACTTCTGGTCACTCTGCGTTAGAACTGACTGGCAGGAACGGAACAGCAACATGAAGGGGTTTTTGTTCTGAATTTTGAAATTTCAATGCCCTGACCTGAAGTGGGAGAATGCTAGGAGAGTTGTTTTGTAATTTGGGGGAAACTATGAGATGCCTTGTAAAATGACACTTTTCATACTGTAGGAAGCAATTTGGGAAGTTTTTACTATGCTTTGCTTCTAGTAAGACTTTATTAACTGTGGGGCATTGTATAATTCCAACAGACAGCATAACTGCACATATTTCAAATAAGAAACTATGTGCAAGATGAATTCTTGGCTCAATGCTCCTCTGTTTAAGTATGGTAGATACTAGACACATGTGCCTAATGAATATTTGAAAAGTAGCTAGTGTTACATTTTATACTTAAAAACTGAAGTGCTACGCATAAACATTAAACTGTTTCAATCATTCTCTTAGATGGCGAAATAATATTTAGGGTATGCTGAAATAAATAAAACATTATTAAAATTAACTTAATCTGGTTATTTTTTCTTTTTTCAATATGCCTACTAGAAAGTTTGAAACCACTTGATGGCTTAAATGATACAGTGTTGAGCAGTACAGGTCTCGTGTATCAAATAGATATGTCTCTTCCAGAAAATCTATCAGAAGCTTCTGGAACAACATTAAAAGACGTTTTATGAAATTTCTGAGAGACTGGAGTGGCCATTGCACCATTCCCACATAAGAGCCAGGAACACAGAAAAGCAACCTCGCAATGTTACAAGATAGGACTTTTCTGAGACCCCACTAAATACTATCTCAAGAAAGCCAACCACAACGTCACCATAAAAGCAGCCACCGACCTTGGTGAATAAGAGGAAAACCTCCTACGGAAGAGTATTTGTCACGCTATTAGCAAGCTCTCGGTGCTTCTCCATATTCCTTCTGAGGGCATGTTCTGAAAGAAAGCTAGCATGCAGCAAAGTCCAGAGACTCGCAGAGGTAGTCATGCTGCATCTATGGTCAGAGGCAAACAGCCCAGCATAAAGTCAAGGGTTAAACAAAAAGACCCTGAGACTAGAATGATGGTGGCAACAGAAAGGAACAGGAAGTGTCCAAGAGGCAGATGAAACAGAGTTCAGAAATCTCACCACCATTCTCAATAATTCTCTATCTCTATCCTATCAAGGAGGTTGTCCATCCATAAATAGCCTTCAAGAATCTGTGTGTGTGTGTGTGTGTGTGTGTGTGTGTGTGATCATGAGGTGTCAATGAAATCAGGCATCAAAGACCCATAACAAGAAATCATATCGATGTGAACGAGGGGTAGGATGGAGTGGAGACCCACACCCATCTGGAGACAGTTGGACATCCCTTAACAGAAGGGTCACAAGGAAAAATGAGCCAGTCACTGTGCAGTATAGCACTGACAAAACATACAACTTTCCTCTATTTCTTTAATGCTTCTTCCTCCCAGCCTCCCACGCTATCATGACCCCAATTCTACCTTACAAACCTGGCTAGACCAGAACATGTACACTGGTACAGATAAGAGCTCGCAATACAGGGAATCCAGGATAGATAAACCCCTCAGGACAAATAATGAGAGTAGCAATACCAAAAGGGTAAGGGTAAGGTGGTTGGCGAAAAAGGAAACAGCATAATGATCTACATATAACCCCTTCCCAGGATGGACAGATAACAGAAAAGTGGGTGAAGGGAGACAACGGTCAGTGTAAGAAATGAGAAAAAAAATCATAAAATATCAAGGGTTCATGAAGCGGGGTGTGTTTATGTGGGGGGGGGGGGGGGATGAGCTGATACCAAGGGCTCAAGTAGAAAGAAAATGTTTGAAAATGATGATAACAAAATATGTACAAATGTGCTTGACACAATAAATGTATGGATGGATAGATTATGATAACAGCTAAAAGAGACCCAAATAAAATTATTTTTAAAAAAAGAGACTATGCCAGCACTCTTACAAAATGCTCTTGAGTCCACACAGAGCCGGACTGTCACTATGTAAATATTAATCCATAGATTGTTTGCTTTTGTGTTTTTCCTATACATCACATAATTTGCCTGACTTTAATACAACAAAACACTTATGTACTTACTTTATACACGTTTCTGTTCCTATAGGGAATAGCTTTGTTTATCAAAATTAACCTGAAAACTGAAATCCACCATGCCCTCAGAGCTCCTATCATAAACATGGGGATCCTAGAGTGCATGATTTTGGTCAAAGGACAAGTTTTTGCAAATCAATTTAATTCCTCTAATTATCTACTCATTTATTGCTTAAAACCACTGTCTGTTAAATATTCTTTCAGAATATTTCAAGGCAGAGGAAAAACTAATCACTCAGATAAAGCTGTTTTAATTAAGAGATTATAAATGTTAGGAACCAACTTAAATTAACCTGGAAAGTCAAAAAGCAGTATATGAGTGTAAGTCAAAAAATATATAGCTATTAGAATTCACACATGCACAGTTTAATTGGAAAAAACAAACAACCCCCGTGTAGACGACGGTCTGTGATCAGCAGGTGCCCGCAAACAAGTTCTCTCAGGACTTACATTACTCTTGTTCTGGTGCCTTAAAAATAAATGTTTAACCAAAACTTTGGTTTCCAAGCAGATGTTGGGCCAGTTTTATTCAAAGCAAAGTCAGCTAAGGTTATGGCTGCTTTTTAAAATTGTTGTTTTATAAGAAAGTGGTGTTACTCCTGGGTCAATCTTGGTAGATTTTCTCAAAGGGTACAGGATGATCACAGGGGCCTATTAGAAAGAAGTTTTAAGAAAACAGAAGACTGATCTGTTGAGAAAAAGGACAGAAAGAAATTGCACAAAGGACTGGTTTCTCATTGGGAGGAGGCACCTACTCATTCTTTAAGGGTAACAACGGCTTTCCTATGGCAATGCTGTTGGGAAACCTAAGCTCACCAGCCTTGCAGGCTTGTTCTAATCCCTTTAGACTTTGTTTTGTTCTCCAAAGGAAGAGAACCTGGACAAGGAACATGATCAACGTTCTCTGAGCATGCAAAAAGTTACTTTGACCTGCGCTAGATCAGACTACATAATTATTTGTGGAAGAAATAGGGATAGATACACCATCTTCAGAATATGTCAAGAAACAGTAGTTTCATATTTTGATATTTTTGTTTCAAAAAAACATTTTAAAGATTTTTTGTAGCAATACTTTTCGACTTACTTGGGTAACTATGAGTTTATTAACCAAAAACAAACTCACTGTCACTGAGTCAATATTGACTCATAGTGAGCCTATAAGACAGGGTAGAACTGCACCTGTGAGTTTCCAAAGCTGTAACTGTTTATGGAAGTAGAGAGCCCCATCTTTCTCCTATCGATCAGCTGGAGGATTTGAATTGGCAACATTGCAAGTCTAAGCCCAGTACCTTACCACTATGGCATCGAGGCTCCTTAAGACTTCATTAACTCACCAAAAATAGTAGACGGTCACCAAAAGAATTAAAGAAGAGCCCATGAGGTAAGAAAAGAGTTTTAAATCCTTTTTATTCGAAACATCAGGTGATGTTTCGAAAAGGCTATTTTTAAAGGGATACCAAAGGAAATTTGGGATAATGGAGGCCTGGCAATGGCTTTGGCTATAGTAAGTAGTGTACTGAGGCTGCTAATGTTAGGATCCAATTAGAATCCCAGTGTAGTCTACTAACCCCAGGCCAATAGTCTTCCCTGTCTACTAACCCTTTGGCCAGCTGTCTTTCCAGCCAGACAGCCCAGTGAAATCAACTTACGCAGACACCAGAGTCCAGCAGTTTGAGTCGATTTGCCCGCAGGAACAGCCTGACATACACCTGGTGGCAAAAGCCCTCACTGCACAAAGACCCCGGAGTCCCTCAGAGTCCTGCAGTACACGAGTCATGGTGTCCCAGATTCACCAGGTTTTCTCACATAGGCCCATATACAAGATCAACCCAGGAAACTCTATTAACCTGTTCGCTCTTCTGGGAATTTTTCCTGAGTATCCATTCCCCTTCATGACCACCTTCACATCCACAAGCTCATTTAAGTCCCACAGCAGTTTTTAAGTTCTGTTCATATTTATTCCTATTCTTTGATAAATAAAACTCTACTCATTTGCTTATAGAGAAGTATTAACAAAATTCAGAGAGGAATTAAAATTAATATGAAAATTTTTCAATTTTTCTATGGACCTGATGTAAAACATATAATGAAGTTATAGCTATAAAATTGCATCAATGGATTCTGCTGGGTTTCCAGGGGTAAAATCATATAAAGGAAAAATAATGATGACTATATTTTTTCTTTTCTAATATGTATGTTCTCTTTTCCTTATTTCTCATTATATCAGCAGAAGTTCCAAAATAATATTTATAATAATGAATATAATATGGATGTGATCTCTTTGCAATTGTTTTCCATTCAATTAATGATAAATATTTCTATTGAAAACAGGTTATTCATCATGTAGGCCAATAAAAAGGCTATTTAATGTGATAGCTATGTAATTGCATCCTACTCTCATATTTATTCTTCAGCAAACAATCGCCATGGAAATTAGAGTTTGTCAAAAGCTTTTTGGCATTCTTTGAAAGAACTGCATGGTCTTCCTCTGTAATCTATTAATATTGTATAGGATATAAATAAATTTCTTATTTTTAAACAACTTTACCTATGGGATTGAGTTGTACTTGGTCATGATATAATTTTAAAAATTTATTGTTTAATTCAATTTTGTTCAAGACACATTCACTGAAATTTATGTGAGTAATATTTTATGGCACTTTTTTATATGTGCCACATTTTAATTGGAGTGGTAGCAACATGGACAACTACTATAACCGGATTCTTCATTCACTTTCAATTACTACACATCTCTGATGTACATCTCTGATTGGAGCCTGGTCCTGGCTCCGTTGGTAATTGTGTCTGGGAACCCTGAGATAGACCATTTAAAAAACAGAATTAACTTATTTAAGAGAGAGTTCTATTGGTTCTATTTAACTGTGGGTGAGACACCAAGGACCAAGATCAGATTCGATTTTATTATAATTATGATCAAAATATTTTCTACAAGACCATTGTATTCTATCCCACATTTTTGCTGTTTTATTTGGTGATGTTTCTTTCTACATGAGACAACTAAGGCAGAATGTTAATTACATCTGTGTCTGTATCAAATAGGCCATGCCTTTGGGTATAGTTATTGACGTTTACAGATTTGTAACACGGGACAAATTATCCAGATTCTCTATGCTTCAATTTCCTAATATCTATTTCTTTGATGAAAATGAAATTAGCTTAAAAAATCTGCCCACTGTGAAAATGAAATGGTGCATGCACAGTGTGGTCAGTACTGTACTTGATAGAGACAGGTCTTCCTTCCTGTGTTCTCTGCAACCTCCAACTCAGCGTTTTCAATGCCTTCACCCACAATGTCAATTGATTCTCCTCAAATACTTTGCTTTTTGTGCTAGGTTCCTGGAAAATAACTTGCAAACGTTTGCAATTTCCTGGATGATTAAAATATTTGCATTTAAAAAGATGATGAAGGATGTGGAATCATGGGAGTCAGAAAGCCCACTTGCTGTCAGCCAGACCTTCAGGAAGGAAAGGGGTAGTTCAATCACATGGGTAGTGATTCAATCACCCACGTCTAAGCAATGAAACCTCAACAAAACTGTGATGTCCATGGAGGTTCCTGGGCAGCGAGAGACACCGAATGCAGGAGCTCTAAACCTCTTCTTTATGCCAGTCCGGGCAAGCATCCTTTTATTTTCCCCACAATAAAACTAGAATCCTAAATGTTCACTGTCCTGAGGTCTATGAGGCATCCTATTCATAAGGTTTCCAATATCTACAAATATTTTTATGCTGTCCCTGAGGTTTTCAGTGGTTAATTCATCAGATAGTCTGTTCCTTCTTTGTAGAAGTGCTATGGATAGTCTTGAGAAGAATGGGAATTCCATAACAATTAATTGAGCTCATGCAGAATCTGTACATGGATCAGGAGGCAGATGCACAAACAGAACACAAGAACACTGCATAGCTTTCAATCAGGAAAGGGGTGTGCCAGTGTTATTCCCTCACAATCCTTATTGTGATTATTCAGTCTGTACGCTAAGCAATCAGAGAAACCGGAAAGTATCAAGAAGAACAGGGCATTAGGAATGGAAGGAGGCTTATGAGCAACTGTAATATGCAGTTGACCAAAAAACGTACTGAGAGTGAAAGACTTGAAGAACTTGCTGATGAAGACCAAGGATTGCAGTCTTTAGAATAGAGTAAATATGTAACGCAAAGAAAACCAAAATCCTCACAACTGAACCTAAAACTAACAAGATAAATGGAGGAAAGATTGAATTTGACAAGGATTTTCTCGTACTTGAATCCATAATCAACCATCATGGAAGAAGCAGGCAAGAGAACAATGGGTGCATTGCACTGGGTAAATCTGCTGTGCAAGACCTCTCTAAAGGGTTGAAAAGCAAGCACGAAATGGGCCTGACCCAAGCCAGGCTATTTTCAATGCCCTATATGCATATGAAAGCTGGACATTGAGCAAGTAAGATTGAAAACAAACAAGCAGATTCATTTGAATTATGGTGCTTGCAAAAATATTGAAAGTACATGGACTGCCAAAAGAACAGATAACTTTGTCTTGGCAAAAATACAGCCAAAATGTTCCCTCAAGGTAAGGACGGCAACACTTCATCTTACATACTTTGGACATCCTGTCAGGAGAGATCAGTATCTGGAGAAGGACATCATGTTTGGTACAGAATTAGGGCAGTGAAACAAAGCGTGGTACTTACATCATTTCATGTCAACTTGAAGATACATAAAAGTGTGGGGGTGGAGTGTAGACTGTCAATCAGTTCACAGCCTTGCAGATGACTCCTTGTGGGCATGGCCTTCCTTGGTCCCAGGTGGAGGATCCTGGGACCTCCAGGACCACCACCCTGCCCCTTCTGCTTTCACCTTCCTGCTGGCTGATCCTGGATGCTATGAGCCCTGTGTTGCAACCACCACTATTGGATCCACATGACTGTGCACCTACCAGCCTGTGATCTTCCTGCATTCTGCATCATTGCATGTGGCTGTGTGAGTCTGAAGAGGGACTTATGAACTAATATCAGACATAATGGACTAGTATGGGACTTATGGACTTGATCTGGAATGGGCTGGGATGCTTGCTTGGCATATAAATTACTTCTTGATATAAAGGTTTCTCTTATACATATAGAAGTGTCATTGGATTTGTTCCTCTAGTCAAATTGGCCAAACCCACATAGGAAGGCTGTCCATAAGATGTATTGACACAGTGGCTGTAACAATAGGCTGAAACATTAGAACAACTGTGAGCGCAGTGCAAGACAGGGTGATATTTTGTTAGTATGGTTTTGTTTCCATGGGTAGAAGCTGATTTGAGGGTATATAACAGCAGCAACAACAACAACAACATGAGTTGTTCTAGTGAATTTTCAAACTCAAGAATTAGTGGAAATCCTTAAGCTTGTCGTCAGAAAGTCATACAAGAGAGAACCTAGACTTTCCGGAGCTTGCAGTTGGTCTCTGAAGTCTTGGACTGACATGGCATTCTGGAGGACCATGACCTAGGGTGACTGAGGCCGGAAGAGTGAGGATTTTACTTGCTGCTGGCACTAGAGAGGATATTTTGAATTGGTGTTGAAAGAGACACTTTAATGCCATGTCATCCTTCCTTCGCTGAGTTCACATTTTCTTTCCTAGGCTTTTTATGTGCGAAAGAAGAAAATTCAAGGAACTGAATGCACATTTCACTAGCAGTAAGTAAACTCAAACTGGTAAGACCCAAAAGTTTTTTAACTAAATCACATTAGTCAAATCGGGCTAAACTCTGATCGTTTCATAGATTGAACACCCCAAATTTCACTCAGTTCCCTGCTTCCATGTGTTTCATGCCGGTCATGTAGGCAACACTCCCATAAGTAGTTCACTGAGGACAAGGCATCATCACCTCCACCCTTGTTAGAAAGGTAGGTATTTTTCAAAGTCGGAGGATGGTCTATATCTGAACACTGAATAAATGTTGAAATAATGAATGATCAGTAAACAAGTAAATCCATGCCCTTTTTAAAATCAACTGCCCCCAGGGATCATTATCTTTTTTCCTCAACCAGTATTTTGTCAGAAAAATTACTTGATAACAGTATTAAGATAATAAACATTGTCTTCAATTGTTTGGGGAAAAGTCACTTAAAATAGCAACAAACACTGGCTCATTGTTATCCAGGGCAGCACTGCACTGCTTATCTTGTAAATACACAGAGAAATGTCATAGAGATGTAACTGCTTCAACAAATAGTTTGCATCACATGGGAAAATAATTCTTAAATAATTTCTGTCAACACCTGTCTTTTGCTACCAATGTAGTACCTATTAAATATGTGCTCATCTGAACTTTAAAAAGACTCAAAGACTTGTGTGACATAATTCCTTCCATTCAGAATGATGGTACTGATTTTATCAGAAACATTTAAGAACCTTGTCCAGGACCATATAAACAATGAATGGGAGAGATAGCATTAGAATGTAGACCTGATGATTCCAAACTCAGTACTCTTTTCAATATAACCTGCAGTTTTCTTCGAATCAGTATGAACCCCAGCATTGTGTTCCAGAGACACCGGGACGTACTTGTACAGACGGCGACAGTGTTGAGTCCAGGACCACTGCTATTGAGTATCAGTATTTGGAATACAGTACAGCTCAGCTTTCCTAAAATAATCTCACTCCAGCCCAAGTCTGGACTGTTTCAATTCCTAGTATGTTTCCGCTCTTCCTTCTAAGGCTACTTATTTTATTTGTTTGTATGTATGTAGATATGTATACACATAGATGATGCTGCCTGCTCCCATAGAGATTTAGAATCTCAGAACCCGTAGGCAGTAGTATGACTCTATCACATATGGTTGCTATATGAGCTTTATGAGCTTGCATATTAGCAAAAATCAATGGTACTGAAAGAAGAGGTACAAACTGCACTGAGAGCATCAGACAAAAGCAAGACTCCAGGAATTGATTGAAAGCCAATTGAATGTTTCAACAAACTGATGAAGCATATGACTGACCTCCGGAAAGTGTTAAAAAGCAAAGACGTTACTTTGAGGACTAAGGTATATGTCAAGCTATAGTAGTTTTCAATTGCCTCATATGCGTGAAAGTTAGGCACTGAATAGAGAAGACTAAAGAAAACGGATTCATTTGAACTTTGGTGTTGATGGAGAATATGGATAGTACCATGGACTGCCAAAAGAACCAACAAATCTGTCTTCGAAGAAGGGCAGCCAGACCTCTCCTTAGAGGGAAGGATAGTAAGACTTCATCTCGCTTACTTTGGACACATTATCGGGAGAGACCAGTCCCTGGAGACAAAACATGGTGCTTGGTAAGGTGAAAGGCCCTCAATGAGATAGATAACACAGTGGCTGCAACAATGGTCTCAGCCGTCGGAACAACTGTTACGATGGCACAGGACTGGCAGTGTTTCTTCCTGTTGAACATAGCACCATTATGAGTTGGACCTGGCTCGATGGCACCTCCCAAGAGCTACAGCCACATATGGTTGCTATGAGTAGGAATAGCAATGGGTTAGGTTCCGTGTGTCTGTATGGGAATTTCTCTGCCAGTGACAGCCCTCTGCATCCATCATGCCCCCTAGCTAACTCGCACTTCCTTGAGGCTGTAACTTGCATTTAACTTCCTCACTGCAAGCTTACTGATTTTGGTAATCGGTAGTATGTGCCCCTGTTAAGTTGCTCTCCTAACAGTTTCATTTTTCCTAAGAGTATTTTTACTGTTATTTTTATTTCGTTCTCTCTCTCTCCTTGACATACTATAAGCCAGGGGTCCTCAAAATTATTAAACAGGGGCCCAGTTCACTGTCCCTCAGACCCGTTGGAGGGCCAGACTATAGTTTAAAAAAACAACTATGAACAAATTCCTATGCACACTGCACATATCTTATTTTGAAGTAAAAAAACAAATGGGGCAAAAACATCTGGTGGGCCAGATAAATGTCCTCAGCGGGCCACATGTGGCCCAGGGGCTGTAGTTATAAGCACTAAAACCTTGTGGACAATGAAATCCAAAGAAGCGACCCATGAGAAGCTCTTCATTTTCAGACTCTCTGAGCTATTCTTCAGAATCATACTCTGTGAGCTATTTTTTTCTACCAAAGGTAAATTCCTCTAGTCCAGTGGTTCTCAATCTTCCTAATGCCATGGCCCATTAGTACAGTTCCTCATTTTGTGGTGACCCGCCAACCATAAATTATTTTCGTTGCTACATCACGGTCATTTTGCTACTGTTATGAATTGGGCGACCCCTGTGAAAGGGTCCTTCGACCTCCAAAGGAGTCACGACCTACAGGTTGAGAAGCACTGCTCTAGTCAGATGGATTTAGCCATGCATGGTTCTCCTCGCACTTTCCACTAGATGCTTCCAATGGCTTCGAAACCTACTCAAGAATCTCCCTTTCCCCCAGCAACTGCTTTCTCATCCTCTTCAAAGGAAACTTCATGTCCTCATGGGATCCATTTTCTCTCCATACTGTCACTCCAAACTCCCTGAAATCACTTGTGAGTGCATGCAAGCTTCTTCCACCATCGTTCTTCCACTATGCTCTCAATAAGTGACAAATACTATTCTACAGTGATGGCCCCACTGAACTCTCAGCTCACAGCACCAAGCCGAATTGTTACCTGCCCGCTCTTCCTCAATTCACTTCCTTCAGTTCTCTGGTCTAGAGCACCGATGGTTGACTATTGCCTGCCCAGCTACTGTCTTTTTCTGTACTCGTTGTCAATTCCTTTTCCTAGAAGAGGGCATTTAAACTAAGTCCCTGAACGCTGTCCTCTAGGCCCTTTTATATCTTTATAAAATACTTTCTGGCTCTCTACATAATCTTGTCCCTGCCACCCTTGGCTTTAGTTAGACGCAGGACTAAATGATATAGGGCATCCCAGCCCAAACCGTTCCTTTGATCTTAAAAAACAAATTGAAAATTACTCTCTTACAATTTCTTACAAATATCTCCAACTCCACCTGTGCCCCAGCAACTTCCAACCTGCCACTCTAATATTTTCTTTTTGTTTTGTTTTGTGTTTCTCTTTCAGCATCCCCTGTCTCTCTGGAAGACACTCTCATTCAACTGGTTACACTACACAGAAACCCTGTTCAGTTTTGGCACTCCCCATTCCTTCCACCACCATACTTTTGGGTACAGTACTAATGATTTTTCCCCTAATTTTTCCTCTTAAGTCCTCCTCCTCCTTCCAGTTCCAAAGTCACCATCCCAGACTTGGCATCATCTCCCATCTAGAATGCTGCCGTGGCCATCTCCTGACTTCTCTACTCGGGCTCCAATTCAAGATATCCTCTGAGCCACAACATACACATCCACTTAATGGCTCATTTAAGACCATGTAAGGGTTTGACAGTGTTTCCAAAGACAAAGCTAACTAAACTGTATCATGTGACACAAATGCACGTTTCAATCTCAACTTATAACCAGCTACCGATCCTTCTCTTAGCCACAACCACACCAGCTGTCTTTCAGACCTTTATTCCCAGCACCATCATTCCTTGCCTCTGCTCTGTAATATTCTATGTGCCTGAGAAACTCTCCATCCTCTTCATATTTTAAGTCAATAACCCTGGCTCCTGCTTTAGGAGGCATATCGAATGTCAATTGTTAGGAGAAGCCTGCCGCCGTTTGTTCAAAGCCTAATATTAGTTTTCATGAAACCAATTATGCTTCTTGTAGTACCTGCCACAGAATGAATTTTCAATTTAATTATCACCAGTATTCTTCAAGTTTTTGACTTGATGTAGAGGTTATACCTATTTTTTTCACTCTTAAAACCCCAGATACTGGCATCCAATAAATATTGGTTAAGATAGATGAAGATGTGAATGGATAAATGTATTGTAGAACTGAACTCTAAAATGTTGTTTGTTAAAGCTATTATTTCAACAGTAATTACTGAATACCTATTAAGTTCTGGGCACCTTCCAGGGCATTGGGCAACAGCTGATACTTATGGAAGTTTCCTACATGTTACATGTAGTGCCAGAGGTTTGAGTTCGTAGCGTTTGGCACTGTAACCTTCACAATAGGAGCCATTATTACCCCCCCCCCCCATTGCACAGATAAAAACATGAGCCTCAGAGGGTCCATGGTTTGTCTAAATCACCTAAAGATGTAGAGAGAAGAATCTGAATAAAAGTTAAGTCAAACCAACTCTAAGTGAAACTAAGCTCCCCAAACGTGGGATGATTCCCATGCACTTCAAACATAACAATGTAAACAAATGCCACTTTCAACGTCATGAACAAAATACAAAGATCATGGCCCTGTCATGCCTGAGAGATAATGTTATGGGTACCCTACTGACCACTGCAATTCAAAGGGTTATTTGCTTTTGATTCATAAGTGTATTGAATATGATATAGGTTGCTTTTTACATATAATCAATAAGCTGATCAATAAACATGATATCCTTCAATGGCTGCAACAACAAACATGAACATTAGTCAAGATGACCTCCCTTAAGCTTAAACACTCACATAATGAATAGATCCCTGAAATTCCAAGGAACATTACTTTTCTTCCAAATACAATTTGGTGATTGTGGCAATCAGCACCCACATTGTAAGACACCACATTTGTTGCTGAAAGGCTGTTAAGGACCAGATGCTAGATTAGATGGCAGCAGGTCGCTGGCACGAGCTATTTGAAATGATGCTGGGACCATCCAGAATCCCATTTAACCTTATAGAGAAGGTTAGTTAAGCACTCCACTGAAGTATAGCAGACATCATTCCACAATTGCTGAACATCCTCTGACCAGTACTTTACAATTGAAACAAAACCAAAAAAAAGCCCATTTTTCCCTACATAGGAAAATGGCAAAGGTTTTTGTTCTTGGTAAAGAAAGTGGGGCTGGTGGGGATGCTGTAAAATGGGCATCCCTGTTGGGATCAGTGGTACAACCTATCGGTAAAGTCATGTAGGCATATTTATCAAGACCTTGAATGCATACATTTTGATTTAGCAAGTCTAGTTTCTATGATTTGATTTAAAAAAAAACAATCAGAGATGCATAAAGAAGGCATCCATTCACTAGTGCCCCTCTAATTCTAGGGTTTCATTTGATTTTTACACCCTTACCTAAAAGGTCTACATAAACACCCACGTTGTTGATGGATTCACACTCCTTTGTTCCTTCACTGAACTAATAGTTATTAGACGCCTTCTGGATGAACATAAGGAGCAAAACAAAGTCTGCCCTCACAGGTCTCGTGGGAACCACACAAGAAATCAGACCATTGCAATGTGTGGTAAACAGGCGTTCAGGCCTTTCTTCCATATTGAGGAAGTCAGAGAAGTTCTAGATCATGTCTGACAAGAAATAGGCATCTGTCAGCCAACAAGGCCATAGGACAGGAAAGAACCACCCACTCAGACCCTACAGTACATGGGAGCAGTGCATCAGAGAGGCATGGGAAGACAGGATAGGACATCGCAGGACTTTAAAAAAGAAGGCTCATGACAAAGGGTTGCATTTTTAAAAAAATCTAAAATCACAATGACATAGGCTATGGCAACAAAGATCAATTTTGTGTTCTGTTCTATATGCTTCTGTATCTCTAAAATAGTCAACGTTGTTCATCAGGACAGAAAATTAAAAGCCATCATCAAAGCTAGGAAAATAGAACAGAGCTAGAATAGCATGGTTCATTGCTGCCCACTGTCATTGGGTCTATTAGGAAACCTATAGGGAAGTGTATAATGGCTCCATATGGTTTCTGAGAGTGTAAATCTTTATGGGAGCAGACATTCTATTTTTGTTCTTGTTGTTGTATTCCCGTGGAGCAGCTGGAGGGTTTGAACTGCTCAGCCGATTCTTCAAACAATTTTCACATAGGTCAACTATTCCCAGGAAGAAAGTATTAAGAGTAATAGATTTCAGAAACCTTAACAAATAAATATATTACACACACACCATGTCTTTTTATCATAATGCTTGCCAGTACACATAAAACATTTTTAGATCATAATTAAAATATCATTTCATGATACCTACCTTCCCGACATGATCGCTGAAGACAGACATGTGCATAAGCAAATGTGGTGAAGAAAGTTGATGGTGCCCGGCTATCAAAAGATATAGGGTCTGGGGTCTTAAAGGCTTGTAGGCAAACAAGCAGCCATCTAGCTCGGAAACAACAAAGCCCACAGAGAAGAAGCACATGAACCTGTGTGAACACGAGGTGTTGAAGGGATCAGGCAGCAGACACCAAAGAACAAAACCACCATTGTGTGACCACCTTCCCCACATAAACGCTGAAGACGAATGTGTGCCTAAGTAAGTGTGGTGAAGAAGGCTGATGGTGCCCGGCTATCGAGACCTATAGCGTCTGGGGACTTAAAGGCTTGAAAGTAAACAAGCGGCCATCTAGCCCAGAAGCAACACAGCCCACATGGAAGCAGCACACCAACATGTGTGATCATGAAGGACCGAAGGGACCAGGCTTCAAACACCAAAGGAGGTGGGGGGCATGATATCCTCGTCAATGAGGGTGGCACATGATGGGGACCCAATGCCAATCTCTAGACAACTGGACATACCTTACAGAGGGGTAGTGGGGAGGAGATGAGCCACTTAGGGTTCAGTATAGCAATAATGAAACCCACAACCTTCCTCTAGTTCTTAAACACTTCCTCCCCCAAGTACCATGACCCCAATTCTGCCTTGCAGACCTGGTTAGACCAGATGATGCACAGCGGTACAGATGGGAATTGGAAACACAGGGAATCTAGGACAGATGAACCCTTCAGGACCAGGGGTGACAGTGGCAATACCAGGAGGGAAGGGGGGTAGAAATGGGAATTGATCACATGGATCTACATATAACCTCCTCTCTGGGGGACGGGCAGCAGAGGGGTGGGTGAAGGGAGACGCCAGGCAGTATAATATAAGATATAATAATAATTTATAAATTATTAAGGATTCATGGGGGTGGCAGCGTGGGAAGGGAGGGGGAGGGGAAAAAAGGAAAATGAGCTGATTCCGGGAACCCAAGAGGAAAGTGAATTTTGGGGATGATGAGGGCAACAAATGTATAGGTGTGCTTTACACAATTGATCTATGTATTGTGATGGATTGTATGAGCCGCAATAAAATGATTTTAAAAAAAGATATGTGTGTATGAACACCCACACTATGGATTGCTCCATGGCAGCCTATGCTGTGTAGAATCTGTGTTAGGTGGCATAGACTGCAAAGAGACTGTCAGCTTAAGGATTTCCAAATGCTGACAAATGTGAGTTCATCATATAACTTTTATTAACAAAAGTTTCATTCAATGTACGATGAAACAGCAGGGATTATTTCATCTAAGTATTTTCACGGATCCTATGTCTGTGAATCTCTATGGTCTTTGCCAGCTCTTAATAATTTCTATTACAAGAGTTTTATGAATTTATAGACATATTATATATCGTTATATCACAATACTTCAATGAGTTCCCCTGCACTTGTGGAGAGCAACTTTCTCATCAGGCATCAGAATGCACGAAATACTTAGGTAGAAAAGCAAGGAAGCAATGGTAAGAATTCCAGGCTCATTCATTTCAAGCTGAATATAAACACCACTCCCAAAGTGAGAAGGTAATAATTGCATTCTCCATATCATGCTACCTGACTTGTTCTTCAGCCTGTTACAAAGCAAACACAGAAGCCATCCTAAGCAAGGTGGATGATTTTCACTCGTGTTCTGTTTCACAGAAGCACAGATATCCTGAATCTTCAAAACTAAACACTTAATTCTATTTTAGTGGGTAAATCTTACTTAATTTGAAAACTGAAGTCTGCTGAAACATAAGGTCAATTCTTAAGAGAAACAGGGACTTAAAAATATATTCTGCTACAGACAAGGCTCAAACTTCTTTAAGTCCTCATTAATCTGTCAGTGCAACTGGCTGCCACAAACCCGCAGCGGTTACTGAGCACCGAAAGGGATTGTAGTGAGAGAAGTTTAAGCAGACTGTGTCATCTGGTCAATTGTAACTCTTAGAGACCCTAAATGACAGAGTAGAATTGCCCAAATGGGTTTCCTAGATGTAGTACTTTTTGTAGGTGTTGCCTCCTCCCTTTCCCTATCCCCCACTCCCCTTGCTCCCTGTAACCATCAACGTGTGTTTCTTTGGGTATGAAAACATTTTTTCTCGATTTTTTGTTTTGTATAACAGTGACATCCTACGATATTTGACCCTATGTGATTCACTAACTCCACTGAGCACATCCTCCCCACCCATGCATTTCTTCAGGTGTTCCACAGCTTCATCATTATTCTCTTCTTACTCTCTTGATGAAGTCTTTGATGGGCACAAATGTCGGATGTTTAGGAAGACCTATTTTGTCTTCTGGTATGGGTGTTTGTGCTTCTTCTGTTTGGTATTGTGTTTACGCCCTGCTTTATTCCATATTTTCTCTTTGGTGATCTTTATAATTCCATGATTTAAATGTAGATGTTTAATCCAACTGCAGCTCTTTTTGTATATAGAGAGATATTTTCAATAGCCTCGCATGAATGTAAAGTTGGACAATGAATAAGGAAAACCAAAGAACAATCAATGCATGTCAACTGTAGTGTTGGTAAAAACTGTTGAAGGTATCATGGATTGCTAACAGAATAAACACATTTCTCTTGGAAAATGTACAACCAGAATGCTCCTTAGAGACAAGGATGGCGAGACTTCATCTCACGTACTTTAAACATGTTGTCAGGAGAAACCAGTCCTGGAGAAGGACATCATGCTTGGTAAAGTAGTCAGACAGCAGAAAAGAGAAAGACCTTTGGCAAGATGGACTGACACAGTGGCTGCATCGATGGGCTCAAATCAGAACACTTGTGAGAGTGGTGCCAGAGAGGACCACATGGCCAACCCCACTATGAGACGAGATGCTCCTCACTGGCCCATGGCCCTGCGGGGGACAACAC
>NW_022103896.1:51291807-51300197 GCF_000313985.2 Echinops telfairi | reverse complement strand
AAAAAAAAAAAATAAAACAGAGAGTGGTGCAGGACTGGATGGTGGTTCATTCTGCTGTGCACACAGTTATCCTGAGCCAGAACCCACTTACAGCAACAACGTGGGTCCAGTTTCATTCCTCTGCGAATGGAAATCCAATTTTGCAAGCATTATATTTTTAAGAGACTCTCTTGCCTCCATTTAATGTATTCCAACTTCTGTTAAAAATCAAGACAGTACTCTCTCCAGGTACAGATCACCATATCATTGGTCTAGCAGAGCTGTGGGTGAGTTTGAACCTCACCCTTTGGGTGAGCAACCATGACCTTATCATTGGCCAGCAGGGCTTCTGTTTGCAGACAGTTTTGTTGTTGCTGTTAATGAGAATAGCAGATCATCTTTTCAATGACTAGTATTTACTCATGTTTCTCAAACTTGTGTGGGAGGTGGTGGGGGGATTCCATTCTATCTTTTAGTAGTGCATATATCATTCCATATGTCAAACATGCCAAGTAGAATGTTCAAACATTATTTTTAATTCTCACAGTTGTGGCAAATATTATTGTCTTATTTTACATGTGAAGACACAGGGACTCAAAGTCACTAAATGATTTGCCTATGGTTACACCCAGCTAGGATTTGAGAGGCTATTATTTTAGATCTCCCGGACACAATTTCCATTCTTATCCCGGTGCACATGGATACTCCCCCTTAAAATGGTACCTTGAAAGTGGCGATCAAGAGTTATTATAATAAGAACTTGTCTAAAAGAATTACCGGCTTTCTTGAAAAGATTAACTCCAACAAGAATTGTATTTGTAAATTAGAAAGTAACAAAATCCTATGAATCTCTTTTAGTTTAATTTTTCTATTCATATTAGAAATTAGTTCACAGTACCAATAGTTTTAACTCTCTCTTAAAGGGGACAATGGTCATGAATACAGCATATGCCCTTCTGAGAGTTCACAGTCCATAGTCCAAGGACCATGTAATTAATCCTCTAAGGCAGTGGTTCTCAACCAGTGGGTTGCAACCCCTTTGGGGGGGTGTCAAACGACCCTTTCACAGGGGTCGCCTGATTCATAACAATAGCAAAATGACAGTTACAAAGTAGCAATGAGAATAATTTTATGGTTGGGGGTCACCACAACATGAGGAGCTCTATTAAAGGGTCCCGGCATTAGGAAAGTTGAGAAGCACTGATCTCAGGTATTGAGAATATCACTTAAGGAACCTTGGGCATGACATACCAGAATCATCTCCACTAGACAAATCGGTCTTGAAATAACACTGTCACTGGGAGGGCATACACCCACATTACAAGTTAGTGAAACATTATAGAAGTCAAGATTGGAATAAAAAAATCTACGGAAGAAAAATCCCATCATTTTCTTCGGTGCTATTGGAAAACTTCTATTTAGCATCTCAGTAACAAAATAGATATTCATTTACTGATATTCATGAATTCACAAATCTATAAACATTATGTAATCCAGTCACTAACACCAAATATACATCCAGTGGATTTGCTGAAAAGATTAACATTTCATGAAAAGTGTATTTGTAAATTAGAAGTTAACACAAGCCCATAATCCTCTTAGTTTAAATGTTACTACATTTTTATGTTAACACATAAGTGTTTTAACTCCTAGTTGCAGGCAGGGTTTGAAGCACTTTCAGAATCTGAGGGGAAATGGTCTGTAAAATATACATGAGTTTCCTGTTATTGCAGGACGTCCTGATATCCACCTGCTTCCCGACCCAGGGTTCCATGAATGCTAAGTAATGAAGACCTTGCTATGAAAACTACAGCTATAATCAATGAACTATCCCAATTGTGGCTTTGGTAAGACCATTTCCAATATTAATCACATCATTGATGATTTTCAGTAGATAAAAGAGAATTCAACAGACACTGTATTTCACAAATTTTTCTGCACACTGCGAGCTAGTTTTTATTTCCTGTCTTTTACCCACACTACTTATTTAGCTAACGGGGATTTAAGCGCTTCCTGTTGTAAACAGGACTGACATTTTTCAAAGACAACCCTACAACCTGATGATGGGTGGAATGCAACTTTGAACAGGCAAGTGAGGCTCTATTAAATGAAATTCACTATTAGTGAAAATATCTGTAGTGTAACAGACCAATTTAGTTTAGTGAATTTATTGACATACAAAGGACTCCAAAGTGATGACTTAAAAGCATATAAATTCATTATCATATAGTTCTAGAGGTGAAGGTCTACGTGATGTCAAGAATTCTCCAAAAGTTATAAGGAAATGACCTTGACCATTTCTTCCAGCTTCAGTAGCCTCAGGCATTCCCAGGTGCACAGCTGCAGCATGACCCCATTATCACATAGTTCGTGTCCCTCTGTGCCTCTCTGTCTGTTTCTCTGTTCTTTTTAGTTTTTTTTTAGATGAATTCTTGTATTAAATTAGATCCAATTCACTCTAGTATGGCTCCATGTTAATTAATAACCCTTCTAAGACCCTATTTCCAAACAATGTCAAATTCAGTTACCAGGGCTTAGGAATTCAGCTTTTTTTTTTCAGAGCACAATTCCATCTCTAACAAATAGCAACTTCTTTTACAATAAGGACGAACACCTTTTCCATTTAAATGTGGACAGCCTCAATTTCTTTGTATTTATATATACAGCACAGGCATACTGACAATGACTTATGACACCTATATTGTTTTTTAAATCTCATTCAATCCCCATTATCTTATGAGATAGAAACTATTATTGTATTATTTATAAAAGGAGATGGTTGTTATTTTAAGAAAAGCAATTCAAGTGGTTTTTCGAAAGCCACTTAATAAGAAGTGGGGTAGCATTTAAAGCCAGGCTAGCGGATGGCTCCTCCTACCTCTCCTCTATGTACAGCATATCTAATTATTTTAAAACCTACTAATCATTGCTTGCTGAACACCTACTATGTGTTGGGCACTTTTCTTTATGGATTCTCTAATTTGAGAAGACAGAAAAGAAAGGTAGCCAGGCGACTGGCCATTTGCTATTTACAGTCAACAGAAACGTTCCATAAATGGGCAGTTACAGAAACTTAACAGAGGAAGATATTTGTGCATTTCAAATGTGTGATTTTTAGTAATTCCTAAATTCCATGAAGTACGGAAACCTTTAATTCACACCTCTGTGTGCACATAGACACACGGAGCTTTCTTGACAGCCATCTGGGCATGGCTCTGGTTCCTCAAGCCAACATCCGGAAGGGAAACCCAAACCAGTGAAGCGAAGATCTAACGGGTCACTATTAAAAATGTGAAATTCAAGAGTGACATAGTGATTTGAGTTGCAATCCTCTTTTCAAGGTATTAGTATGTGGCCCTGTTTCCTTACAAAATAGTGTGCATGCTTCAGAATATGGCATACTGGAAACAGAAATCAACCTCGTAATAGTTATGAGCATCATTAATCAAGAGAGACTTTGCTTCCACATTGATTCCTGAGATGAAAGTTGTCCTCCTCTTACTTAGATGAGCTCAACACCAACTTCCAACTTTCCATAAACCACCCAATTTCAATTCTTGACTTATCTCTGGACCCAGAGGTGAAAGTTCTTTAAATACCCAGAAAGACAATTAAAAGCAAAAGCCCAACAATTTCCAGTGAAATGACCATCAACCCAGTTTGTGAAATTGAAGAAGAGGGAATGGGGGAAAATAAATAATGGACGCTTCAAAAGATTCATGATAGAATAGAATTAAATACGTCATTTTTGCATGAACTTTTAAATATATACATATGCATACACTAGAGTCTCAACAACTGCATGCTTCAAGAGCTTACTCAAATTTTTATTTTCTCACAATTTTTTGGATAGCATATGCATTATGTACATCCCTATATATACACACACAGCTATATGTATATATATAAATTCACATAACCCAATAAACTGTATTCATGGGTACTTTCAGAGAAAACCTTATTTTTTAAAAACATACCTTTATACTTTACCAACAGCAATGTAAATGAAGTAATTTTGAGTGATGACTTCAATTTTCTAAAGGGATTGGCTCTATCAAAGAAGGATATTTTCAAATGCCTTTTTTCTAAATTGCTGCTCAAATCTAATAAGCATAGTGTTTTCTGGAAATAATTCAGAACTGTTCTCTAACCCTTAATCTGTTTTCATAAAACACATGTTGGTTAAAGAAATTAGGTAATTCTGGAAATTGTGTTGTAATTTCTTTGGAGATTAAAGGTGAAGCACAGATGGTGATACATCCCCTTTGCAGGATATAGTTTTCTAAGAATGATATTATCATGAACCCTGTTCTGTACCATATTTCTCTAACAAGACATGAAATGTCACCATAATAGGCAAATTAAGAGAGAAAGACAGAGAACTTTAGAGAGCATGTTTTGCTTGAGGCACTAAAAAAGTTCTGTAATAGTTTTATACTCGAAAACTGTACACTCATTCTATTATTATACTAAGACTCGGTATACCAGAGAACATGTCTATTATACTCTACTAGGCGTTCCCACCTGAAATTTCTACAGGCTAGATTGCTCACCCATTCAACAACCACGTATTTAGCTTCTACCCTTTGCCAGGCACTGTAGATCCTAAAGAAGCCCCGAGGGCTGGCTTAGTGCTTACCCATCAGGCTGCTAGCAGCAAGGTCAGCAGTTGGAAACTGCCCACCACTCCCCCAGGAGAAAGTCGAACCTCACAGTCTTGGAAATCCACAGGGGCACTTCTGCCTAGTCCTATAGGCTCACTGTGACTGGACAGCGGCTTGGTGGCAGTGTTTGGAGTGTATAGAGCATGAGGAGCCCTGATGATGCCATGGAGCAACCCTTGATCTACCAAGAGGTCAGAGGACCAAACCAACCAGTCTTTCTCAGGCTCCCATAAAGATTTACAAAGCCTCAGGCACTGGACATCGGGGCACTATGAGTCAGAAGACTCGATGGGAGTGGCTTATAGAACATACGAGTTCTTCAGTAGTGCAATTGTTAACATGCTGAATGGATGAAAGTTCAAATGCACCCAGAAGTGCCTTGAGAAAAACCAGGTGATCGATTTCCCAAAAGCCATCCATTAAAAACCTTGTCCTTCCCCTCCCCGACCCACTATTATGATCCCAATTGAACCTTACAAATCCAGCTAGACCAGAGCGTGTGCACTGGTACAGCTAGGAACCAGAAACACAGGGAATCAAGTACAGATGATCCCTTCAGGACCAGTGGTGAGAGTGGTGATACTGGAGGGTGGAGGGAAGGTGGGGTAGAAAGGGGAACCAATTATAAGATCTACATGTGACCTCCTCTCTGGGGGACAGACAACAAAAAAGTGGGTGAAGGGAGGCATCGGAGAGTTTAAGATATGACAAAATAATAATAATTTATAAATCATCAAGGGTTCATGAGGGAGGGGGGAGGATGGAGGGAGGAGGAAAAAATGAGGAGCTAATACCAAGGGCTTAAGTGGTGAGCAAATATTTTGAGAATTATGAAGGCAAGGAATGTACAGATGTGCTTGACAATGGATGGATGGATGGATGGTGAGAAGAGCTGTATGAGCCCCCAATAAAATGATTAAAGTAAATAAATAAAATAAAATTTAAAAACCTTGTGGAGCAAAGTTACCTTGTGGTGCCTGTAGAGTCACCAGCATGAGAATCAACTGGACCACATCAGGGGATTTTAAAAGATGCACAGAGGCATAACAATAAGACTGTGTATTTTAAAAGTTCTAAAAGATGGCTGAAATGAAACTAATGGGATTTAACTTAATTATCTTACCCACATTTGTCTCAAACAACAGAGTTGGTACCAATTTTCCTTGAAAAATAGTACATTTTAGTGAAATTAAATGCCATGGAGTCAGTTCTGACAGAGTGACCCTGTAGGCGGAACGGCCCTGCCCTGTGGGTTTCCAATGCAGTAACTATGTGCGGGAGGAGAGTCTTTTTTACAAAAGCAATCCAAACTCACTGCCTTCATGTCATTGCCGATTGATAGTGATTCTAGAGGGCAAGGAAGAACTGCCCCGTGAGTTCCCAAGACTGGAATTCCTAAGGGGAATAGAAAGCCCCACGTTGCTCCTTCAGAGTGGCTGGTGGTTTCAAACCGCTGACCTTGCAGTTAGCAGTCCAGACCTTGTGGTTAGCATCCCAATGGGTAACCATTACACCACCAGGGCTCCTTAGAAAGAGGCAACAACAGTAAAATTTCTAATTTAAAAGTTGACATTAATGTCTAGTGCATTTATTTTTAAGAACCAATATATTTTGTTACTCAAGCTTGGAACCTCAACATTTTGCTATTCCATGGTCACATTTTAACAGATTGACCTAAGAATTAAGTCCCATAAAGATAAACATATGTTCTTGATGCCCTACATGCATCATCAAGTCTAAAATTCAAATGCCAAGAATCAGCATGCCGAGAAGTTGGTCCTGATGGTCAACGGCTGAGTCGCAGTGGTTTGGCAGACACCGGATGGATGGATTTTCCATACTGTACTACGATGCAATCATCCGCATTATGTGATCTGAGGGGATAAGACGATTTGGCGAGTTTCCTGAAGGGGTACAATCTGCCTCCACAGTATAAACCAATGTTCTAGGCAAGATCCTCTCTCTCCCTCTCTCTTGCTTCCCTTTTTTTCCGCTCTCCATCATGCACTCTTCTGAATGCCTGACCTCTGATTTTTGTAACATAAGCCTGCAGAAGTCTTCAGTTTTTCACATAGTTTGTAGAGTTTGCATTCGTCGACGACAGCAAATCCCTTCAGCCTGCCACTGTGCTGCAGCTGTGGAGCTCCCCACCCCTGCAACCATATACACCAGCAGAAATCTGCAGCCTGTCTCCTGACAATGTGTGAGCCATTCCCTGGTAATACATATACATGGAGATAGACAGATATTTATATGTACACTTTGATGGGTTTTCTCCTCTAGAGAACCTAGATCAAGACTTTAGTTAAAGGCAATATGGTGCAAATGGTCATTGCAACCACCGGTGGCTGTTTGTATGGTAGAAACAGCATGCCTTATAAAACATAATACCGGTATCTGATAAAAAAAAGAAAGAAAGAAATCCTCAAGCCCAGACAACACTGCTGTAACACCCAGGAAGGTCTCTCAGACCTGAGAACTATCCTTTATTGGTCCCCGAGGGAAGAAATCTGAATAAATCATTCTGGGGAACTGTAAAGGAAAGCTCTCCGAATATAACCCACCACCAAGCTCAGTTTTCATTACTGACAAGGCTTCAGGACTTGTCCACTACAGAAGAAGAAATGTGGATTTCCTCCTTACAGCCTCAGAAGGGATCTGCCATCACAGACCCTGGGGTAGGGAGGGTCCTTCTCAGCAGGAGTCCACTTCTGCTTACACATGGTGAGTAGCGTGCAGGATCGCTCTGGAGTTAGCATTTCGAGACTTGATATCCAGAATTCACGTTTATAAATTTCTGGACTTCGGTTAGAGAAAGTTTTTCAACTTCTCGGCAATGTCATTTTTCTCCTCTATGAAATGAGGATGCAATAACATGACACACATCTTAGAGTTAAAAATAGGATAAGGCAATGTATATGGCACTGCCAGTGTCTAGCACATTTGCAAAGTAATCAGGGCACACTGGCTGTCTTTCAAGACACGGAAGCCAAGTGCTTCAAAGTAACAAATTGAGAAAGAAATTGTATTCAGTGCAATTGAACTGCACAATTCTGTCCTATTGAAATGGAAGCAGAATGAACAGTTGTACCCAATATAAAGATGTAAACCTATTAAAGAGAGTAGGAAACAAATGTTGAAATGCTGGGTATATTAAAAGATACCTAAAAACATACCTATAGCCATTCAAAATGATTAGAAGGCAAAGAAGCCAAATAAAAGGTTAACACACACACACAAACTGAAGAAAAGATAGTGCAGTAACTTACAGGGAAAATCCATATTGGCCTTAAAATATCTCTCCCTGCCCCCCACTTCTCCCAACATGTGAGAAACAGTATGAAAAGGCTGATACATCTACGCTTGAAAGTGCAGACTGGGAGGTAGAAATGTACTGCTTGTAATTGCCGAATTTACGTGTGGAACAAGAGATGAACCAGAGAATTACAGGCCAATAAACCTGAATTCAATTTAGAGGAAGAAATGGAAAACACATGGAAATGCTCAGATAACAAACCTGGAGGAAATTCTATAACAGTGCTTCCCAAAGCAAGATCAATGGTTTGGCGGCATTAGAATCACTTTGAGGGTTGGGCCAGGGGGTGGGAGAGGGAGGTTTTTCCTTTAATCTACAGTTTCGGTTCCATCCCAGGCAGCTTCAAGTAGACCCTGGAAAGCCAAGGAACCAGCCTTACAGACAAGCTCTCCAGGTGAGCCCGTTACACACTACGGTGGAAGAGGACCACC
>NW_022103896.1:51265454-51291707 GCF_000313985.2 Echinops telfairi | reverse complement strand
CCTGGAAAGATAAGACAGAGGAAGATGATGAACAGATAATTAGATACCTCTGGTATTTTTCAAGTTCATACTATTTATTCTGTGAGTTACTTCTATCCGTTTATAAGCAACTAATACTTCAGATAGCATGCTTGCATAGTAAGAGGACTTGGTTTGTGGGCCACATTGGATTTCTAAGTATCAATACAATTCATTTTAAAGTGACACACTGATTTTTTAAAACATCCAGGACATGTTATAATGAAAAGTTTTAGTTATTTTCTAATATTATTATTTGCAAATTACAATGCATCCACGACACATCAAAAGGTGTGGGGTTTTTCCCCCTCTTTTAGGCTAATGCTTTTAAGCTGCATGAGGAAAACAGGGCAGTGATAACCTTTCACGGGATAAAGTGTATGAAAGAGAGCCGTGTTGGCCGTGCTCAGTGAAGAGCTCCGTGCTGGTTACCCGGACACAGGGACTCTGTCGGCGTCTGTTCCCAATTGGAAGAAAATCTATGGGAAACAGATTCGTTCATTTCATGCCTTTCTTCCTTCCTTTCTTTTCTTCGTGGCTGATCCCTTTTGTTCAGAAAGTGCGTGTACAAGCCGGTCACTTCCTGATTTTATCTATCCATTGGTAGACGAGTACGTTGTTAGAATAAGAACAAAGAGACCAAACAACAACAACAAAGTGTCCCGAACTCATAATCTGGAACACATTACATCACGGATCGACATGGATTTCATCTAGAAGCAGAAGGCTGGATAGTCATAGGCCCTGGAGCCCATTTGCCAGCACCTCCTTCTTCCTCACCTGAACTCATGCTTTGGACAAAGGCACAACCCCAGTCAATCCTGCTGCACAAACAGAAAGGGGGCACCCTGCCTGGGGCTGGTAAAGCTGTGCAGTTACTTCCCCAAACCCATTGCCACTTAAGAACTCTGAGTTGTCATGCCTTCAACAAATGGGTCCATTCCAGGTGAGCTATAAGGATATTGGTTTGTTTGGAATATATTCTACAGTAATAAGGTTTGAAGAAAAATCAATGAATCAACTGTGTCCAGGAAAATAGCTAACATTCTTCTTACCCACAATGCTCTCACTCCCGAGCCTCCTATAAAGGAGACTTTAAGTGATTGCTCTACTACAAATGTCAGAATTTGGAATCATATTGCCTTATTTTCGGTACTAGTTTCACATCTGTGTGCCTTGCCTCCCCAGACTATGTAGGCAGCACACGCCTTTCCATCTAACCTTTGTGTGCTAGATTGGAGACGCAGACCAGGATGAAGATCCATGCATATATAGTTCTTTCCAGTTAAGGTGACTGTAAATATATGCCATGCCCTAGGCATTCCCACTTAAAAAGGTGAAAGTAAAGTGGACTTCATGCCAGGGGCACCTCTGCAAACGAGTGGCTGATGTCTGTAGCAACTACCATCCTGGTAAGGCACCCTTCTGCAGCCATCGAGTAAGCATTAGAGTGTTGAGTATTGGACCGCTAACCCCAAGGTCAGAGGAAACCCTATAAAGGGTCTCTGTGAGTCTGAATTGACTCAAGGCTGTGGGTTTGGTTTTTCAGGTTTGACTCTACTTGTATCATATAAATAAAGTATTAAATAAAAAGGGCACTGTTCCTGGGATGTCCTTTTGTACAGAAAGCAGTTTGGAGTCCATTGTTCTTTGAGCTACAGGTTTAAACACATCCATCTGCTCTGCAGAAGGCAGGCCAGGAGAACTGTGTCTCTGAATTAATAACAGCCAAGAAACCCCTCCACATGGAGTCATGATGAATCAGAATTCCCATGATGGCCAGGGAGATACTGGACGGAATTGCACTGAGAGTTGTATTGCACTACTCAGTCTCTTAAACATAAAGTTCAAACATGAAATATTTAAAATCATACCCGATCATTATTACAACTAAATTAAAGTCCGTTCACTCCCTTAAACTCTGAGAAGGAACCTTAGTGGTACAACGGTTAGGCGCTCAACTGTTAAGTGAATGGTCAGTGGTACAAACCCCTCAGCTGTCCTCCTGAGGGATGTAGCAGTCTGCTGCCATAAAGGTCTTGCGGTCTTAGAAGCCCCACAGGGCTGTTCTCTCTAACAGGGTCGCTGGGCAATGGGTATAGATTGGGAAGCTCTGAGAGAATGGCTACAACAGAGAGAGGGATCACGAGAAAGTACAAAATTGTTCAAGACAATGGAAAAGGTGAAAGTCAGAAGGGCATGATTTGCTTTGTTTTTAATAGCCTGAAATTGAGGAACTTCTCCACAGGTAATGAAATACTAACAGTCAAGGGGCACAGAGTCCAAAAATGACCGCAAAGCAAGGGCAGATGCAAACAGGAGGAGGCATCACCGACGTCACTGTGTTGAGGAACAGGTTTAGCAGTGGGAAAAGAAAGAAGTGGAAAGATCCACATAAAAGGTAGCACCCTCTCTACAGATCGCCTTCTACTACTGCACTGAAATATTAAGAAATCATTTGCTCTACCTTTCCATAAGAACAATAGTATTCTTTACTTTGAACCTTGCTTGATGAAAGACTAGGGTTATAACCTAAAGGTTTATCTAATAATGCTAGATCAAAGCAAATATATTCCTTCTAGCAATCCTAATTCTTCCAGGGAAAATATGTAGAAAGAAAATAACAACTCCTTTCTCAACTCTCCTCAGCTCCCTCCTACACAGCTCGTTCTTCTCTGACTCTCTCCATCTCACGTCTTACTTGTGCGATTTAAAATGGAAGAAACCCCAGAGCTGAAGCATCTGATTCTCTTCCTTACTCTTTCCTAGAAGTAGGAAAGCAGTTATCTCCTTTTAATATGTTTATGGATTATCTGCTACAAAGTTTAAAATAAGATGAAAATCCCAAGAGGTATATAAAGAGCTGATTTATTTTTCAAATCACTTAGCTTTCTTTCAATATATGTATGCATGCACATGATAGACTCTCTCTTTTCTTTAAGTATGTGTTGAAATATGTACAGCTACAACACTGTGTGTACATAGTTAGAAATATGTTAACAGTAGAGTGATATTTGTAAATACATGAAATAAAGCTGCTCTTCTAATAGGGTCTATAACTAAGGTGACTTAATCATAGCTACTGCACAAATATAGCTGCCACTGAGAAAGAAAACATATCTTCAATAAAATTATTTGTGGCAGACTGATTTGTCCATGTCTGAATTGAAAAGGTTTTGTTCAGATAATGTCCCGATCATCTCCATCTATTCCTCTGCCTAATAAAAACTGGTTGTCAGGAATACAGAAATACATTCAACTGTGGATGGTAAGATGCCTAAAGGTTTTTATTGTGCTTCACAAGGTATTTCTCTTCACAGTGAGCAAGAATTCAAATAATGATCCAGTCCTATTTATCAAGCACAAAACACATGGTAATTCCTGAAATCTGACCACTGACATTTAGCAGAATGAGCTTGCTACACTAACATAGTATTTCATAATTTTTTGAATTAGAAAGAACATTGGAATCAGAAACTATATTTTTTAAATTCTGTTTTCTTCTATGGACATTCCATTAAGCCTATCATGTCTACTCCAAGCCAGATACTCAGATTTTTCTTCTGAAAAGAAAGTAATTTATGTAGATGATTATACAATTGATATTTAATTTCAAAGAGAGATTGAAATTCAAGGGTCAAAGAGTAACATTCTAGGCACTTCTTTCTCATGTTATCATATAAAACTAATGGAACACTTCTGAAGAGGAAACATTATTTTATTTCTCTTAACTTTTGAGGACAATGTTAAACATAAAAGTAAAAATTAAAACAAACAAACAAAAAGGTGGCTTAAACCCAACTCAAAGAAACTTTAAATGGCCACTCAATGTTGTCTTTTTCTGTCACACTATCCCAGAACCAAGCTTACTTCATTCAGCCTTTGCTTTTTTATTTACTGTGCAGGGAAATCTATGCACAAAAAATGCTCTCGTACACCTTCTTCATGGGCAACTAACTCATGCACACGTGATAACTGTCTCTGAACTGATAACAATCCTGGAAGTTCAAGTAATCCAGAAAAAACCATGAGAAAATAACAGGGAAAAAATAGAGGAAGGAGCAGGTAGGGAATTGTGCATAGGGGTGGGGGATTGGAAATGGGGAATACAAAATGGTGAGACTGGAGAATAAAAAAACGACAGGGAACTGTAAACTAATTCATGTGTTGTAGAGTCTAATTATGTAAATCCAATCCAACATGCAAGGTCAATTTTTAGAGGAAACTGCAGCTTGCTACCTCATTCCAGTGAACTGATTGTACTGTGGATTAGCCCCACTAACAATCTCAGCGCACAAGGCTGGTTCATTGTCCCGAACCAGAAGGATCAGACACCTTCTTCTGCAATCTTCATTGCAAACTGGAGAGCCAAGGGCAGTGACATTCACCCAGTGAGGCAAAGTGATCAAGAAAGAAGGTTTCAGCACATGGAGACCCACACTGCAGTGAGAGACAAGGAACACCACCAACAAAAGAAGCAGAGAAGGGCAGAAGGGAATGCAGAGGGCAGCACAAAGCAGCCCAATCAGAAAGCTACAGTTAAGCAACTTAAGGTTTCAAACAAATTCATTCTGGTTCAGCCTCAGCACAGAATTTGCATTGATATACCAAATCAATCTATTTTTGCAAGACCCTTAAATAATTATGAGTTCCCCCAGGCAATTCTTATATTGATTTGTTGCAACAGAGGCTCTGATTCCATATATCTGGGGTAAAAAAATGAATATTCAGCAGAATGTTAAACCAGAATGAATGGGTTTGAAGCCCTGGTCATTTACAATAAACATCCACATTGTTCAAGGTAGTCTAATGGTCTTCCTGTGGTATAAAACCAAGACACTTAAATAAATGAATGCCTAAGTCCTGTCACAAAATGAATCAAGCCATTCATTCCCTCATTATTTCACTCAAAATCAGTTTTGTTCAGCCACCCTTAAATGGTCATCAAAATATGCGACAAATAAGTCTGGGTTCCGAACTGTACAGAAACTTTCAGCCTACAAAGAACTGTGAGAAGGAAGATCATGTGACAGTCAAATAAGAAACGGAGAATGCCTATAATACCAAATTTAATTCCTTTCCCTGCTGGTCATGAAATGTCCTCAACAGCCATCTTAATTTAAAGACAATATATAAAGATTCTAGAATTAATTATCCTGGGTAAAGTAATTGAGGATTGTATTCCTTTTGTAAGGTTAATAATTGGCAATTGTAAACAAATGGTGCTTCATATCCCTCAGCGTCAGAATCAAGACAGTTGATGTTTAGCTTTAAAGAAAGGATAACTACTAAGCATTGCTCTAGTAGAAGTAGGTTCAATTATTGACTAGAAAGACTTCGCAAACATGTAAATGATATAATCATGTACCCAGACCTCTCGGGGCATTTTACAGAAAGATGGTGCACTCAGCAAGATGAGGACCCAACACGGTGGCCATTTCAAAATTAACAGAGAGATATCAGGAGTTTTATCTAAACTAAACACCTGGTAAATCTAGCCAAAATTCCCATTTTAAACAGTCACAGAAAAGGAAAGGCCTCACTCCACAGTTGAAGGAAACTGAACCACTTAAGGAAATAAGCAAAAAAGGTTTTGTTCCTAGGGAGGTTGAGACACATTAGTGGACAGAACTGTATTCAGAACTAGGCTGAAGGGTGTGTAGGAATTGGCACATGATAAATGAAGCACTTAAGTCAATAAAAGTGCGGTAGGCTGAAAGATTGGTCCTGATTATTCCCTTATTTTGCCATCCCTGCTATTGTCATGACCTCCAAATTAAACAAACAAACAAACAAACTCTCTCCCATGGACTTAAGTCTGGCTCATAGCAATCCTACAGGACATAGTACAACTGCCCTTGTGGGTTTCTGAGACTGTAATTCTTTAAGGGAATTGAAAGCCTCACCTTTCTCCCAAGGAGCAGCTGGTGGTTTCAAACTGCTGACCTTAGGATCATAACTACGGCACAACTACCATGAGGGCTTCTTGCCCTGGCCTCATCAGAGGTTAACTAGACCTCCTTGCTCATTGACTTTGGCTCTTGCCATGTCACCAACCTGCTTTGGGCAACTGAAAACAGTCAAAACGGTTTGCTAATAGCAAGGCTGAAGCGTAAGAAGCCTCGGGCATGGCTGCTCTCTTCCAGTGCTTTTACCCTCGCAAGGTCTGCCCCTAGTTCCAAGAGACCATGAGACAAATGGGGGGGGGGGGCTTCAAAAATGAAATTGAAGACAATGGCATTTTCCCACAAACTTTTGGAAGCTCCCTGAGCCTGGGTGGACTAGTGTGTTGTGTGTTGGGCTGCCAACCACAAGGTCAGCAGTTTGAAACACTAGCCAATTCCCTGGGAGAAAGACTAGGCTTTCTACTCTCCTTTAGAATTACAGACTCCAAAATCCACAGGTGCAATTCTACCCTGTCCTATGGGGCTGAGATGAGTCAAAAGTGACTCTGTAGCATTGGATTTTTGTTTAGTTTAGTTTAGTTTTTTTGTATGAGCAAGTCCAACCTAGACAAGCGACATAAAGCACAGGTGCTCAGAATTGCCCACAGAATTATGGATTTTAAGCCAAATGCATTGTGCTGTCCCTAATTCTTAAAAATGCTCAAGGATCTCTAAATACTAAATATGACTCATTGTATGTAGTGCTAAAACAACTCCTAAATGGTTTTTGACAAATTGAATTATATGCAATTTTCATTTCCTATGGCAAAATTATTTCATAGAGGTCAAAGATTTAAATTTTGAAATAAAAGGAACAAACAGAAGTAGAGTTTTAAAATGCTAAAAACTTTTTAAAAGAAAAAAAAAATATATATATATATATATATAAAGCATGATATAAAACTAAGCCACAAATAAATGGCTAATCTGAACAAAACATAATAACAAAATCAAAGCAAATTCATTTTATTTCTTATGATAGAGAATGAAATAAAAATTAAGTACAATGTAATTTTTATTTACTAAAAATAATTTTCAAAGAAGTACAAAGGGATTAAATGTTCAATAATGATATAAATTTAGGTGTGCAAATTCAAATTATTCCATGCCTATCAGATTAGCAAAATAATACAGCCCTGAAAAATACATGTAAAATGAATCATTCTCAAGCACTATTAGTAGATTGCAAATTGATAGATTGGGGGTTGAAATCCCAAATAGTCTACTGAAAATAAAAGTAAATAATAGCCAGTAATGCAAAAATTCCCTTTTAGGTATTTTACTCATCAGATTGACACACACATGCATAAGAATAAACAACGTAATTAGTGTTTATAATAGAAACAGCATTGGAAATTTCTCTTGGTTCAGCAATAGGGCCCTGGTCAAATACATTATTATACGCATTAAAAATACAGATATGAGGGAGTTCTGCAGCCCTAGCCAAAAATAATGTTCCAAAGCATATTTTACATGATAAAAAATGTGCAGAGCAATGTACATAGCATTTTCCCATGGAAAATAAGGAAGGAAAGGAACAAGGGAGGAAGGACGAAAGGCAGAAAAAAATGTATGTGTATGTCTGGAAGCTATTCAAGGAAAAGTAAAGAAAACTCGCTTTTAAAAAATGATTGGCACCACAATCTTAGGCCCAATAGCTCTCTTCAACCAATAGCTTACGTTTTGCTACACCTGATATGATGTCATGATGACCAGACTCATATTGCTTATTAAATGCCAAAGCGGTTTCCTATTGAGGGCCATCTTCCCATTCTTTGTTTTAAGGATGATGCAATCCACATAGACAGTATAAGCACCAATAAAGGACCAACAAAGCCCTGTAGTTTTCCTATCCCGGTTCCGCTCATTGCCAACACAGATGTATTCAATAACAGCAAACCCATCACGTCTGAACATCTCGTGCCACGTCTCTGAGTCTCCCAGCGTGTCGTCACAGTTCTGCCATGCTATGCATGTTAGAACACTAAGCATACATCATCTAAGATCCTTTAAATCATCATGTCATTCTTTGTCTTAGAGCAGTGGTTTGTAACCTTCCTAATGTCACGATCCTTTAATACAGTTCCTAATGTTGTGGTGACCCCCTCAAACATAAAATTATTTCCATTGCTACATCATACCTATAATTTTGCTACTGTTATGAATTGGGTGACCCCTGTGAAAAGGTCATTTGAACCCTAAAAGGGTGACAACCCACAGGTTGAGAATCGCTGTCTTGGGGTTTTACATGGTGACTTAGCCACGTTAGCAGCCTATCAATGTTTTTCTTGTCTACTTCTCTAAAGACTTCAGGGAGGTATGGAAGTCACAATGGTTTTGTTTTTTCCTAGACTCTATGGGAAGGAGGTTTCTATTTCGTAACAGCAATCACTAGAACCAGATCCACCAACACCAGAGCGAGAGTCTTTTCCTGTTGAGGCTTCAGAGGAGTTCCATCACACACCTGTGGAAACACGTGTGCATCTTAATGATTTTGTAATTTAAAGCCAAAAAGTATTCATATAAGTGTCCTATTAGTGAAAGAAGACAGAAAATGCAATTTAGGCCAGAAATACCGATATAACATGAGGGGTGATAACGAGACAAAACTTCAGATATGGAATTACTCATGAGGAATTACTCATATATGAATTCATTGATTGCTAATCACTAAGATAAATAAAGATCTTTGTGAATGAAGCAAGTATAATCAAGTCACGGTGAGCCCCAGTGAGGTAGTGGTTACACAAGGCAGCAGTTTGAAACCACCAGCTGCTCCGTGGGAGAAAGATCGGGGCTTTCTGCCGCCCTTCGCACTGACAGTCTGGGAAACTGTCAGCCTCCACTCTAGGGGCAGCTGGCCCTATACGACAGGGGTGCCATCAGTCAGCATCAACTCGATGGCAGTGAGTTTTGCTTTGTTTGGTTTGGTTTTAATCAACTAACTGAAGTAATGTAAGGTAAAGGCATGCTTCTGCTACGTAGGATGGATAAAATGAGCTAAAGGAAAATACAATTGCCATAGTGGAGCAGAAAATAATACTTACACTAGAAGCTAACATATCTGGGGACAAAAGTTAAAGAACTGTTCAAGTTTCCAGAAAAGAAAGGGAGAATGTAATCAACTAATTTCTTCAATGGCTATCTACTGAACACTCTCTTGCATAGCAAAGTTAGAGACAGGGTGGTGACTGAAATAGATGGAAATACAATCAATGTCATCAAAACATTATCACTTAATGTGAGAGAAAGGGAAGACTTTATTACACAAATAACCTATTACAGTGAACCCTTGTTTATCGCGGTTAATCGGTTCTAGACCCTACCGTGATAAATGAAATTCCGCGAAGTAGGATTCCTTATTTGTAAATCAAATATTTTCGTAGTTAGAGCATAGAGGACATGAAAAAACACCCTTTAGTCACCATTATACTCGTATTACCCAATTTATTAAACAAAAAAGGGAAAATACAGTAAAACATTTTGGACGTTACAATTATCATTTATTACTTATTATATTATTTATGGCATCTAGTTTACAGTATTACATATTTCACATACAGTATTATTATACATAGTTCTTACAAATACTGTAATCAATAGCCTATGAAATGACTTAAGGGATGTACTCTACAGGTGGGTCGCCGTCTTTTTCCTCTGAAGGAGCGGGTGTAGGCAGTGGGTGCTGTTACGCAAAAACCGCGATAGAGTGAAGCCGCGGAAGTCAAAGCGCGAAGTGGCGAGGGTTCACTGTATACAGATTACTTGAAAATGCATTTAATTCACACCAATGTACTGAATGTCACCACATGTTCTAAGCAAAAAAAAAAGTGAGATAAATTATGTAGTCCCCTTAAGTTCTCCCCAGCAAACATGAGTTTGACCTTTGTGGTTCCAGAAACAGGAATACTAAAAATCCAAAGGCAAAAAGAAGCAAAAGAAATAGATACTTAGCTACCAGGTGTCCAAGTGCCAGGTATAAATGGCTCCTAAGCTACTTAATACATTTTGAACAGTTATTTACAGATATCAATATCTAACTTTAAGATAAGACATATCCGTTATGATAACTGCAACAGATACTTTGAATCATAAGTAAAGTTATTAAAATGGATGGCAGGTTCATTATCTGGTTGGGATGAAGATGGGAATTAGAGAAGGGTTGAACATGTTTATACTGAGCAGTAAGGAATGTGCACAAATATAGGGAGAAAATGGAAGTAAGCATTTTGATTCAGGTTCAAAGATAGTTCTTACCAAGGCATATCCAGGATGAAAAGAGGCAACACTAGTTACTAGAGCCGTAGTTCTCCAAGTTTGTCCCAGGAACTTCTAGGGATCCTTAAAAGCTTTCAGGGAGTTTTCTAGTCACACTATGTTAATCGTCATTTGTCTTTCCCTTCTCCTCATGAAAGTGACACTAGTCAAGTTTATCAAAGACTATAAAATGTGAATATACAAAAGTAAATGGAAATGGAACTTGAGAAGCCAGCTGTCTTCTGTTGAGCTAGACATAAAAGACATTCAGCCCTGTCCAAATGAAGGAAAGGTGATAGAAATCTTAAGACATATGGAAACAGTCCAATTGACTAATGTGCCGTGCAAATATCATTCTTCGTAACTCTGAGACCAGCAGAACTAGAGGGTTTCCAGCTATCTTGATCCACTGCTCTGGTAGGAATCACATTAGAAGTTCCTGGATAGAGGAGGAGAAAAATGTGGAGCAGAACCCAAAATGATTAAAGAGACCACACTTAGAGGTCAGATAGACAGGCGGGCCCCCCAAGACTATGGCTCTTAGTCAACCTCAGGGTGTAGATGCACCCGGTGATAGAAGAATCAACCATGTGAAATAACAAGAGTAGCATGCAACCAAGGACCAGGTTCAGAAGGCTGGGGAAGATGGAGGAATGGAAATAGACAACACAGGGAGAAAGCAGGAAACGTGAGGGTGCATTAAGGGGATTGTGATACATTAGGTGAAACGTGTATGAATTGCTCAAAATAAATGGATGCTCAGCTTTATAAAACTTTATCTCACTCATAATTAAAATGAAGAAGATATTTTGAAAAGTGTGAAACAATGTCTCCCTTCCTATTATATTTTTGTATGATAAAATATACTAATTTTTCATACAAGTGTTTATCATAAGGGTTTTGTTCTTATCTTCAAACAAAGGTTTAAATAAATATTGTAAAACTTTCTGATTTCGTTGTCTATGGTTATAAATGTAGGTATACTATTGCATATGTAGATATAAACCACATATCTTGGTACCTTCTATAACTTTTCAGAGTATCCAGGGGTCCTGCGACCAGTTTGTGAAGGCCTGTGCTAAATCACAGGAAACAGGAGTTGAACTGTTTTTCTAGCTGTGAGGCTTTGGAGGTCACAGACTAATGCAGTGTGCCAAGAACCAGAAAAAATCAAGGGTCAAAACAGGGTTGCAGCAAAACAGACTAGACAACAGAGATATTGAAATTATTCTACTCATGTCTTCTAGGAAGTAAGGCCACTGATTGGGAGGAGGAAGGGAAAGGCAGGAAGTGGGGGGTTGCTGTCACTTTTATTACATGAACAACTTGGCGGTTCCCAATACAACAGTGAAAAGCGCTGGTAAAGGAAGCGAGCCTGGGAGAGCGGGCAGGTTGAAATGATTGGCATTCGACAGAACACAGTCGATGTGCCTGTGGGGACAAGCAGGTGAATATGGAGAGCAGAGAGGAGAGGTAGGAACTGTGAACACAAACTGACAGTTGTCTTTATTTAGGAATTTTAATCCATTGGAATCCAAGGCATGGCTCAAAGGAAAAAAAATGTGTATATAAGGTAAGACAAAATCACAGCCAAATGCCAAGACCAAATCAGCCCAATTTTTAATAATCAAACACCTGAATCTTACAGGATCAAGTGATAAAGTCAACTACATTCTACTCTTTTCCATCTCAATGGAGGACAGGGAAGATGCTTAATGAATCCCAAGTACAAGAAACACGAAGAATACTACGCCAAGGCACCTAATAATAAAATTGCTCGAAATACGTGACAGAAAATTTTAAAAGAGGAAAAATGTCTTATACAGAGGAGCAAAGAGAGGATGACTCTTTCAGCTCTGGGATGTCTGACATTCCCTGTGTGTGATCAGCAGTCACTTTCAATAGAACACTTCAGATAAGACTGCAGCTTAAGGATGCAGCTGGAACAAAAAGGTTGGTGCATTTAACTCAGTCAGCAGTTTTACAGGGAGAAAACCTGAGCACTTGGCTTCCATAATTACATGCTTGATAAATCTCTGGTTCTGTTCTGTCATATGGGTTTGCTATGAATCAGAGTCAACTCCATGATACTTAACAACTTTTTATAAGAAATGGATTACCAAATCAAGAAGCGAGGACTTCCAGAAGTTAGTGTAAGAAGTCCAGCCTCTTAATCCCATTTCTCCATGAACTTTTTGAAGCCCCTTGATAAAGAGTTTTAATGGTGGTGTAGCAGAGTATAATTAATATACAATCAACTGCACATGTTTTAAATGTAGCATTTGACAGTTTGACATACCTCTGAGATCATCACAGAATCAACAAAATGAACACAGACATCATCGAAAGCCGCCTCCTGCAGCCTTGCGTCCCTTCCCTCCCAAATCTCCCCAAGCACATGCTCATCTGCTTCCTGTTATTGAATTACTGTCCGTGGTCTCTCATTTTTATATAAACGAAGTCTGACAGTGTGCACTTTTCATCTAGTTTCTTCCTTCCAGCAAAATTACTCGGAAATTCTTTCATGTTTTATTGTGCATCCCTACACAATTCCTTTTTATTCCGAAATAATATTCCAGTAGAGGAATGCACCCAAGTTTGGTTATGTGTGTTACTTCTAGTTTGGAGGGATTGTTTAACATTTTGTGCAGAGCTCGTTTGCTGATGATTGAATCTTTCAGCTTTTGTACGTCTGAAAATTCTTCATTTCATCTTTATATTTGATAGCTCTCTGCGAGTAAAGAATTCGAGCTGTCAGCTTTGCTTTCTGCTTTTTGCAGAATTTTAAAAAATGTCTCTCCACTGCTTTCTCACTTGCATTATTTCTGATGAAAATCTGTCATCCTTTCTTTGCTCCTCTCTCCGTATAAGACATTTTAGTCTCTTTTCAAGTTTTTGCTGTCACTAATTTGAGCAATTTTACTACTGTGTGCATTGGTATAGAATTCTTCATGCTTCTTGTGCTTGGGATTCAATAAAGCATCTTGGGTTTGTAAGTTTATTTACAAGGGGGTACTCCTCCCCCCCCACCAAAAAACAAAAAGAATGGCTTTAGAGTATGCATTTTTCCCACGAGGCAAGCATCCAGCAACTCACTCTCAGTTAGTACACATAGTGGCATTGCCTGGGAAGGTTCTCTGTGGTCACAGTGAATATTTTGGTAAAAGCAGTTTCACTCGAACCTCATTTTTTATGGTGGCTGATTTCAGAGAAATCACAGCGTGCAGCTATGAAATTTTGTTCCCTACTCAGAAAAAAAATGCCACAGAAACTATTATGATGTTGAACACAGCTTTCAAGGACATGCACACTATGGAAAAACTCAAGTGTACGAGTGGTTCTCTTGTTTCAAAAAAGATGAAATGTCAATTGATGACAAACCTCCTTCTGGACATTTGTCAGCTTCCTGAACAGATGAAAATGTCAACTCGTAGCATTTGGCATTCGTTCCAACAGGTCAGACTGTTAATCAAGCTTTCTTTCTAGAGGTTCTGAAAAGATGGCATACCAGTGTGTGAGAAAATGGCCTAATTCGTGGCAGACAGAAGACTGGTTTTGCCACCTTGACAATGCACCTGCTTATGCAGCCATCCCAGTGAGCCGGTTTGGGTCAAAAAACAGCATGCCACTCGTGCCCACGCACCTTACTCATCTGACCTTGTTCCCTGTGACTTCTTTTTGTTTCTGTGAAGGAAGAGGGACATGAAAGGACAGCGAATTGACGTTGTTAAAGAGATAAAGGAAATACAAAACAAAACAGGGAGGTACTGTCAGCCATCTAAACAGATGAGTTTAAAAATCGTTTCCAAGAATGGAATTGGAGATTTGACAAATGTATTAATTGTAATGGAGAATACTTTGAAGGTGATATGGTTGTTTTGTAAAAAAAATTTAAATACATAACTTTGAAAAATATCTGGGGTTTTTTTTGGGGGGGTCACCACCTCATATTTTTCAACAAATAATTTCAACAAAAAAATATTCTTCCTGTTCCCTCTAGTCCTTTCGGAACTCCATTGCATATCCATTAGAACACGCAAAGATGAAGCCTATCACACTGACATTCTACTCACTTTTTATATTTTCATTTCTACATTTTTGTGTGGATGATTTCTATTGTTGTGACTTTCAGTTTACAATTTTTACTCTTCTGCAATGTCTCATCTGATACTAATTTATTCAGGTTTATATTTCAATTCCCACATTGTAGTTACCATATCTAGAAACCAACTTGGGTCTTTATTATATTGACCATGTCTCACATTTGTGAAACACAAAGTATGCAGTAATACATTGTTATTAACATCTGTGTCTCCTAATTCTAACATCCGTGCCTTTCTGAGCCACTTTTAAACAAAGAGAACTTTCTCTTCACCAGACAGTGTGTTTCCCTGCTTCCTTGAAAGCTTGGTAACTTTTTGAATTGGATGTCAGACATTGTAGATTTCACCTGTCTGGTTTGGGGCATTTCTGTACGCCCACAACTATTATCGGTGGTTTCTGTGAAAAGCAGTCATGTTACTTGGAGACAAATTTAATCTTTCAGGTCCTACTTTCAGATTTGTTACATGGGACCAGAGCAAAAATAGGCAGAGGTTCTTTATGTCTCTCTCCTGAAGAAAGACCTTTTTGCGAAGTCTACCCTATGTCCCATAAATTATGAGGTTTTCCATGATGAAACAGGCATTGCCCAAGGCTTCAGTGAGTCCCGATCACTGTTTTCTTAACTCTCCTCTATTCCTTCGTTCCTGAATCTCCAGTAACTTCTTCACAATAATGCGCAGATCAGTATCCAACCAAATACTTGAGAGCACCCTGTGCAGGTCACCAGTTTTGTCTCTCTGTGGCCCTTTTCTCATTCCAATATTTGACCAGGTCACCTTTGTTTGCCCAGGGTCAGGAACTCCATGTCCTTTCAGGGAGTTTGCAGAGCTCAATCTGGGTCTTTCCCTCCATGGGCTATACCTTGGAAGCTGTCAAAGGAGGACATTGGGCACCAAGGAGTTCACTCTTGGTTATTGCTTGATGCCCAATGGCTGGAAACCCATTATTTTACATCTTATCTATCTGCCTTTTTCTGCGGTTCCAGTAAGAAAGAGAAGCCAGTAATTACTCCCTCTGGGCCCATATACTTTGACTCTTTAGTCTCACCACATTCCATGATTTGGGTCATACCATCCCTATTTAACACATGATGATGTTGAGACACACCGTCAATAAGGAGCTCACCAGAGTTCACATAACTTCTTATCACATGTAAGATGGGCAAGCAGGTTGCATCCAAATTTATTGTTTATAACAATTATGACATATTACTTCTACATGAAGTGAAAAAGTATAAGAAGGAGTGTTCAATACTGAGACCTTTGGTAAAATTCCCTGAATCCAAATTCATAAACGGGTTTAGCAACAGTTCTCCTTCAAAAGGCTAGTGACTGAATCCTGTAAGCTACATATAGTAGCTGATATATAATCATTAGCATGGCTCTTCCAGTCATAATTCCTTATGTGATGCATTATAGTTACAGAATCTATGCTGGCACCTATGGTTCCATGCGAGAGGAGTTCCCTGTTATAGGACTAAGGTGGAGTAAAGTCTTGATCTTAGTGGAGGGTGTGGATTAAGCCACACCCTTTGTTTCATTAAGGTCATCTATAAGACTACAACTATGGACTTTAGTAAAGTGTGGGAGGTAAGACATTACCCTTAGTTTTCCTTGGGGATACGGTCAGCTAAAAAGCAAACCACCTAAGCACCAAAGCCATTCCTCAGTATATAAGAGGGTCTTGGGGAGGAGACGAGCCAGTCAGGGTGCGTTGTAGCAACGATGAAAAATACAGCTTTCCTCTAGTTCCTAAATGCTTCCTCCCCGCCCCCACTATCATGATACGAATTCTACCTTGCAAGTCTGGCTAGACCAGAGGATGTACACTGGTACAGATAGGAACTGGAAATACAGGGAATCCAGGGTGGATGATCCCTTCAGGATCAGTGGTGTGAGTGGCGATACTGCGAGGGTAGAGGGAGCATGGGTTGAAAAGAGGGAACCGATTACAAGGAACTATATGTGACCTCCTCCCTGGGGGATGGACAACCGAAAAGTGGGTGAAGGGAGACGTTGGACAGGGCAAGATATGACAAAATAATAATTTATAAATTATCAAAGGCTCATGAGGAAGGAGGGAGTGGGGAGGGAGGAGAAAAATGAGGACCTAGTGCCAGGGGCTTAAGTGGAGAGGAAATATTTTGAGAATGAGGGCAATGAATACACAAATGTGCTTTACACAATTGATATATGTATGGATGGTGATAAGAGTTGTATGAGCCCCCAATAAAACGATTTAAAAGAAAGAGCTATTTGGGACCCAGAGAAAAATCTCAGGACCATTTGGACGAGCCCATCCAAGATCTCTTGTCTGGAGTGGCAGAGCACAGGCAGCCAAGAGCAGGTCCAGCAGAGACTAGGTCACAGCACCAAGAGGGCAGCACCGAGACTGTGGGATGTCTGCTCCTCACCTGGTCTGAGACTGTTGAACCATTCGTGAGCGGGACAGGTGGGCCGGCTTCCTGGATCCTGGAGAAAGGCCAACTGAGTACGTGGCTGAAAGACTGAGAACCACAGAGACTTGGTTGCTGACTGAGGAGCAGTGCTTCTGTGGACCAATGCCATTATCCTCACTGTTGGCTGATCCTGATTTGTGGGAACCTTTTAGCTTCTTTAATAAACCCCCTCATTATGAGCATTGTCTGGGAGTGAGGTGTGGCTACTGAAACAAATGACCACACCCAGCATTGGAATAGAGTGCCATGGGAGCAAACGTTGGTAATGGTACAGCAAATGAAAATGGAGCACGGAGACATGTCTGACTCACAGCGAAAGAGGGGTCGGCTATGTCCACTTCCATGGCTGTTTATGGCAGTAGTAATCTTAAGGGCTAAGGAAGGTTTGCATCATTATTGGTCTTTGGTAAACAACCCAATTGAAATGGCCATGTACTCCACCCTGAAGCTAACAACCAGGCGTCAGGCTGATTCTCAAACAATAAAGGGGAGTTCACGCACTTCTGAGGCCCCTTGAGATGGATCTGTCTCTCAGGATTCTAAAACACAACTCAATGTCTGGAGTCTACTCTGGCCGTCAAGGAGCAGAGAGTCTCATTTTTCTCCCCTCAGAGCAGCAGGTGGGCTTGAACCATTGTCCTTCTAGTTAGCAGCCCAATGTCTAACCCACAGCACCACCAGGTATCCTTATCTCTAAGAAATGTCTCTGTTATGTGATAAATAAGAATTTTCAAAAATTCAATTAAAAGATAAACCTGTTTCCTTGGAGATTCTACCTGATTGATGCAAGTTACAACATAAGCAACTGGAGAACTAGGGGGTTAGGAGAGGAACGGCATTTGTTGTTGTACTGTTGGGCACCCATGCCCCAGAGCGGCACTAAGAGAAACCTCACTACCCAGTCACAATCATGGCCATGTTTCAGCCCAGTGTTGTGTCCACTGCGTCAGCCAGCTTCTGGAAGGCCGTCCTCTTTGTCACTTTCCCAGCAAGATGCCTTTCTCCAGGCACTGATCTCGCCTGATAACATGTCCAAACGACCTGAGATGAAATCATGGCATCCTTGCCTCCAAGGTGTGTCTAGTTCAGTAAGCAGCTATCCACCTAGAATTAATTTTCTTCCCAACATGGGATTGTATCACATATCTTTTAACACAGAATGTCCATTACATAGTCTGTAATGCCAGACTCTAAAGCAGCCATCCATGCGAGCCATCAACCAAATCTACATAGAAGAAGCACACCGGCCTGTGTGATCCACGGATTGCAAATAATAAAATTCAAATCCGAAGTAAGTAATGATATCAGGGCTTAAATGGTGAACGCCCAGTTTGTAGGAGGCTTGGGTGACACTGAGAGTCTAATATTCATGTACAGGGTCTACACGTGGATTAATGAATCCCCTCTGAACACAGGCCAGGGATGCGAATAGCCTTGTTATCAGACGGCGATCACTGGAAAGTCGATGATGGTGGATGCAGTCAGACTAAAATGTAATCCGTTGCCATTTGATCTACCTTTTGACTCATCTGAAAGTTGTTTCAGTTTTTAATATGGTCTGCCTTCTTTTCAATTGAGGATTTTTACGTTTTGTTTAGTCATTGTTGTTGGGCTTTGTTTGTTTGCTTGCTTTTTGTTTATGTTTACATGCCATATATGAAATCTACCATAGGTAGATCTATAGAGAGAGTCAACAGGATGAATAATTACCTAGGGGCATAGCAGGGGAAGACGGAGGGAAATGGGAAGCTGACAATAATGGGAACCAGAATAAAATGTCCTCGAATTGATTGTGGTGATGATTCTTTCATATGACCGGATGATTAAATTTTACTATATGTGAAGTAGATGGCAATAAACTATTTTTTTTGGTTTCCCCAAATCATTCAAATGGCACAATTAATGGTAAAATGAAACATGATAAATAATTCAGGGATGAGGCATGAAGACTTATTTCATTTAAATTACTTGTATATAATTTAAGATATTGTCATGCATATGTTATCAATTTTCTAATGATTAAAACATCATAGAATACTCAATAGTAAATCAATATTGAGCATCGCAATAATTAATCTTGAATCAAAAAAATAAAAACCTTTCAACAACCAGTCATTCAGATTTTACTTCACATAAGGCTCTATGCTCAGGACAGGTTCAGCATTTTCATTACACAGATGAATTATCTCTGTTTGATTTGGAATATAAAAATTGTTAGCAGTATCACAGACTGTCCTTATGAGGAATCTCAATGGTACTTGTTACCTGTGTGACTGGTTAGAAGAATAGGATCCCCGGGTAAGCCCTCCTGTTTGGACTCAGAGGCTACACTAAATATTGCATAGCTGGGTGGCTTGGCCACTGCACAAATCCTATTTGTATCACTGATTCTTTTGCCCCTGTCTGTGGATGGACTAGGAACCCTGGAGGTATAGAGATTACGCATTGGGCTACGATTCGCTTGGTTGGCAGTTCAAAACCACCACCAGCAGCTCCTTGGGAGAAACCATCTTGGAAACCAAAGGGGCCACTAGGAGTCAGCATGGGCTTGATGGCATGAGTTTGGATTGATGGATTGATTGAAGTTTCTTGGACCTTGATGATTCAATCAAGTTACTGAAACAGCTTTTGCCTAATTTTGACTGTTTATAAAACGGGCATGCAGTGCATGTTGCTTGTCTATACTGCTGGTTTTGTAATTTGGTGTTGAGACAATGCCGAGCAGCCTCCTCAGTGAGTAAGAATAGGTTGGTGTCTGAGTTCTGTGCTTCCTGCTGATGAACGAGTGCGCAGAAGCAAGTATGTACAAGGACTATGTTCTAATTAGACAAGGGTGTAAAGGAGCAATGAAATGCAAATATTTGCAAAATATGTGGACACCTTTATCTTAATAAAAATAGCAACAACATTAATTAATAACTGTTGAACACTGCTATATGCCTGCTAGTGTCCTAAGTGCTTCTCTGCGGCACAGTCAGGTTAAGGAATGTTTGCAGCGGTAAAAGCACCCAAACCTTCAAGCAGGTTCCATCCCCCAATGAACATGCTCTCTGTTTCTGTATGTTTTCTTTCCATTTCATAAAAATCCTTTCACATATATTTGTCTCCAGAAGTTACCTGAAATCTATTCCACCTTTACTGACAATGAAGGAAGAGGGCACTGAGCTGCGTTTCTCATAAAACCTCTCCCAGCTTTCCAGCAGATGATCTTGACCGTGAATTAAAACGTGGGGTTGCCAGGAGTCAGAATCAACTCAATGTCAACAAAGTAAGATCAGGAGAAGGAGCACCCAAGAAACCATTTAAGACTACATAGGCATTACAACATTAAACCAAAAAAGAAAGAAAGATACTGATTGGCTATAAACATAGAAAATCTATCAACATAGTGTTTATCCAACTGTGGGAAAGTTGCTGTTTGGAGGGGAGGGGTAAGGGGAGGGGGGATCCCTGACTGACATCACTCAGGGTCTGAAGGCCAGACAGCCAGCCTCAGGCAAGGCACATGCCTGCATTTCACTGATTTCACATCTTGTGTGTGCAATTCTGGGCCATGAAACAAAAATAAAAAGTGATCCAGCTTCCTGTTTGAAAGGGAAGCTTGCCCCACCCCCAGCCCACTGCCCTACTCCCACTTTAAGTTCATCCTGGATATAGCAAGCACTGTAACATTCCATTTGGCTGAGTAGTGGTAGCTAATCGTCTCTCTGAGTTTCCGGGGTCATCTGAAGACATCAAGTCTAAGGACTATTATCTCTTCTGAGAAGATCTGCTTGTGGCCACAGCTTACTTCATTCAGCCTCATCTCACCTTCTGGCAAATAAAGAGACTAGAAGAAAAGTTGGGTTTTTTTTCCCTGAAATGAGAATGATGCTTGTAAGTTGGTTATAATACCTTAATTAAATGTTGGCATGCCTGATGCATTAGTGATTATGTTTTAATTCCCTCTTCCCCCCTGAGCTTTCTACTTTAAAACAAAACACCATCTCACACTCTTGTGATAATATCTTGCCTATTTTAAAAAGAAAAAATTAGGTCTTATAAGCTATAAGAGCTTAAGATCTGCTTTCATTGAACAGTATTGTTTTCTCTAAGATCTTATGGTGAACACTAAAACAAAAAATTTACTCTGGAATTTTTAAAAGATTCACCAAACCAAATCTCACCGCAGCCAAGTCAATTCTGACTCCCAGAGAAAGACCGTACAGGAATCTCCAGAACTGCACTGTGCCTGTCAGATACTGTAACTCTTTCGGAGAGCAGACAACCTCTTCTTTCTCCTGAGGAGTGGCTGGTGGTTTCAAACCACTGGTCTGGCAAGTTAGCAGAACCAATCAGAACCACTGTGTGACCGGGGCTCCTAAAAGATAGACATCATGCCCAAATCATGATCCAATTAAATACGATCCACCTCTAAAATCATTTTATCAGGCATTTGAGTTAAAATAGGAAACCTAAGCACTTAAACTCACTCCTCGGCATGGTTTCTACCCTATTCTAACTCTAAATGCAGGAGACACATAAAGCAGTCTTACATTAGAAGTATTATCTTGCATTATTATACTCTCATGCCTAAAACATTTCCCCCAGCAAAATGCTATTTTTCTTCTTAGTTCACCAAATATGTGGTCACTGGTGTCAAATGGCTCTCAGTCACCCCAATTCACATCTAAAATTGTGAATCATGTGTTAAATGATCCCGCGAACTCTTTATGATTGGTTATGATTCATCTGATTGCACCTAGTGTCCTTGATTTTAAGCTAAGTCTTCCAAACCCATTGGTGTCTCTAACAGCTCAATAGCTCCCTCTAGCCTATTTTTCTATAATGTACTGGGAGGCCACAGTTAATGGAAGGTGAGGGGGCTGTGGAGGACAGCTCTTACTCTCTTGGCTTAGTGCCTGTTACCAGAATCATCAATATAGTCCCTAATGTTAGCACAAGGGTACATAATGCCAGACGCTCATGGTATAGCACCAAGACCAAGAACATCCATTCAGAGCGCTTAATTACAGGAAGCAACGATCAAATATGGTTTCATGAGTAACCTCACATCTATAAATAACTTCCCCAAGAAAGAGAAGAACTGAGAGTGGCACATATTCTTTATCATTTTTCTTCTTTAGCATGGAATTTTTGTTGTTCACTTAGTTGTAGATTTCCTAAAACAAATGCAATCTGATTTTCACATGCAAAATCAAATGTGTGGTAAAGAACAAAAATAACTCTTAAAGCGCCATTTGCCAGAAGTATTTTCCACAATGGCCAAATGCCACAGACAGCTTTAAGTATTTTCATCCCACTACAAAGTATGTGTCCGCGCGCGCGTGCCCGCAGGCACGTGCGCGCCTGTGTGTGTGTGCGCGGGCGCGCTTTCCCGGAGTAGAACTCAGGTGATTATGTCCCAGCTTATCGTTTTGTGACTGAAGTACCACTTGAACGTGACACATCGTTTTTTTCCCACATACCAGGAAGAAGACACATTTTTAATATGAAAGTTTAAAAGTGTACTCCTTGGCCAAAAAACTGATTTCAAAATTACGTATAATTTGCTGCCAGTGTTTCACCTACCCAGCAGAAGGCTAGAGTTGTTTCCAAGATGGAACCCCCCGTGTCAATACAGATAATAACGAATGTTAGATTTAAGTTGTACATTCTGTATGTCTTCATGACATGCATTTAGAGCCATTTCGGCAACAACAAAAAAAGAAGCTGACTCCTCTATACCTCTGGGATCTATCAGTTGCCAGCGAGCCGACTCTGACTCATCGGGACACATGCCCGTCAGATGACATGGGTGCTCTTCAGGGCTTGTGTTTTCAGAAGGATGTGTCTAGGCCTTTCCAACGTGGGTGGGCTAGAAGCCTCAACCTTTCAGTTAGACATCAAGAGTTTAACATTTGCATCCTTCTAGGACCCTCTCTGTGACCAAGTTTCTCCCAGATCTTCCGAATAGATTATGCACCTCCTCCCTCTTGAACTCTAGAAACTAAAGACTTGAAACTAAACACGACAGAATTTCAAATTTGAAAGCGCTCTTCGTGATCATTTGGTACAATTCTCCTTTGTGCTAATGAGAAAGTCCTATCTCAAAATGAAGAACCAGAGTTAGTGGAAAAGGCAGAGTTGTTGCTAATGTCCCACTATACTGTATGCATATTTCAGTGTTACATCTACAACGTTATCATTGTTGCTGCTGTTATTGTTTCTGTCCTTGCCATTGTAGAAAAAAGACTGTCATCTCTTTTCCTGCCCATTCTCTTCCTTCCTCTATGTATTTTTTTTTAAAAAAAAGACTTTTGTATTCTGGATTTGGGATAGGTCTTAGTTGGACACTGAATTGCATCCCTGCTATGGAAATGAAGCAACTGGGTCTTGAACCCACTAAAATAAACAGGCCCACTGACTCATAAAGGTCTATTTATCCTCCACAGCATTAGAAAAGATGAACAGATTTCAATGAGCCCAGTCTTGTAAAAAGAAGGTGTGAGCTGAACGTGACATTCCAGGATAGTAACAGATGATAAGACAAAATGTGAAAATCACATTCCTGAACTAAACTGTCTAAGAAAAACCCACGGGAAGAAAATGTACTTATGTTGGCTTGGTTGATGTTTAGTAGATTACATTTTCAAGAAATGAAAAAAAAAGGTATTAAAATAAAGTCTTCCTAGATCAGCTGATATATGCTAACCTGATAAGACTTTTACATAATCATAGGCCATCATTGAGAGTTACTTTTGAATCAGCACTATTTTCTATGAATAATGATGACATCTACAAATGTTTCAGTCCTTAACTATGTGAAGACATGTTCCAAGAGAGACAGGAAAAGAAGCAGAAGAAAATAAAACCTATCTGGAGATACAAAGATATCCATTTAACGTTCCAGACAATCCTATGGGGAGAATACTCTTTGTATTCCCATATTTCAGATGTGCAAACTTTATCCTAGACATTTACCTTGCCCATTATGGACCAGTTTGCAAACAAAAGAGAAGGAATCACCCAGAATATATGTTCTTAACCACCTTGCTACAGCACAGTTCCAAACATATCATTACATTCACAGATATCCAAAGGAGAGATGAAATATAACATGAAGCATAATTTTCTAAACTTGAAATAAAATTGCTGAAAAATCCAAAAGTTCCTGAAGGAATAAATAAGTCTTTCCTTTTGACACAGAAAACATGCAGCTCACTGATTCAAGTGTTTAATGGCTTCCCCACCACACCCCACACCCCCAAATAATCCTAATTGGTCGTCTACCAGATCATCTGAACAGGTATATTTCTGAGAAGCTATTTCTGCCACTGAACAAATCCATTAACATTTTCTTAGGCTATCTGGGTGGCACAACATGAAAACATGGCACCAATGCCATTCCGTTTTAAATGTGGAAGTTGTTGTTAGCACATGTTGTGGTACGAACGTTTTCACCACAATTAAAAAAGAGTGGGAGAGAAAGATTCTTAAGAAGCAACACAGCCAATCCAAAGGGGGGGGTGGGAAGGATTGGGATAAGTAATAAAGTTCATAAAGAAAATAAATTTACAGGACAACTCATTTACTCTGACAACCTTGAAACATGTGAATGAGAAAAGCTAAAACTTTACCCTTGTCATTTTTTTTTGGTCATTTTTAATCTAACTCCAGAAATGTGAAAATGGTTATTGAATCAGACTTGTGTGTCTGTGCTTGATAGAGGAAGAGAGTAAGAGAGAAAACCCAGACGTGTAAGTGGGCTGGACTTGGACTGCTGTGCTCTGTGGTTTCCTCATGGAGGAAATAAGAAAGATGTTCACCCATAAGGCTCACCCCCGTTAGAGCAAAATCTAAATAGGTGATTTTGAACATATGATGGCGGTCAGGGCAAGGTACCAAAGAAAGTGGTGAACCTTGGGAGGAGCCAGCTTCAGATCACCTTGTTGAGTGTATCTTCTCAATGTTTTGAATGGCCAACATACTTGGGATAACTTCTAAAACTTGGGATAACTTCTAAAGCTTAGGAGTTGCAGTTAAAAAAAAAAAAAAATTCACTCAGGTCCACAACTACTGTGTTTGGCCAGTCGAAAGTGCTGTGTTAGGGAATTATGGGAAGAAGTCAGAAGCTTCTGTCACTCAAGGAGGCTAATGAGATCACCGTGGCATCACTCTCCCACCAGCAGAGAAAAGGAAACATCATGATTATTGACGCAAGTGAAGAGAAGGAGTTATGAAAAAGTGTCTCCATCATACGTGATGTGTTCAGCTCTGTAAATAACATTTATCTCTGAAGAGATAGCATTTAATCTCCACCAAGTTTATATGCAGTACTCTGCTGCCCAAAATTCTGATCTTCTATGGAGGTTGAGAATATTCTCAAAGAGAAGTGAAGTAAACTCTCATAAACAGTGCTGCTCACATATCATAATAGTTGTCAGAGAGATGCCTTAAGAAAACAGTACTTTTTATTTTATAAAGTAAGAGCACCAAAATAAATGTTGCTTTATCATGATTTTGTTGTTGCTGCTACACCTACAAATAAACAAAAGCAATCATCTTCCTGTGTTTGGATACATGCATCATTTGGGGTCTTACACGTCACTGCTTTGCCCATTACATTGGCTTAAAACCATTTTTTCTCACTAGAAATATGTGTGGTTGCTGAAAAACAGTAAAATATTGTATCTAACATTGGATGCATTTTGGATTTGGGAGACCATCAGCGTTGATAATGATAGTTATTATCATTCTTACTGATCCCAAATTTCATGAAGAAATGTTTGCGGTATATACCCCCCAACACCAAAAAAAAAGGAACCCCAGGATTATTATGGATGGTCCCACTATACCTTAACTATTTTATTGATAAAATGATTTTTAAGGGAAGATTAAATCATAACTTTCAGTTAACAATTTAGTTCTTTCGGACCAATGAACACCTCTGATTCAGAGACCCATCCAAGGACAGCAGTGACTTAATGATTAGGAGCCACATCAATACTTTCTATCCTGCTGATTACTGCATAATTACAGACCCACTCTCCAAAAGGGCTCCAAGCACATACCAGAATCCCTCCCTGAAAGAGCAAACACTGAAAACTGACATCAAAATTGCTGTCCCCTGGCATATAGTGAGACTGATGCAATGGACTGCTTTCCCCATTGCACTTCTTGTCCTGTGTGGCCCCTTCCTAGCTGTCACAGATGTTTCTATTTGCTTAAAAACTCAACTGCAGTCTGGGGACTTCCTTCAGCATCCTTCAAATTATCTCTGACTCTGGTCAGTGAAAACTCTAAATGTTTACTTCTTTAAGAACCACACAGGAAAGGGTTAACAGGATCGCTCCAATGTCTACTTGTCCAGAAGTGGCAGGAAAAGGAAGTGCTTGAATCTGAAGTCACAGGATGAAAGCTCTGCGGGACGACCAATTGATAAGCTCAGTAAGCTCTAAAGCACTGTACATTTAACTGTCAGCATAGAAA
>NW_022103896.1:51262454-51265354 GCF_000313985.2 Echinops telfairi | reverse complement strand
TACCTATCATAGGAGCTTCATGCATGATTAATACCATTACTGTTTATTTTGAGACTGTCCTTGAGAAGCAGTATAATAAAGCATGCTCAGTACATGTTCTGCAACCAAGAATGAGAAACACAACATAAGTGCCCCTTCTGGAAAAGTGATGGCCTACTCTTCCCATTTGTTTTTCTGATATTAATAAACACAAATCTAATACAAATGAAGCTGACAGAAATTCACGTCTCATAACCACCACTTCTGAATAATTGCTTTTTTTCAAGGGTGGGAGAATCATCACACACAAAAGAAACACCTAAGACAATGTTGAAGGTCTTAATAAAACAACCAAATAAACAACAACAAAAAACCTCTTTGGGGATAATACAAGCTATGAATCATAATCTGCTATGAAATTTTTAATTAATTGAAAACAATTCTTCTGTATCAAAGTGTTTTTTTGAGATGCCAGGTGGCATATGCCCCTTATTTTTACATAGTTTGATGAATGCGTTTCTCAATATAATTATAAACATCCTAAAAACGAGAAATAACTTTTTCTCCTCACAAGCCATAGTTTCACATATAGATCTTGGTATAGAAAGCAATCATTGGAAGTCAGAATTAAATATATGGTGTATTTTTAGTAAAATCATAACTTTTTGTAGAACATTAGCTAATTGAATGGACTTATTCAACTTAAAGAAATATCATCTAAATTATATTTTGGTTTCAAATAATCTAAGACCCACAAAAAGGCTGATGTTAACCTCCATAATCTCTGTAACCAAGCTTTAGACTTCCTACAGGCCCAGAGCCACCAGTTCAGCCTAGCCCCTCCCTCTCTGGCTACTGAGTACAAGACACAACTTGGCACTTCCTTTTAACCCCCCACGCTCCACCTCAGCACCACGACCTCCACCAAGTAGTAACAGTTCTCCAGTTTCCAACGTGTTCAACAAGTGTCCACTCTCAGTCCTCCAGGCAATGAACTGCATTATTTCTTCATGTCAGCATCAAATTATTTCTTAGCTTAACCATTAGGCACACAAAAAATCCATTTGTAGTTTGTAATCCCCAAAGTTCAAATTTGCAGCCTTGGGGGAGCCCCATTTCTATCCCAGTTTTTACATAGAAAGACACAGCTTTCCTTTCCTAAGGGTTACATGGGCTTGGGCTTTCCAATGGGGGCTTTTGTGCAATCTAGTCATTCTGTAAACTTCTTTAACTCTTACTAATGGCTGTTAACTTCTTCACATACGTTTTCCTCCGCCAACCATCACTTACTCCACGAGGTTCTAAGAGCAGTCTGTATAAACACAGAGTTATATTGAGAATGCTTTCACACATGGTATTTATTATGTCTACTTGGTATATAAATCAGTTAACTGGAGTATGTTCAGATACTGTGCAACAGGTCGTGCTATTGTGAAAACCCTCACTCCCAGCAAAATGACAGTCTAAGCCTTATGGGATCAACAACATAATGGAGACAGCACACACACACACACACACACACACACACACACACACACACACACACATTATTCCTTAGAGGTTTAATCAAAAGTCGTTCGACATGTCAGAAGGTTTAAGGTCTAATCAAAAGGAATAGATATTATGAAGGCCCTCTGTCTGTGGATTCCACAGCCTGCGTGGCACAGTGGTGTTAAGCCCAGGTGTACAACTGCTTGCTTCCATTGATTGATTGCACATTACTGGCTTTAGTGCTGAGCTGATGACAGGAAAAGTACTTTGGCCAAGGTCTGACAAGCCTTTATTCTTAAGTTCCCTTTTGCTATGTGATGTGCCCGTCAGGTCACCAAAGCTACCAAGGTAAAGCAAGTGACAGTTTAACATCTCTCCGTTTGCCATGAAGGTGTGAAAGAAAATTAAAAACACACGGGAGAACTACTACATTGGGCCACGTTTATTTTCACTTGGCGGGGGAGGGGAGAGAAGACACTTAAGAGAGATTGATTTCATGTCGCTGTGTAGCCAGATCTAGTTACAGTGTATTAAGTTATGTTCAAATGAGAAAAAGACTCTGTCTAGTCAAGTGTTTTATCGCAAAGTAATGTTATTAAACATATCAAGTATTCCCACGCTCTCTCCTCCAGTCTCTGATTTTTTAACCTCCTTTGTTAGACATCAAAACACGGGGCCAAAGATTTCAGGCACAATACCAGGGAAACATGGGATGGCAAGCGATTAATGCCATCTTGCCCGAGCTGTGGAATGAACCATCACAGACCCAGGCTGTCTTGATTAAGCTCCACGTTTGCTATATGTAGTTCCCAGGGCGAAAAGATGGATCTGCTACAATTGTGCCTTTGAGCGCGCAGCATCGCGCTTTGTGCGGCTGGGGATAACGGATTCTCCTTCTGAAGCGCATCCATCACCCAGGACCCGACCCAAGGAAACTCAAGCAGGGTCTGGGCGGCAGGAAGGGAACAATGTGTGGAGCCCCGGGCTGCTCCGAGCTACCAGGCTCAGTGGAGTGAAGGAAATGTGGCGGGGTGGGGGTAGGCTGGAGAAGGAAGGCAACCCTCTTACTCTTACCTCCACATTGAAATACTGCTCTGTTCCGCAGCCTGTAGCACATAAAATCCAAAGCAAGGTTTGCAAGAAAAACACCCCCGAATGATGCACGAAATCCAACCGTCTTCCAGTGCTGAAAGCGAGTAAGATCATAGTGAACTGTGCTTCAATGGATGGACGAGCTCCCCTTCGCTCTCTCCCTCTCCCTCCCTCCCTCGTTTCCTTGCAAAAAAAGTCCTCAGGGTGGGTAAGGAGCTTGCAGGTTCACCCACAGCCGGGCAAGGGGAGGAGACTGGGGGGCCCCGTCTCGGCAGCCCCCGAGAAGCAGCAGTGGAGGCAGGGTCAGCGGCTCGCGATCACCATCGTCGGGGGCCCAG
>NW_022103896.1:51237174-51262050 GCF_000313985.2 Echinops telfairi | reverse complement strand
CACAATCCGAGGGGCGCGCGCGCGCGCACACGTAGAGAACCAGTCACAGGCGCACACACGCACACACACCAAGGTAGACACACCAGTGCGCGCTTCTTAAAGGAGACCGCTCGGACGGCTTCTCCAGCCGATCTCGCCTCACCGCAGAGAGCCAGCTGGACAGAAAGGCCCTGGTTTGGGAGGAGCTCTTTCCCAATTGCCCATCCCCGAGGCAGGTAGTGGGGGGCTCGGGGCGCCTCCGTCCTTCAATCTCAGCCACCCCTCTTGTACCTCTAGGAACAAGTGTGTCCCTGCCAGGGCCGGGCCCTGGGTGGGGCTCCGCCTGTGGACCCCGGCGGGAGCAAGCGGCGAGCAGCCCTGGCCTGTCCTCCTTAATCAGGCGGCCCTGGGAAGACCTGAGCGCTGGGGATCCAGGGCCGCCCCAGCCCTGCACGCTGCAAGCAAGCTCCCAGGGGGTTCCTGGGCTAGCCAAGTTCCAAAGGCGCAAGATGGCAAGTCTTGAGTGTCTCAAACTTTATCAGGGGAGCCCCCTCCCCGCCATCCCCCGAGCCCGCTTCATGTTGTCTCTTCCGTCCTTCCACCCTCCTGGGCTCCAGGGGATTGGGGGCGGGCTGGGGTGGGTAGGGGTCCCTGGATGAAAATGCTCACTTTTCAAGGTTGTTCTGTCGGTGGACACACATAGACCCAGAGACCCTGGAGAGAAGGTCTTGTGGTGTTAACAGACCTCTAGTGAGAGCGGGAAAGAGACTGGCAGGAAGAGAGAGGGGCAGGGCTGGAAAAGGAAGGAGAGGGTGCCGCCTAAGGAAAGGCAACCGAAGTGGCTGCGGAGGGAGGGAGGACGGGCGAGAGGGGCGGCTGATGGCCAGAGGTGCAGCGTGGCTGCGGGCAGGACTGGGCTGCCAAGGAGGACTGGAGTTGCAGCAGTGTGAGGCAGCAGGAGGGTGGGGGTGGGGGGAGCATGCGGGCAGCCCCCCAGTGGTTGGCAGGGGACGGTTTACCTCTTGGAAGAGGAAGGGGGGAGGGAAGGAGACCAGCATCTGTTTGGGTGCGATGCCAATACGTGTGCTTCTCCTTGGCAGCCAGCAGAGGGGCAGAGGAGCCCTTGGGAAGGGCTGCAGGCGAGGGAGAAGCGCGTGCCAGGTAAGGGAGCTACTTGGCGGGGCTGAAGGAGAGCGCTGAAGAGGCGCATTTCCAGGGTGAGCTGCAATCGAAAATAGTGCCGCGAGCAGAGGTCTTGTGCAGTGAACACAGTGGGCAGGTTGAAAAATTTGGTCGCCAAACATTGCATTGGATGGTACCCATGTGTATCCCACTGGAGAAGCAAAGTGAAGAATGGGACTTTAAAATAGGGCTTCGGATCTCATTCTGTGTGTCTGTGTGTTCGACTCCCTGCTGAGAATTTGCATTTCCAACTCAAGTATCCTGAATCCAGATTCTACATTTGTAATGAAAGCCTCAGGTGGGAAATGCAAATTCTCAGCAGGGCATTGAACCAGAATGACCCCCTGCTCCATTTGAAACCCAGCTTCAGAAACTATAACACAGCTATCCTAACCCAGAACACTCTGGAGCCATTTCCTGATGAGGAAGTCCCCTCTGTCCCCACAGTACTGAAGATCCTCAGAAGGATTTGAGGAAGAAGAAATAGCAAGCAACACCTTCTCTGTATAACAAATGGTATAGAATGGTTTCTCACTTAAGTGTATTAGTATTTATTTCCCACATCATCCCTGAGTGTTTGTTCACGTTTTACAGATGGAAGGAAAAATGATGGTAATACAAGATACGCTTTTTCAGAAACTATATGTGACAAGTGACAACATTCAAAACTAAGTTTTGGATTACCCATTCCGTGTGCTTTTCGCTCTCTTCTAGTGACTTTCTATACGGTTATTTGTTCTGCCGTACCAGGTTTGTGATGCAGAGACTGGCACGAACGATGAGCAATTGCAGAACTGCATGCGGACATGGCAGGATGTCCATTATTTGAAGAATGTATGACAATCCGTGTCCATGAAGACATCAAGGAATCACACAGAAGAGGCCCTGGGAGTTCTGTGAGTTAGGAAGGGTGGTTAGGTATGTGGTTCGAATCCACCAGAAAAGGAAGCTGCCCCGTCTCTTAAAGCTTCATGTCCCACAAACACCACACAGAGTCTCCATGAGTCTCAGCCATCTCAGCCGTCTCAGCCGACTTGATGGCAGTGAGTGTGCCTTGGTTTGTATTTGAGTGGTACAAATATCTAGGCTCTCAACGAGGAATATGAAAGTTGACTGTTTGAATTCACCCAGCAAAACCTTTGAAGAAAGGACCCTACTCTGCGCACGCGGGGTCACCACATGTTGGAATTGACTCGCCTACCACTGTTTTGTTAGTGTGTATCAATAGAGGAGTTCCCATGTGCTGCAAATTGTTACCCAGCTTTGCTGCCGTCGGAAGTAATGGAGGTTCGAGCCTACCCAGAGGGACCTCGGAGGAAAGCCTGGGGCTGGACTTCCAAACAAAGGAAAACCTGAAGACCCAGTGTGCACAGCTCTACTCTGACACCCAATAGGGCCCCTATCCATCAGATTCATACCAATAAAAAGTAATGATATACAGTGGTGATTGTTCATGAGTCAATCAAGGAAAATAGTTGATATATTCATATTAAAATGAAGAGGTGCAAAATTAGAGGAAAGGAAAGAAAAAGAAGAGCAGCGTTAGTTCTGCAAAGGAGAGAAAACAAATTTTCACGAGACAACATGCAAGAAGCAACAATTTTCATTGGTAGATTTCTTTCTACTTAAATTAGAGTCTGGGCTATTCCTTTTCCAGGAAGTTGAATGGGAGCTGAGTGCTGCAGGGTTATCAAGAACAGGAGATGTACTCCTACCAGCAAATGGTCAAATAGAATACAGAGACAGATTAGCAGAGCATTTGTACAAGATAAGGTATAATAAGTGACTTGTAATACAATATTGAATTCGCATTTGATCCGAAAGGGTAACAACACTAACCAATTTTAGAAAAGACTAGATATCTAAGAAGTCTGAACTCCCACATTGTGCATAGGACTGTTCATTTGAAGGGACTACATGTCAAGAAAGCAATTAAAACTAAGTTGTAATTCAACGAAGGAAATGTAAAGGTATAAACTAGCCATTTGCCCTTGGAAAGAGTAGTCAACAAAACTCATCTTGTTGGAAAATATTTCTAACAAAGATAATGTCCTGTTCCATTCCAGAGATGGGGCTCAGATGGATTTATAGTCCTGGGAAAGAGACAGACATATAATAATCATGACAATGTGGTAAAAATTTGAATTACTGACAAATAAAAGATGTAATGGAACAGGATGGAAGGAATACATAATTTTCTTGGTAGCCCTTCGAAAAGCATTTTTCAAGAAGTGATTCTCAAACAGAGTCTGGAATGATGAGTAGAAATTTACCAAGCATGCCCGGCTATCAAAAGATATAGTGTCTGGGGTCTTAAAGGCTTGAAGATAAGCAAGTGACTGAGAAGCAACCAAACCCACATGGAGGAAGCACACCAGCCTGTGTGATCATGAGGTCTCGATGGGACCAGGTATCAGGCATCAAAGACCCAAAACAAAAAGTCATATCAATGGGAATGAGAGGGAGGGCAGAGTGGAGACCCAAACCCATCTGTAGACAATTGGACATCCCCTTACAGAAGATCACAAGGAAGAGATGAACCAGTTGGGGTGCAGTATAGCACCGATGAAACATACAACTTTCCTCTATTTCCTTAATGCTTCCTCCCCCGCCACCCCCGCCCTGGGCAATCAATGCCTCACTTCTACCTTACAAATCCGGCTAGACCAGAGCATAAACACTGGTACAGATAAGAGCTCGAAACACAGGGAATCCAGGACAGATAAACCACTCAGGATCAATAATGAGAGTAGAGATACCAGGAGGGTAAGGAGAAGGTGGGGGAGAATAAGGGGGTACTGAGCACAATGATCGGCATAGAACCCCCTCCCTGTGGGACAACAAAAAAGTGAGTTAAGCGAGACAGTGAACAGTGTAATACATGAAAAAGAATAATTCATAAATTATCAAGGGTTAATGAGGGAGGGAGGGCGGTGTAAGGAGGGAGGGAGGAAAAAAATGAGCTCAAAGGCTCAAGTAGAAAATGTTTTGAAAATGATGATGGCAATATATATACAAATGTGTTTGACACAATGGATATATGTATGGATTGTGTTAAGAGCGGTATGAGACCCAAGGAGTAGGGTGAGTAGAAGAAGCAAAGAAAAAATTAATAAAAATGAAATTTCAAGGAAGATCAGTAAAGAAAGTGTGTGCAATACCATGGGACAATGGACACATAAAATGCACCTAGACAGCCCCAGATTCATAGTCAGTACTGGAAACCAGGCTGTGTGTCAGACAAAGTCAAGGTCAGAGGTGCCACAGGGTTTAGTGTGCCTGGCTTCAACTTTAGATTCCACATTGAAGAAGTCCTTAGGAAGAAATTAAATACTCACTACCTTGCCAAATATTTGCTAACTCTGTGAAAATACATAGTCACCTGCTAGAAGTTCTCATATATTTTACCATATATATTCCATTAAACATTCAATATCTACTATTTGTGTGAGTGTTGTATCATTCCCAAAAGAACCAACTTGCAAAAATGCAGATGTTTCATTGTGATGAAAAAGTGCTATCTCTTATCTATTAGATATAGTTATCCTTTAATGGCACCACATTATGGAATTGCATATGGTATAGTGTTGTGCACTTCTTAGTGGTCTTTTAGTTTTCCTTTCTACCGTAATTTTACATACCGAAATATTAGCCTTCCCCTTAATGATTTTCCCCCCACAACTATTGGCTTTAGTTTTGGTGCATCATTTCAGATATTTACTCTCTTTTCATAATTTTACAAAACTTTTGAACAATCTCAGAATTGCATTTGATGAGAAAACAAAGAACAAAAAGAAATTTAAAAATGAATGACAAATGCAAAAAGAAGGAATAATTCCCCCTGGCAAAGGTTAATAGCAACTCAATAAAATATTACATGGGACCCAGGAAGAAATCTAAGCAAGTTCACAAAACACATAACTGTCCGGGGACAAATTACAGCCAACTAAAAGTTAGCAATTCAACAGTGTACTGTGATGTCCAAATAATTTGAACTACAATAACATTAAAGGCACACGCTACGCTACTTCCATCATTGAACCAAATTCCATAGGAAACTAGAGTCTTCAGAATGAATTCAAGCTCTTGGAAAGTTTCATAAACTTGCTAGTTCCTTAATCATTAAATGAAGTATCTTCTTCCTTACTTGCATCAATTGAATTTTCAGTATTTTATTGGCTTTTTAAACAAAATTGTATTGGAATAGTGTAGAGCCCTCAGAATCCTCTCACTCTCATCTGTATAAGCAGGTGTGCCATTCTCTTGAAAAACTCCAAACTGATGAGCATTGAGTTGATATTGACTCATAGCAACTCCATAAGACAGAGCACAACTGCCCCTGAGAGTTTCTGAGATGGTACTCTTTACAGGAGTAGAAAGTCCTTTCCTCCTGGAAGGCACTGGTGGTTTCGAATTGCTGACCTTCGGGATTACAGTCCCCAAAGTAACCACTATAACACCAGCTATCTTCTAGACGTGTTATTCAAAATGTGGTCCATGGATGCAATCAGTGCTAGGATTCAAAACAATTAACAACCATTCCACTTCCCTATAACTGTATAGTATAAAAAATATAGTATAAGAAAAAAACTATGTACTAAAAGACATTTTTTTAATTTCATTTTGGTAATACTTCAGTGAGAATAATAAAAAGGTACATAAAACTTGATTCCTGTATATGAACGTTTTTAAAATATTAACAAAAAAATATTAAATAAGACCTGACAAAACAATAAAACTCTTATTTAAGTTATTTTCATATTGCTTCTTGACTAGTGCAATATTCTTCATTTTTATCCCAGCATCATCAGCTGTGTGGTTTTTTTCTTACCATCTTTTCATTGTAGGAGTGGGAGCCTATTCCTTTAAAGGTAGGTCAAGTAGACAATGATTGTTTTGCTTGATATGTTAGAAACAGACAATGTCTCTTCTCTGATCATATTATATTCATCTTTGAAAAACCTTCTCTGCTTCTGCTGAACTTACAGCAAATAATATTTACAGCAGATAATATTTTAGTGCTTTGAACACTTTCAAGAGTTACAAAATGCACTCATAATATCGCATGGGGTGTAACAAAAAGCTGAAATGAATGACAGGTTGTCCCCCTCTGGTTGGTTGGGACTTTTCTGTTTATGTTATATGTTTCTTTACAGAAGTAAAAAAAGCAAGGGAATAAAAACATAGCATTTTGTCAAAAGTATAATGAGCTTTATGAAATGAATAAAAATATTACAAGCATTGTTGCATTTAAATTTTTATACCTATGGATGGAATGAATTACTGGTGCTTAGTTTATTCTCTGTTGTACAGATGAACATGAAAAAGAAGTAAGGAATGTAAATTTGTGTTTTCCAAATTGAGGGGCTGCCCAGCCACAACCTTAGAGAGAATATGGTTAAAAGTGCCATTTCAACAACCGGTATGCTGAACTCAGCAAAAAAAATTACTTATCGATTCTGTAGAATTGGTGGGAACTGGATGAATCCCATCACTAGATTTCTCACTAAGAACTGAAGGTTGTCAGAAATATGGAATCCTTAGCTGGTTACACCAAGATCTCCAGCCAGATGTTTCATGTGCATGTAAAATTAAGAGACACCACTCTAGAGTCTCTGCACACAAAGCTAGTTGCAGTGTCAAAACCAGCCCCACCTTAATGTGATTAGGCGTAAAGCAAAGGAACAGGCCAAATTTCATCAGAATCACCCTTATAGTACTGAAAGGTTTCCTCCCCGCCCCTGGCAAAAAATATAGCCCCACAACCTAGATTGATTGATACCATGTCTAACTTTCGGAGGGATCACGTTTCTGAAGGATTCATTCTGTGCAGTAAGCTGTCTTAGTTGGTCACTGAGAAAAGTATTAGCTATTACCACTGCTTGTGAGATCATTGAATTTTCCCCCCTGGATTTTCTTGATTGACTTTTACTCTCTTTTCACCTCCCTAATAATAAGCATTTCACAAATACTTGGTATTCTGCTCGTTTATTTAATTCATTTCTCCACGGCACATTCTTCAACTAGTGTAAAATGCCACATAATGGAAGTTGAAAAATGATAAATATGTAATGAGCTAAGACAGACCCCCTCTGTTTGGTCAGGCTCTAATGAAAGTGAGAATTATGTTTGAGACTTCCAAAATGGTTCTCATTTGGATTTACTACTGAGTTACACAAATAGCCAGGGGTGCAAAAGAGAAGAACCAGGGTTTGATATGAGTGAGTGGGCAGAGATGGTGATCACTGCTTCCCTGTGGTTTCACCGTGGGTTCTTGGATGGCTGGTGAAGACGATGAAACCATTAGGTTGAAGCAGCCAGGAAACAATGGAATTCTGATTCCATTGGGCTCATGGAGGGACCTTGTCTGTACCTAGAGTTGCATCCATTGCTCTAGAAGACTATTTCTTCAGCACTAGAGTTATAAATTTCCCAGTGACCTCAGTATGCTATAATATGTATCAGGATTTGCAGAAACTCAGGTTCTACCTCTACTTTTCTCTCTCTCTCTCTTTCCCAACTCCCTAACCCCTATAATGCTGAGTGTGATGTTTTCATAACATTTAATCAAATGGATATATTAATATATATATAGATAGATAGATAGATAGATAGATGATAGATAGATAGATAGATAACTATGAAAGTAAAGAATAAAAACAAAAAAATTTTTTCCCTGAAATTAAAAATTTGGTGTTATAGGGCTATGAGAGATTGTTTATCTGCTCTGATATGCATCCCCAACTTCAGGTTCCATCTTATGGTCTACAGTTCGGAGGGCCATTTTCACTTAAATGTTGGCATATTGAAACCCAGGTCACTATCTCTCCCCTGCTTAGATGATGCACCCCTCAGGTCCCTACTTCTATCTGGACCCACTATTCTACCAGTCACAAAGACTCAAAACATTGAAGACACCTTGAACTGTAATATTAAATAGTGTTCAGGGTCAGGTCAGATACCTCTCTGTATAATACCACTCATTCCTAAGCCCATAGACTCATCATTTCACAAATAACCACTCCAATCACCTTCAATAGATAGTGCATGCATGCATTATTTGTACACCTCAAATATTTTTTCATGCCAAACCATCAAAACTTTCATTTTTTTACTCATATATTATATACAAATTGCCATTAGATATGACATTTAAAAGTTGGAAAGACATTTCAAATGTTCTCTTCAAATTCTTCAGTTTTTCAGAAAAGGAAATTGAGACTACATGAGGTTAAATAAGGCACGTGGTTGTTGGCTAGATATATATGAAAACCATATGTATTCTTATTGATAGATGATTGTTTTTAAGAGAAATATTCCTCTTGAAATGCTATAGATATACCAACAAACACTATGAACTAACTACGAAATGTAAGAAATAGCTTCATTGCAATTTGACTCATGCTATGCTAATAAGTAGCCCTGGTAGTTTAATGGACTAATGATTATGAAGATTACAGATAAGTAAGTATCTGTGGATGATCCGACCTGCCATGATTTGGTGTGTGGTGGCAGATCTAATGAGGAGGGGCATTTCATTCTGTGGCCAAATGGAAGAGAAGAATTGAGAATCCCTTTAGAAAATAGTTTTGAGGAAAATTGCTATTTACCTTGCTCTCGTGTTTTTCATTGGTAAAACAGTATTTGATACTATCAGAAGTGATGGTGTAGGAACAGCCTGCAAATTGTTGAATTCTAAACAATATATGGGATCATATAGAGATCACCGTCTGTAATTAATACATTGTGACAAAGTGATTACGAGGTTGGCCAATAACCAAAGGGTTGATGCTTCAAACCCCCCCAACTGTCTGCAGGAGTGCTGTCAAAACAACAGCCTTGGCGACCAGGCAGAACAGTCCCACTTGGTCCTATTGGGTGATCATGAGTCGGAAAGAGCTCACTGTCAATCAGTTGTTGGCTTTTTGTACACTTTGGGTTATATAAAGAGCAGGCAGGTAGTAAAGACTCATTGACAGTCTAACAAGAAAAGTCAAAGAAGAAAGGAAAGTAGAAATGTTCAGGGAGTGAAGACAGAGGCTATTTCTAAAGGATTATATTGGGAAATAATAAATTATAAGGTTCTTATTTCTTAGCAAAATGAAAGGAGCTATGAAACGGCAGTCTTTAATGTTGTCAAAATACAATTAGTCCCATTTAAAACTATTACATAATATATTAAATGTTCTTTTTATTAGTCCAAAGGAAAAGGAAATGGAAATTAGATTGACATCCATTAAAATCCTAAGACCACAATGAAAATGCATGATATAAAAGTGAATATTTTATATTAAATCAGAGACAATAAAATGGAGTTAAACTGAGGGAGGTCAGGGAAACTTTTATGAGCTCATTTGCAACTCTAATGAGAAACTAAACATCCAAGTTGAAATGTCCTTTTCATATATATTAAGATCAAAATAAAAGTGAATCCACTCATATCAGTATAGTCATAATTAGAAATACTGTAATCTTGACATGAGAAAAACCTTAGTCCTAGTTTACTGATTACTTCCATTATATATTTTATCATGTTCCAATGATTTAACTTCACTCGTCTTTAATTCCCACTATGCTACATAGGCAGAATCCTTGAAGAAAAACTAGACTTGCGGCCATCTAGTCAATGCTGACTGATTGAAACGCCACTGCAGGTTTCTCAGATTGTAACCATTTTTGGGAACAGAATGGCCTGTCTTCATCTGCATGGCGCTGCTGGGGGCTTCAAAATTGTGACCATGGGGATGGCAGCCACCAGGCCTCTTAGAATCATTGATTATGATTCTTCAAATTATAAAGAAATTTAATGTGATGGGGAGTTGGTGGGCTGCTTTATCTTTCACTATCTGGCTCACTAACAACGTTCCCCTTGATTGCAGTGTGATGTTCCAATGGTCTGTTAGTCTGGAGAATAGAGACTTACTTGTGTAAAATCCTTCTAAGGTATTCAGTTTTCCTTTCAGATATGTTCCTGTTGGGTTATCATACTGTGGTGACTTGAATTTTGATATGATGCTAGAAGCTATTCCATAGTTACTTCGAATACCAGCAGGATCATTCACTTAGCAGAGCTTCAAGACTGAGACATACTAGAAGCACAACTTGGCACACTAGTTTGATAAGTTATGAAAACCTGTGAGTCACAATACATTAGTGCCCAATACAGTCCTGAAAATATGTTCCCTATGTTGGCAAGTGTTCAGAACACAGTGGTTGCCTTAAGAATACATTCATGCCTGGTGAGTGATCTTGACTTTGACACAGGGCCTGGCAGTGTTTCCTTTTTTGTATGTCGAGTCAACATGAAGCAGAGCCAACTCAATGGTAGCTAATCAAATGTATTTATGTTAGATGCGTTTTACCAATAAAATTAAGATTGCTCAGGTTTTTTAGATGGAATGGTTATGATTTTATGTCCTGTATAAAATCAAAAGTAAATAGCTAACTCCTTGTAGACTAAAAAATAATAAATGTCTAGAAATCTGGATGTTTGCATACAATGAAGTTCTTTCTCTTTGAAAAAGTAGCCATCGTCATTTCAAATGAGCTAATGCTCCAAGAATTTTTGTTTGTAAATCAAAAGGTAAGCAGTATGATGACAACAGGAGAACAAAAATGTCAGCATATAGTAATCTTCCACTACACTCAAGACTTAATTTTTAAATAAAACATTTGAATGTTCTCCAGAACTTCAAAAACACTCATCCAAATAGAAAGCAATAGGACCAAAAAACCCAGCTTTCTGAAGTACTTAAACCCGAGAGTCTCTGGAACATCAGTTACCATTGTACACCTCCAAGTAAACCATCATCATAGTAGCCCAGAGTCAGACAACTATTTTAGGTTTCCACTTAGAATCTTATAGCTTCCATAAACTCCAACAAAAGCCACTGTCTCCAAGTCAATTCTGACTCAAGCAACCCCAAAGGCAGAGAAGACGGCCCCAAAGGGCTTCAAAGTCTAATCTTTAAGGAAGCAGCCGGCCACCTCCTTCGACCATAGGGTGAGTGCTAAGTTCCTGTCACCGACATATTGGTGAGCAGTAAATGCTTAGCCACTGTGCCATTCAGGCCCCCCTACGGTTTCTATAGACCAACCATATCGACCACAATTTGCCCACAGGTGGAACTAATGTGTTACTATTAAACATGTTTGGCACTAGAAACACAATAATGTTTTTGAAATTTTATTGATTCATATCCAAGTCAATCTACTTTTACCCCTTTCTTGTTATTTAAACTTTAAAAAACATTCCAAGTAGTGCAATTATTTTGAAAGCATATTAAGGTAATGAAGTTGGCTGAATAGAATTTACATGAAATTTCACTTCATTTTCACTATTCAATGTAATTGGATTACGATCAAATTGTCTAAGTCTTGAGGACTCAAGTATTATTTCAAACATTATAGAAACACTTTCTTGTACGGGGGAGCAAAGATCTCATTTCATTTCCCCCCAATAGAAAGGAACATGTGTGATAACTCTCACTAGTAAGTAGTCCTTTCACTGCCTCCTGAAGACATCGGTGATGGAAGGACCCCTGACAGGGCTAGTCCAGAGAACTCCCTAGTGTGCTTTCTCTGGGATTTTGATTAATTCCTTCTACTGAAGTTACATAGGCTTTGGTTTGCAACTAAAATTTTTCAAATAAGGTGATATATACACCCTTATTTTTGTATTTTGATCATCTATTTTATTTTTGTAATTGAGAAAACGCCATGAAGAATATACACTAATTCACAGCCTCTGCGTGCGCAATTTAATGATGTTGATTACATTCTTGGAGTTGTGCAGCCAGTCTCACTAAGGGTCTCATATCCACGTTTGAGTTGCTGTGGTCAATTTGATCCCATATAAATTTCTCTTAAACGAGCATACACTCATATCAGATTTTATATGTTTTACTAATTTATCTAAACTGTTGTTTGCTTTTAAGAAAACTTCTGGAGATATTTTTGGTTTAAGGCTTAAAGGTAATCTCAGGATCATAGTTTCAGGAGCTTATCCAAACAGCATGGTTCCAGGAAGTCTGGTGTCCATGGGAATTGTAAATTGTATTCTATATTACCTCCATTTTGAACAAAATTCTTCTAGTGAATATTCAATCAAAGTATTCAGTGATGGTAGCTGGGCACCCTCCAGTTCCTGTGGTGTCCAGTTATTCCTAGAAGAAAGTAGTCATATAACCATATTCTTCCCTTTCCTGATTCTCTTTCCTGCATTGTTTCAGGCAAAAGGAGATCAATTGTTGTGCCTTGGAGGACAACTTGCAAGCTTTTCAGACTCCAGACACTAGGAAGTAGAACGCCGTCACTAAACATGTAGCAAAGTCACCAAACATGCTACTAGGCCAATTCAGGGGGATGTCCCATTAAGCCATAATCTGACGCTGGTAAACCAGTAAACCAGATCCCAGAAGGCTTTTGCAGACTGTGTTTACTTGTTGTTAGAGGACACAGAATCTGTCCTGACTCCACAGTCCTGTGTGCTGCAGAGAGAAGCACTGGCCTGTGTCATCCTCACAAATGTTGTATTTGAGCTCATCGTTGCGGCCATTGTGTCCACCCATTTCGTTGAGAGTCTTTTTTTTCTTGGTCATAGTTATATGTAGATATCACAAAATTGACCAGTTCAACTTTTCAAAAAATTACAATAATTGGCTGTGCAACCCCATCCTTAACTGAAATTTTATTTCAATCAATGTTAGCCCCCACCCTCCCATTACGTCAGGCATTATTTACTAATTAAACTAAATTATTATTTGATCTAAAGAAAAATGCAAGAGAATTTTTGGTTTGACATTTAAACATTACTTCCTTGGGGCAATAATTTCAGAAATTCTTCCAGATTCCATGAATCTAAAAAACCTGGGTTCTGTTGGACATTGAAATTTTGATTTGAATTTCCCCCTTTTAATCAGGACTCACACATATAATCTATGATCAAAACATTCAGCAATAGTTGCCTGGTATCCTGTTCTTGTCTCCTGGCAAAAGAGACAACTGTCCATAGAGGCAACTAACCACTCCTTCCATTCCCTCCTCCTGGTCCCGAGCCTCCTTCCTCTCTGATTGATAGGAAGAGAGAGACCAGTTACTTTGGGGAATTTATAAAGATACTGATGTTCTGGAAAACTGTACAGCAGCTCTTAAAGAAACCTAAAAGTAGAAATGCCATGAACCAACAACGCCACTCTTAGATAGATACCCCAAATACTTGAAAACAGAGACCCCACAGTTAATTTTACACCAATCACTACAGCATTGTTTACATAATTTCAATGGTGAAAACAACCCAAATTCACACCAATGGAGGAATTAGCATATCAATATTTCAAAGCTTCAATCCTTCCAATATAGGAAACCTGTGTTCTCAGGATAGTTTATTTGAGTGGCATTTTCTAGTAAAATAATCTGTTGCTTTACAGAAAACTATCATCTCTAATATACTATCAGCCATTATGATTTTCCATTTAAAAATAAAATTTTAAACGTGAAAACTTATGTTTTGTGATACTAACCAGGGACAGACAATTACCGTATATACTCGAGTATAAGCCGAGGAATTCTAGCACATTTTAAAAGCAGTTTTTGTGGTAAGATGAGGTGCCTTGGGTGATAAATTGAGCCGGCTTACACTCGAGTATATATGGTATATATTTGAAATCTACTTTTGCGCCTTTCATTGGTTGAAGCAAAATGTCGGAATATGTTGTTACTGATGTTCAGTACTATTGAGTCCCCTCCAGCTCATAACAACCCTATGGACAACAGATGGAGACACTGCCTGTCCTGGCGCCCTCCTGGCAGGCCTGGCTGTGTTTGAGGCCACTGGTACAGCCACTGGGTCAAGACACATTTGACTGAATTTCTTCCTATTTTACTCTGCCCCTCTGATTTACTAAGTATTATTTCCTTCTCCAGAAAGTGGTTCTGCCTGATAGCATGCCCCAGTTATGTAAGACAGTCTCACCATTCTTACGTGCAGGGAGTATTCGGACTGGACTTCTTCCAAGACAGATTTGCTCATTCTTCTGCCAGTGCACGATATATTTAATATTCTTCACCAACGTCATAATACAAATGCATCAGTTCTCCTTCAGTCTCCCTTGGTCATCCTTCACCTTTTGCATTTCTCTATATTTATAAGAATCAAAACTGAAAGAAGCTGCCCCATAAGTGTCTGAGACTACTCACCGTTGTGGGAGAAACAGCAGCAGTTTGTAGTAAGCATTTTACCACGTAGCAAGATCTCCTTTGCATTAATATAATTACTTTGACATCCTCAACTTCGATGTTTTTAAGAACTTTGTAGGGATGAGCTACTTCTTCTGGTTCAGGATTTGAATCCCCTCTGCCATGGTTGTAAGACTTTTACTTATACAAACTCCATTACTAAACCATAATTATTTAAATATATGAGTTCTTACTAGAACTCTGTCCTAAAATTGTATGAAAAATGTTCTTTATGGAAATCAAATCTGTATTTTTAGAAAATTATAGTTATATTATTTGATATTCTGTTATTATAACAGAATGGTCCAATGTAATTAAATTCGATTTCTAAGTATTTTCAAGTTTTATTTGTCATTAATCTATGTACTTAACTGTACCTGAGTGTTAATCAGAATTTAGGATTTTTTTTATGCCTCTTAGGTTGGGAATATATTCCAAAGAGAATAAGATTAATGTCTTTCTTCAATAAAGATATTTCAGATTTCATTTAAGTAATATTTCACCCTATATAGAACCAGAAGTCCGTGGTGGCACAAACAATAAAGCCCTTGACCATTAACCAAAAGTTTGTTGATCTGAACCCAACGTAAGGCTTTTTAAAGATAACGCTAGTGATCTGTCTGCAGTGCTCACAGCCTTGACTGCCTGACGGAGGAGCTCTGCTCCGCACGCACGGGATCCACTCCCAGCCACCACCGCCACCAATAAGAACACGAACCCAGAAATCTCTGCTTTGCCCCTTCCTCCTTTAATAAGTGTGTGACATTTTCATAATGAAGCACTAGTAGATATTTAAAATGCACGTGGGTGCTCAGCTAGGTGGTTTGTTTCTTGGTTCTGGCTCTCATAGTAAGGAGATGATTTACCTTAAACAAGGTTGCCAATGAATGACTTCATGGCCAGTTTCTGAAATGCCGCTCTTTTTGTGAAATCATGCTCTGTGAAATGACATATTTGAATCTGATAATTTCTGAACTAACTTATAGTTCTCAAATGCTATGACTCTGGAAATAAATGCTAACTTAAAAGGAAAACACAATGCCTAACTCACTAATAATATAGATTTAAAAATATTGGACTAGAAACATTTAAATTAAACATTTTTAATTGTATAAGTATCTTATCTTGACTATGCTAAGTAAGTGAGAGTGTTTCCAAATTACTCTGTGTTAAAGTCAGAGGGACGCGTGGCCTGATAGAAGGATAAAAGGACTTTTTATATTCATGTTTGTCTTTTTGCTTAAGCATTACCCTAGCACTGGTACGACAACCAACATATAGATTAATGGGAAAAAATTACAAACACAGAACTGTGGAGAGATTGGAAGATTTATAGTGGTAGTGGAATTGTAAATTGGTGAAACTACCTAGGAAAACGATGCAGCGATGCAAACCCTAGGGATAGATCCGCGTTAAAAGAACAGACATATATGAATGGACATATATGCCCCCATGGTCTGCAGCATTAGTCACTATAGCAAAAAGATGAAAACAACAGCACAACTTAAGTGGTCATCCACAGATGAATGGATCCACAAACTGGTAGGCTGACTACACCCAAGGAAATGCTACCCAAAATGGAAGTGGAGTCAATGCTGTCTCAAAGGGACCCCTGCAGCTTTCTGGGGGAGTAACTGTTTATTGGAGAAGGACGCCCACTTCCTGCGGAGCTGCTGTGGGTTTCCAACTGCCCACCTTGCGGATCTCAGCCCAACGCGTAACCAGTACACCACCAGGGCTCCCATGAAATACTACACAACTATAAAAAATCATGAAGAAAAATCCATGAGACATAACACGAATGAGTCTAGAGTCAAATACATTAAACACAAAAGAACAAATATTGCATAAGAACACCTTTATTAAAAGTCAAGAGTAAGTATACATGGAGAAAGCAATGTTTTTTAAAGGTTACCTCAGCCGGTCAAGGGGAAACAATTTACTAGAGAGAAGATATACATTTCTGGTGACAGGAAAGATTACACACAATACAGGCGAAGTAGCACAACTTGACCAAGGTACATTATGCTAAGAGGTAAACGAGAATAAAGGGCACCTATGGTCAATGTTGAAGAGCCCTGGTGGTGTAGTGGGTTAAGCACGGGTCTCCTCGTGGGAAAGACAGGGTTTCCCACTCATGTAAAAGGTTAGTCTCAGAAACTCAGAGAATCAGTCTGACCCTGTCCTAGAAGGTTGCTATTAGTCAGGATGGACTCAATGGCAGTTTGTTTGGTTTTTTGTTTTATGATAAATGTTAAAATATGGTTAATTTTGCAATAACAGTAATAGTGAGTTAAAATATATGAATGGTTACTTAAATGTGTGTATGTGTGTGATAAGGTTTATGGGAGCATACAACTCTATATCTGGGCATATGCATATACAAATTTGTGTAAGCTTTATATAAATAGCTTATACAAAATAGCTTCATATAAAATAAAGCTCATACGGGCCATAGTTATGGATATCTCAAAGACATTCATAAGACCTCCAAGAATCAATTACTAGGTTTAAAGGCTTCATATCTCAAGGCATAGCAAGGTTAATTTCTGCAACTTCGTTTAGAATGTCCTGTGTTCTAGGCTAGTTAGTAGCAGTTATCATCTTAAAGTAGTGTGACCAGATTTAATGCGGGACACCACTGACTGGGGGGAAGGGGAGGGTTCTTGATTAGAAATGTGGTCTATATGGACCAAATAGACCATTCCCTAGCTTGTCGTCCATTCTTTTCAAAAATCGGGACTGTTTTAAAACGCCAAAAAACGAGACTGTCCCACCAAAAGCGGGATGTCTGGTCACCTTATCTTAAAGGCTTGTGAGAATCCATTTAAGGAACAACAATTAATCCCTTATTTTCTGAAGAAAAGGAGAATAAATAAAACCAAATGATCAAGGGAGAAATTAGTCCATGAATGAATGCCCCAGTGACTCACAGCTACTTTGAGCTTGAGATCGCAGAAAGTTGATGGTGCCCAGCGTCCATTATTGACAGTTCACCCTGGAGGTTCCCAGCTAGAATGCCATGAAGATGTATGAGAAAATTCAAATACTTTAACAAGCTAAAAGGCCAGAATGACCCGACTGACAGAGATTGGAAGAACCCCAGAGATGGGCCTAAACAAAACTTTTAACCTGGTACTGAAGCCAATTCCTAGATCCACCGTCAGTGGACCCAACAATAGATTGGGCTATACAGTAAACAGTGACACCTGTAAGGAATGTGTTTCTTTAGACAAGCCACTGTATGAGATGAATCAGTCAACATTCATCCAAAAGCAAAGAGGGGAAGGCAAGGCCCGGCAGGGACACAGGGTGGATAGAAACGTGGCAGGCCAAGTGGAAATGGTGAGAAGGCCGACATGGTCCAGTATTAGGAAAAAAATTGTGTATGAATCTTCCAATTGCAGTATTTTTGCTGTGTGACCATTCAACCGTAAATATGATAGATAGATAGATAGATAGATAGATAGATAGATAGATAGATAGATAGATAGGTAGATTTTTTTTTTAAAGAGCCACTTTGTATCTGGGTGTGTCTCTGTATGGTTCATTTCCCTGATTTCACCACTAGGGGTCATCATTAGGTGTACTATTAATTGGAAGAAAATTGTCAAGCTTTATAAAAGCTTGTTTTTGGACAAGTGTAGCCACAAAATACTAATTGTTTTTCTTTATGAATTATATACCTCATAAATGAATTTCTACATAAAATGGCATTTCATAGTGACAGATATAGAAAGAAAATAAATCATGTTTCATTTTCGACCTCCCATCTCATTGTTTCATATTCAGCATCTGGTGCAGATTGCTTACTTCAGGGTTCAGTTTTACTGTGATGAGACAGTTATGGAGATCAATACAGTTTCAAAACCAAAAGAGAAAACACTGTGTGTATGATGAACTGCTGAAGGAAATCGATATAATTTTCAAAAATTTTAGAATGTCAACACCTTTTTGGATAGAAGGTGGTTATTTACTTATTTGTAAATGAATGTCTGAGTTCTTCAATTCAATACAATGAAGATAAATGATAAGAGATGATCATATACGACACTCCATTGCTATACAAGTGAGAGTAGATGGTTGTATATAAATAAGCCCACAAAGCTTTTTGTCTGCTTCAAGTTAGCAGTTTCTCATCAGTGTAGACGCTGTTCCCATCACCTCAGTGGACCACGAACATTGTTTTAATGTTCAAAGTTATAAAATTCTGTGTACCATTTGAAATTTAAAAACAATTTAAATAATTTGTTTTTAAAAAGTATCTGAAATTAGATTTACCAGAATTAGCAAATAAACATACAGGATTCATTGCTAAATTAAAGTTCAAATAAACAGTAAGTAACGTATTTTGTTTCTTATAACCATATCCCATGCAGTATTGGGATATATAGTTTTTGTTTATTTGAAATACATACTGAATTTTATATGGCAACTCTGCTTAAGGGATTGAGATGTACAATTGGTTACAGCTAAAATATAGTGGAAGGGCTGAAAAAATTCATGGTAAAATAGAATTATGAGATAATGCAAATTAACCATAAGCTTTTCGCAGTCCCTAGCTGAGTGAATGTCTGTGAGGTTACTTTAGTTAACTGCAAGCGGAAATTTAGATTTCTTTAAGGCAAAAGAATGATGCATAATCAAAATGACAGACACACAGAGGCATGCAAACTGGAATGAAAGGAGACAAAGAAAGGAAGTGAACAGAGACAGAGAAGGAAGAAGAGCATCAGAGCAAATAGCTCTACCTCTGTTAGCATCTCAACTTCAAAAATAACCAAGCAAAGCATAAGAGGAAGGATTATGTTTGACGGTCTAAAATTGGTATACTTCCCAACTGAAAAGCAACACGCAGATTGGCAAGCAACTGGGAACCATGTGTGTGAGAGAGGTACAGAAGAGAATAACAACAAAAGAAAAATGACAGAGAAAAGAAAAAAGAAAGTTATCAAGAGTTTAGGAAATGGCAGAATAAGCCTGGCTATTGCGAGAAGAGACCATCTGGTGACATCATTTAGATGTGTTCTCTGTGGGTCATCAGCGACTGCCCGGAAAACCACAGATCTGTTTCAGACGAAGCACAACCAGAATGGTCCTTAGAAGAAAGGATGGTGAGACTTCACTCTCCCCATGGACGGTGGGCATAGTAACAGGAAGGACTGGCCCCTGGAAAAGGGCACCATATTTGGTAAAGTAAAAAGCCAGTGACAAAGAGGATAACCCTGAACTAGATGGAGTGACAACCTGGCTGCAACAATGAACTTAGACACAGCAAAAATTGTGGGGAGGGGACAGGACCACCTAACCCTTCATTCTGTTGTACGTAGCATCACTCTCAGTCAGAAAGACCTCACTGATGGCTACGGACAACCACGTCTGTGGAGATAGAATGGTGTGGGTCCGGCTTTACTCTCAGGAGCTCCCAAGAGCATCTGCGGCCATTAACACCATGCTGTTACTGGGGCAGCTCTGCCTCATGGTAAGAACAGAACTTGGGAGGCTGAGGGTAATAAAAGATAAGTCATAGTGATTGCAGTGGTTTTTAGGTTACTTCCAGTTGGCTTGGCCTCATTGCCCGCCCCTGGGTACAACAGAAGGAAATCTGACCAGGTCTACGCGTGATCCCGATCCATTCTGTCCATGGTCTGTCTCTTTCTCACTCTGCCTCTATTTTAGCCTGCATGGTGTCCTTTTCCAGGGACGCCTCTTTTCTGACAATGTGTTCAAAGTATGTGAGATGAAATATCTCCCTTCTTCCTTCTAAGGAGCATTCTGGCCATACTTCTCCCAAGACAGATTTGTAAATTCTTCTGGCCGTCCATGGTACCTTCCATATTCTTCCCCAGCACCGTAATCCAAGTGCATGTTTTCTTCTTTGGGGTTCCTTTTTCTGTGTCCAATTTTCCCATGTACTGAGGCAACTGAACATACCGTGGTTTGAGTCTGGTGCACCTTCATCCTCAAAGTAATGTCCCTGCTTTTCAATGCGTTCAACAGGTTGTGTGCAGCAGACTGACTTACCTATGGAGTGTGTCATTTGAGATGCTGATTGCTGCTTCAATGAGCAGTGACTATGCTCCAAGCCAGAGAAAATCCTTGACAACCTCAATTGTTTCTGCATTCCTCATGATATTACCTAGATTTCTTGCTGTAAGGATTTTTGTTTTCCGTATACTGAACTGTGATCTGTATTGAAGGCTACCGTCCATGATCTTTATCAACAAGTGCTTTAAGTCTTCCTCACTTGCAGCGAGCAAGCTTGTGTCATCTGCATATTGAAAGATGTTAGTGTGCCTTCCTCCAAATAGGATGCTACATTTTTCTGCATAGAATCTAACTTCTCGGGGGGTTTTGTCCAGCACACAGAGGGAATCAGTATGGTGGGATGATATTCCCTGGCACACACCTTTCTTGATTGCCCTGGTTCTGTTGGTACTATTGCTTTTGATTCTTGTTCAAGTTCCACATAAGCACAAGGCAAGGTTCTAGAATTTCCATTCTCCTTAAGGTTACCCAGAGTCTGCTGTGATTCACACAGCTGAACGCCGTTACATTTGATTTAGTACAAAACTAACTGGTGAAACGAAACAGCTGATTAATAATTACTTTCTTTTTCCTTACATTGGACATTGTGAGATGATGTGTCAATCAGAGCATTAATTGTCTCTGTCCACTCTTCAACAGCACCCGTTAGAGAGTGTTGTGTTTGCTTTGATGTCTCTCTAAACGAAAGCAAATAGAAGAAAAGATGAAGCCAAGAAACTGAATAGAACATTTCTAAGAGCAGCTTAGGAAGTAAAAGCCAAACATGACAGCACAGTGGACCAGGAGCTAGAATTAGAAAACCAAAAGGGAAGCACGCGCTCAGCCTCTCTGAGACGGAAAGAACTCATGAAAAAACTATTCGAGCTTTGAATTGCAATTTGGAAAGTTTCTTTGGGCAAAATGTTGACTAATGCAGGAAGCATGACGAGAAGACTGAAGGAATACAGAGTCACTGCACCGAAAAGAACTAGTCAACATCCCACATTTCAGGAGAGAGCACACAAGCCAGCGCCAATGGTGCTGAAGAAAGAGTTCCATCTGCACTGAACGTATCCCAAAGCGAGGCTCCAGGAATTGACGGAATGTCCACGGACACGTTGTAGACAGCTGAAGAAGCAACGAATCGCTCACTCGTCCAGGCCAGGATATTTGGAAGGCAGCTACGTAGCCAACGGACTGGAAGATGGGCACTGTCTGCGCCCATTCCGAAGAAAGGCAATCAAACAAAATGCTCAAACTGTAGAACAATATCATTAATATTGTACACAAGTAAAATTTTGCTGAAGTTCACCCAATAATAATTACAGCAGTTTATTGACAGGGAACTTCCAGGTCAGGCCTAATTCAGAAGAAGACCGAACAAGGAATACCATTGCTTATGGCAGAGGCAGGAAGGTGCTCACGTGTGTTTCATTACGTATGCAAAGACATTTGACTATGTGGGCCATAATAAACTCTGAACGCCCTTGGGAAGAATGAGAATTCCAGAGCACTGCACTATTCTTATTCAGAACTTGTACATGGACCATAAGGCAGTTACGCAAACAGAACAAGGGAATACTGGATGGTTTAACATCAGGAACAATGTGAATCAGGGTTGTATCCTCTCATCATACTTGTTGAATCTATATGCTGAGAAAATCATCAGAGAAGCTGTATTATATAAGGAAAAATGTGCCATCATGATTGAAAGAAGGGTTGTTAACAAATCAGTATGCAGACGACAAAACCTTGCTTGCTGAAAGTGAAGCGAAATTGAAGCACTTGCTGATAAAGATCAAAGATTGTAACCTTCATTATGTAATAAAACTCAATGCAAGGAAGACCAAAATGCTCGCCACTGGACAAATAGGCAACATCGTGAGAAATAGAGAAAAGGTGTTAGTTGTTAAGGATTTGTCTTACTTGGATCCACATTCAAGGCACATGGAATCAGCCGTCATGAGATCAAAAGGTGTCTTGCATTAGGTAAATCTGCGCAAAACCTCTTTAGAGTATTGAAGAGCAAGGATGTTACTTTGAGGACTAAGGGGAAGGCTCTCAACAAGATGGATTGACGCAGTGGCTGCATCAATGGGCTCCGGCACAGGAACAACTGGGAGGATGGCACAGGACCGTGCAGGGTTTCGTTCCGTTGTGCAGAGGGTCGCTGTGGGTGAGAGCCAACTCCATGGCTCCTAATAACAACAAAAACAACAAGTGCAATATGAAGGTCATTTGCATGGTGAGTCTAGCCATCGTGACTTTTGGACTTATTTTCATCATACCTTCCAATAGTGACCATCTTATTTATAAATGATGCTATGCATTAGATTATGTTCTTCAAAAACAGATGTGGATGTCCTCAGCCCTGTGCCTCAGAATCTGATGCTGTCGTGAACAAGGTTGTCATTTCATTTCACTCCACCAGAGGCACCCTCATTAGTTTCTGGTGGGTTGAGTCTCACTCGTGGCAGTCCCAGGGTGTTGCTATTGTCACGCTTCTTGTTGGGTGCCAACAAGTGCACTTGGACTCATAGTAATACCAGGTGTAACAGAGAAAAACACTGTCAGGTCCTGTGCCGGTGAGGTAGTTAGTTTATGGTGCCAACCTGGCTGTTAAACACATGTGGGGCTAATTGAAGGGCGGAGGGATGAATGACTCAGTGAGCCTCGCCTTTCTAGTTCTCGGGTCTCTTGTTTCTGATGGTCGGATCAGGGTGCAGCTGCCTTAGCCAGTTCCCTGCTTCAACTGGCAAGGCTCACTTCCTGCAAGACATCTCCTAGGAGAAGCCGCATGAACCTACCCCGATGCAGCCCTGGGTGCTGGAGCAGCCGTGTGGAGACCCCTGCCAGTGCTGAGATGCTTACACATTCACTGATTCGGGTTTCCTCCTGCAGTCGGCATCATTGCCTCTGTTTTGTGAGATGGAGGACTTTGTGGATTGGTATTGGACATATGGGTTAATGTTGGACTTGTGGGCTTGGGGAAAACTGGGTTGGGATGTTTTCTTGATGCACATTTAACCTTCATATAAAACTCTCTCTTATACATGAGTTTCTGTGGATTTGCATCTCTAGAGTACCCAGACTAACAGAGCCAGCCTCACAATTGTTGTTATATTTGAGGCCATTGTTGCAGCCATTGTTTCAATCCATTTCCTTGAGAGTCCTACTCTTTTTTTCTTTTTTTTTTAACTAAGCCTGGTGTCCATATCCAGGGTTTATCTTCTTGTGGATAACATGTCCAAAGGGTAGGGCACCCAGTCTTGCCATTCTCACATCCATGGAGCACTTTGCCTATATGTTTTCCAATGTAGATTCCACTCGAGTAGTGCTTTAAACAGGACAGTAGAGACATAGAGAAATGGAAACACACCCTGAGAGGACACAAAACTACAATGGAAGCAGATACAACTACAAGAAACCTCATTTCCCAGATACGAAAATCTAAAAGAGACTAAGAGCAAATTCCCCTGAAGGCTGAATTTGACTTCAAGTTTGCAGAACTGTGAAAATTAAATTCTTTTCTTCAAAGTCACTCACTTATGCTATTTTGTGATTGCAGCCCTAAGTAACTAAGAAAGGCTGGAGATAGATATGGTTTGTTGTTATTGTGCTTGTAATAAGTAGGAAGGTGGATATGTTTGTCAATCTAATTTGTTCACATATATCTTACTTAAAAATATTCAGAAGAGAAATATTTTTACGTTATTTAATATTATAACTTATAAAATGTAGTACAGAGCGTTTAAGTAAATTGTGCAGAGTTAGGCGAACATCTTTCTTGATTCTTCATTATTTCCCCCCGCATTAAGTTGTTTGTATGTTACATTTGGAAATGATAGATACAGGCTTGGGGATATAGAAGACATAAGTGCCTGTGAAGAGATCACACTGGCATCATGTATGTCTTCCATCATGTGTTTCTTATCTCACTTGCATTTTCTAAATTGAAATATATTTCAGGCTGAAGAAGACAGAATAAAATAAGATCCAAGTATCATACTTCGTCTTCGTTGGCAGATGGCTGAAATGGAGATCACCCCTGAGCAGTGTGGCTATTTATAGAGATATATATGAATATAGCTTTAAAAATCCAAAACTACCTTTGAAACATTGACTATTTTTGCTATCACATTAGAACTTTGGTATTAGACACTTATCCCTTTCTATATTACTTACTTCTTTTTAAATGATTTCTTGGTTAAATACTTCTATATATGCTAACCATGTGATTGGAAAAAGAATGAGAAATTTCCAAAGTGTTTGTGCCACTAATTACATCACAAACACCAGCCAGAATTCTGTATATACATTTTGTAAGCAATTATTATTTATGGCAAACAAAAAGTAAATTGCTGAAAAGTATCACTTTTGAGTAAACAAAACACTGTTTATTTTCCTCCAAATTGTTTCAGTACGTAAATTTTTTTTCTTTGTTTTTTTTTT
>NW_022103896.1:51212203-51235625 GCF_000313985.2 Echinops telfairi | reverse complement strand
GGAGACAACAACATGCATAAAAACAAGACAGAGCAAAACCAAGCAACAATGTACAACAAAACAGCAACAACATCAATCCACTGACGAAGAACAAATTAAATTATACCAAGAAAGAAAAGCTTTTGTTTTCCAGTCTTTTTATCGAACATCTCTCCTCAATCCATATGAAGTTTATGAAATCACTACGGTATTATAATATTAGCAGATTTTACGAAATAAAATGCTTGATAATGTCTTAGAGATAGTTACACTACATGGTGTCCTAGCATGAAAATGCAAAAGTGAAATCAAAGAAATTTATTAAAAGCCCAGGGAAGGAGAAACGTCATCATCGCATGTGCAAATGGCCTTTCTGAAGAGCACCATAGGTGGTCACTCTGTGAGAGCTGGAGCTAAAACTGTAATATTATGATTGACTGAAAAGCAATTAGGAAAGTTGGAAGAGGTTACTTGAAAGTGGGGATTTATCCCGGATAGGTAGATGTGTGGGATCACAGGATTGGCTCTGGGTACACAATTGCAAACACATAGGCTTTTCAGATGATTACAGGGTAAACAAATACAATCACAGGACATGCTTTTCTGGGAATATGCTATTAAAACAATTTCCTTGAAGGTTTATTGTAAAGAAGGGACCTCTGGTGGGGCCATGGGACAGGTTTGGGAGACTACGTACTACACCCACCAGACCCTCTGTGGGGAACAGGTGAGCCTGTCTGCTGTCATACAGATTTTCAGTCGCAAAACCCTGCAGAGCAATTCTACTCTGTCCTATAGAGTAGTAGAGAGTGGACACCAAGTTGATAGTAATGGATTGGTGCTTGGTTGGTTGGTTATCGAAAACAAGATTTGAGGTTAGGCTAGCATATCCTGCGTCTGTTTGACTAAAGAGGAAAGAATCCCCGGAAACTGGCTGAGACAGAGAGAAAGAAAAAATTTCTTTCAGGACATATGATTAGACCAGCCCAAAGGTTAAGTCCAAAAGAATAAAACAGTTATTAAAAAGGCAACTTTAAAATTCAACCTGGAATCCAGGCTCATGTCAAGATTTAAGATAGAACTAAGGCTGCTTCTCTATTAGCACCCACCAAGTCCCTCTGAGTTTAGGCTTTCATGCAATGGTAAACACGCATTAATCTCTTTCACGCTATGCTATAAGGTCCCCTGAGCAGCAGCAATAGCCTTCTTCTTTCAATGTCACCGACATATATCAAGTAGAAACGAGTTCTCTTCTCCTCACACTGTCCAGCTTGCATGCATTGCCCCCCATCATGTGTTTCCATCCTTCCCTGTTAGCAAACACCCACGTCGGAGAACATGTGGGTGCTCTGAAACCATGGCGTTACTTGCTAACCTGGGGAATGAAGACAATCACCTGAACTTCAGCAAAATAGTATACGCATTGAGGGTGGATTGTATTATATTCATACATAATTTACATAAGGTAGTGTCTTCTTTACTTCAATTCTCTTGACAACAATACCTAATTTATATTTTTTAAAGTATATTGGCTCATTAGGAACAAGATTCCTCACTCCAGTGTCCTACAAAGGTCTACAGGAACCCTGGTAGTATAATGGTAACGAGCTGGGGTGCTAACTGCAAGGTCGGTAGTTCTGAATTGACAGCCCCTCTTCAGGCGAAAGATGAGGCTTTCCATTCTGAAAAAGAATTAGTCTCAGAAACTCACAGAGCAGTTCTGTCTCACAGGGCCTCAATGAGTCAGCGTCGACTTGACGGAGTGAGTTTTTTGTTTATGAAGGTCTATGGCAATTTTTATCATAATTAGGAACTTTATTTAGTGACAATTTTACATTACTGTTACTATTAGGAGATGGTTGTCAAGGAGCTCCTCCCATGTCCCATGCCTTGTAAGAAAGACGTAAATCCCTGTGTTCTGGTTCTCTTCTCAAGGATGGTTATACCGTGAGGAAACTTGGAAGATATATGAAGCAGCCTAATAGCTAAGCCACTGTCTTCTACTGATGCAAAGTACAGGCAGGCGGGGAAAGTGTGGGAGCCTTGTCTGAGCTCCTCCGGCTGCGGAAGGGAGACAGAGGATCCAACTTTATAACTGCCCAAGGTTGATTGCAATGAAACAGAAGTCAGACATGACCTCACCCTTCAACCTTCTTTTCCTATTCTACCCTGGTCCTTTGCTACAGTGGGGACCATTATAGCACGCTGGCCAGTGGACATGCTGTCATGAAACAAACTGACTCGGTATAGCTCTTTCATCCGTAGTCATTGTCATTCACATAAAATGATTAGGTGGGACATCCTTGGGAAGAGAATCCAGGACAAAGGAACGTGTCTTTCTAACAAGACGTGCCCTCCTAACGCTTCTCTGATCTTTTGTGGGGAGGGTGTGGCATACAAAGTGTTTCTGAACCTGAATGTACAAGTAAGACCAGCCTTGATGCTATCCACTGTAGCGCTGAGTACTAAGTTGAGTGACCGGCCAGGCACAAGGTTTCCCTTCAGGTCACTGTTTCAGAGGTGGGTGCCTACATAAGCATGAAAGAAAGACAATTCACAAGAGCTTTAAGCAGACACCTGACACATTTTTTAAAAAAACTTGGCTCATTCCAGAACACTGGCTGAGGGCCTTCTAATGCTTGTTAAGGAAAAAAGGGAAATAACTGAGTTATTGGCTCAGCACCTCCTGTAGTCTATCATGCCAATCTTAGATTCATTTGGAGATGACTATACATTCTTTTATTCTTTTGGCCACTGAGTCCTGAATGCTATCATGGAGCTTCAGTCTTCCAGAGAACAATTCTCAGATAGATCTTGTGGAAAAGCATAGAAAAGGCATTAACTAGGATTCCGGTTCTTAATATGTCACTGGAGAATGAGAAATCGAATCAAACAAATCCAATCATGCACCTTTTGAAATTGGAAGTAAAACATGTCTTGCTTATTGATGTGCCATTATTCTCTCTGTTCAGGGCATAGATTCCTGCTCTCCTTATATAACGTCAACAACTTTAGTAAATGGGTGAATCATGGGAACACCAGTTCTCATAACTCTGATACCAGAAAAACTAGATGGTACCTGGCTACCACGACCAAATGCTGAGAAAGAGATAACATTAGGAGGTTCTGGATGGAATAACTGTAAGAGTACAAAACTCAAAAATTAAAAAGAAAAGACCAAGATTACTGGTTGAATAGAGATTGGTGGAAACTGAAATGATGACCCTTAGAAACCAACCCATCAGGCCTGGAACTGAACTCACCCAATTATTCAATTTTCAGCCAAATAATAGAGAAGCCTACAGGGGGAATAATAACACCAGGAAAGTATGCACACTTTAGAAAAATCTACCATTTGAGGCTGAAAGCGTAGCATTTACCTAAGGACAAAATTCAGACGGGTTAGGAAAGGACGAATGGAAACAGGAAGCACAGAGAAAAAGTGGTATGCATGATGTTGCATTGAAGGGGTTGTAATCAATGACATGAAACAAAAGGAGTATGAATTGTTGAATGGTCAGCTGGTCTGCTCTGTCAACCTTCAGCCACTTCACAAGAAAGTCATAAAAAAGTATTATTAGGGAGAGCACAAGTCTCCTTGTCTTGCCAGTGGTCATGATAGCCACACATCCAAATATGGGCAAGTTTGGGGAGGATTCAAGAGTTCCTGGCTGATTGTATTCATGGAAGGAGAGGGTTTTAGGCGGTGTTCATGTAGGGGAAGTAACCTAAGTACTCTTGTGAGTGGGACCCATTGAGTCAGCTCAATATACTGTTGTTTCCATTGCTAATATTGTATGCAGAATTAATTGCATTTATGTGTACATGTATGTAATTTAAATATTCATAAGCTTAAAGGAGATCCCCTGAATGGAAAGAGTAGCTTTAGGAAAATGCTAGCATTTTTGAGATCACACAATCCAATGCCCCTTTAAATTACAAGAGGGAGAGATCAGTGACTATGACATTAAATTCTTTGTGTTATGAAATAAGAAGTGAGCTCCACACCATAGTGCTCTATGGGGATTAAGAGACATATTGTTAACATGGCTACCCAGGACACCCCTTTTATAACGACGTATTTATTGTCTTCTCAATGGATCTCTTACTAAAAATGAGTAACAGAAACATGGAGACTTGTGACTGTCCAGCTTGGGAGTGGGTCCATTCAAGCTCAGTAGCGAATAAGGTAGGCAATGCCAACCACTGCGAGTGGCATGTTTAAGAATGCAGTCGGCCAGAAGAACTGATCATTTTTATCAAAGAAACTAGAGTCTTGATCAAAGGGGGAGAAAAGCTGAACAGGATTTCAAATCATCCTGGAATCCAGAAATGTTAGAGCCGTGAGTCTGAATGAATATCTGAAATGATTAACTTGAGATCATTTTCAAAGCTTAAACCCAAATTAACTTGTACTCAAATTAGAGTGCTTAACTACTGCATAACAGGGTTCCTGTAGACACCAACCAATTAGTTAGCTTAATTAATAGTGTTTGCCATGAGCATCTCAGCCTTTTAAATGACTATCAATGTGGGATCAGATGCACAACGTCCCTCACAAGGTTGATAGGACGTTTGGTAGGGGTAGAGACAGTGAGTTTATGTTGAAATCGAGGTTGATAAAGGAGGTGAGAGTGGTTGCATCCCGTTAAAGAAGTGAGAAACACCCTGAATTGTACATGTCCAATTTGATCGGTGTACTGTGCTCCATGTGCTTAACAGCAATCAACACACGCTCACACAAAGCACGTTAGTCTCAGCCCTAGGGTCATTGCAGCGTTACAGGAAAAGGTTGAAGATATGATTTGGGGAACAAAAATTTTAACCTCCCTCGAAGTAAATGGTGGCTCAATAGGGTCCTAATTCACAGAGGCACCCCTCTATTCCTGAGCCTGGCTCACTGATATTTCTACTGCACCGAAATGTGTGGGTGTCTACCAGGGTGTTGTGGCTGCTCAACTTGTGCTCAAAAAATAAAATAAAATAACCAAACCCACTGCCAGCAGGTTGATGCCAACTCATAGTCCATGGCTGAACCTGTAGGACAGGGTAGAACTGTCCTGTAAATGTGTACGACTGCATATGAGGATAGAAAGCCCAGTCATTCTTCTGCAGGGTTTGGATCTGCTGACTTCCAATCATGGGCCAGCTCGTCAGCCCTACATGACCAGGGCTCCTTAGCTTCAGTACTAGCTGTGTTGAATGACACAAGGATGCGCTTTCTTCTCTTTCTGAGCAGAATATTGTCCTATTTCAGGTCAACATGCTGCTTGAGGAAACTGACTATAATGTTACTGGCTTTTGGGATTTTGCCAGCATCTTAAATGTTTGGTCTGCCAGGATCCTTGATAGTTAAGTGTTGTGTCAAGTTGCCTGGATACTCAGTGGTTTGGGAGTTAATACCACCTATAATTCCTCGCTTGACTTCATACAGTGCTGCCACCGCCGATCAGTGGTAAGCCTCGAAAATGGGATAAAATCATGGTGGAATGCAATACTCTAACTCAGGTCATAGCCCTGATGCAGTCAATTGCTTAGGAAATTAGGGTGTCTTCCTTCTTCTATGGCAAAGTTTACTGACTTCTTGCTGTTTCTCGATTCTGCATCTGGCTCATTGACCTTATAATCTGCCAGCCCTGAGAGTGGTTAATGACTTCTCATTGGGACCTGTGGACCGTGGATTTATCACCTCTGTAGTCACGAGCCTGTGGTATGCCTGACTATCAACAGCACTCAGACCTGCTCAAGCCAGCAGAAGCCTCCAGCCTTCCGTCTGACCTCCTGTGGACTTGGGCTTGCCTGCCTTTAAAACCATAGGACGCATTTTCTTGATATAAATTTCTCTCCTCTCTCTCTCTCTCTCTCTCTCTCTCTCTCTCTCTCTCTCTCTCTCTCTATATATATATATATATATATACATATATATGTATGTGTGTGTGTGTATATATATATATATATATATATATATTGCTGATTTTTTGCTGATTTTGCTTCTCTAGAGAACCCAGCCTAACACAGGGCTTTCTCTTGATAATTTGCACTAAAATCAATCTTCTGAGTGAAAACTTGGATCCATCCTTGTCCTGGGCATGGCGACATAGCCTCCATCATGGCGTGGATCCAACTTAGAAATCTCAACAGTTTTAAACCTGGGCATTTTAATCAATGCATAACAATATCACTGCACTCCCACCACAGCCAATGTCTAACTACCAGTCTAATGGCATTGGACATAAACTTGTGAAAAGTTATATACAATTGGCTCCCACAATGCAATGCAATTCAACAACTCCTGGTTCATAATAAGTGCTTGATACGTGTTTCCTGATTAAATTGGTGTATTATTTAAGGTGTTGTATAACAGCATAGTGGAGCCTGGTGCTGCAGTGGTGAGGCTCTCAGCTGATGTCTGGAAGATCGGTGGTTTCAAAGCACCAGCTTAATCAAGGGAGAAAGATATGGCAGTGCCCTTTTGTGAAGGTTATGCCCTTGAGAAAGCTGGAGGCAGCTCGATGGTATCACACAGGGTTGCCGGGAGTCCAGACGATCTCGAAAGCACTGGGTGGTTGTGTGTGCTTACTGAGAGCATAAGAAGGACCAGGGACAATGCATAACTAATGAAGCCTCCAAATAAGGCAGTACTAAGATTCATGGACCCGGTTAATTAGGAAAAAGGGTTTCTGAGATAGGTATATGCACGTATTAATATTTTTGACTTTTAAATACTACTCTTTAGCATGAAAATGAAGTAAGGCTTTGCGGAAAAGTGTAAAAAAATGAAAGTTAATTGGATTACTTTATAATAATTATTCTACATTGTTAGTGAAAATTTTGTGGCAATAGGTAAGCCTTAAAAATAAATTGAGCACCACTTAGCATGTATAAAACTGTACCTTCCTGAACGTGGCATTTTTAAAAAAAAATCATTTTATTAGGGGTTCGTACAACTCTTATCACAATCCATACATCCGTCCATTGTATAAAGCACATTTTTACATTCGTCACCCTCATCATTCTCAAAACATTTGCTCTCCATGTAAGCCCCTGGCATCAGCTCCTCATTTTCCTCCCACTTTACCCGCTCCCCCCATCTCATGAACCCTTGATAATTTATAAATTATTATTTTATCATATCGTACACTGTCCGATGTCTTCCTTCACCCACTTTTCTGTTTTTCCATCCCCCAAGGAGGAGGTTATATGTAGATCCTTGTAATTGTGTCTCCAGTGTTGTCCCCTGTAGGGCTATGGGTCAGTGAGGGATGTCGTGTCTCACAGTGGGGCTGGCCATATGGTCTTCTCTGTGGATTGGCTGCTCTGAGTGGGAATCTCATCATCAAGGCTTGGTGGGCCAGGATGTGCTCCACTCTCTCTTCCTCCCTCTTCATTTGCTCCCATGTGTTCTGATCAGACATGTCCCTCTCCCTGAGCTGCAGCTTCAGTGCTGTCCTCTAAAATACATTCTTCTGGGGGGAGGAACAGGTGTCCATGTAGTTGGGATTGGGGCCCATCCCTCAGATCTCTCTACTGGTACCCTGCTCCATGACAGCAGAACATGGCACTTTTAATAGCTGGAGATTACTCAAAGCCCCCATTTTGGGAGGTCAGAAAATGATAAATACTTAACTACACAACACATGATAAAGAAGAAATGTTATGATATATCCTGCATTAAGGTAAACAAAACAAGACAATTTTATGGGAAACCTGTAATAAGATCATGAGGTTGTGAGCTATCCCCACTCACAAATCCTCCTGTGACTGATTCTCCACTTCATCTCATTCATTTATTACCAAAGTGCACCAATATGAAGTTTTGGTAGAGCTGTGGGCTAAGTGTTGGGCTTCTAACCACAAGCTTGGTAGTTCAAGCCCATCAGGCACTCAGCTGGAGAAAAATGAGGCAGTCTTCTCTTACATACAAACATTGTCTCAGAAACTCTATAAAAGTCACTATGAGTCAGAATTGACTTGACGGCATTGTGTATCTTGTTTTGTTGTTTTTATTTTCTGTTTCTCTCAAGCATGTGGGGATAGAGAATAGTTCAGAAGTATGCATAGAGTACTACATACTGCACAGCAGGGTTTTTTTCCTTTCTGGTTTCTAGAGATGTAGACATTGTTTCTGAGAAGACCTACAGAGCCTGCTAAAAATCCAGGCTACTGGTAGACAGCAAGAGATTTTTAGGTGAAAACATAAATGAAGTAGGGGGAAGGGCCATTATGTGAGACTGTAGGAGAGACAATGTGTAAGGACCTAATGCATTCTCTCAATAGACTGACCTTCCCACAAGCCCTAGATGTTAGAATGTAATTAACAAAAGTTCAAAATTCCTAAAAACAGATTTGGTCTCAGCTATGTGCTCCCTTTCATTATACTTTTCATGAAGACTCTCATGAAAATAGGTATTATACTTGTATATAGGTATACGTGTTACTTTTTATAATAGCACAGATGAGAGGAAACCATAGGAGAAATTAAAGAATATTTGTATAATATTAATCATTATCATTATCGCTTTTAAATATGAATGCCTTATCTTCCAAGTCAGTACAAAAAAATCAACCATTGACACTTTTATTGTGTAAGGTGACATGTCCAAAGTGACATTTAAAAAATGCTGAAGATGGACATTGGGCCTTTACTCAAGTACTCTCTCAACACAAGAACACTTTGTTCTGTTTACCTGACAGTCCATAATGCTCACCTTCCCTAAACAATCGCTGAAGACAAAGCAGGTGCATAAGCAAATGTAGTGAAGAAAGCAGATGGTGCTCGGGTATCAAAAACATAGCATCTGGGGTCTTAAAGGCTTGAAGATAAACAAGCGGTCATCTAGCTGAGAAGCAACAAAGCCCACATGGAAGAAGCACACCAGCCTGTGTGATCATAAGGTATCAATGGAACCAGGTATTAGGCATCAAAGACCCAGAGCAAAAAAAATCATAATGTGAATGATGGGGGGAGTGGGGAGTGGAAGCCCAAAGCCCATCTGTAGGCAACTGGACATCCCCTTACAGAAGGGTCATGGGGAGGAGACGAGCCAGTCATTGTGCAGTATAGCACCAATGAAACATAAAACTTTCCTCTAGTTGAATGCTTCCTCCTGCCCTCCCCCCACTATCATGATCCCAATTCTACCCTATAAATCTGGCTACACCAGATGATGTACACTGGTACAGATAAGAGTGGAAACGCAGAAAATAGAGGACAGATAAATCCCTCAGGATCAATAATGAGTGTAGCGATACCAGGAGGGTAAAGGGAAAGGTAGGGAGAGAAAGGGGAAACAGATCACAATGATCAACATATAACCCCCTCCCTGGGGGGATGGACAATAGAAAAGTGGGTGAAGGGAGATATTGGTGATTATAAGACATGAAAAATAAAATAATAATTTATAAATTATCAAGGGTTTGTGAGGGAGGGAGGGTGGGAAAGAGAGGGGGAAAATGAGAAGCTGATGCCAAGGACTCATGTAGAAAGAAAATGTTTTGCAAATGATGATGGCACCAAATGTACAAACGTGCTTGACACAATGGATGGATAGATGGATTGTGATGAGTTGTATGAGCCCCCAATAAAATGATTTTTTTTAAAAAGAAAAGAATAATGCTGAAAAAGAGGTGATAAATAACTCCGAGTCTTTATTTGTGAATTAATGATTAATAATTTGTCATATGTTTGTATGATTTTTTTTCTTTTTTTTATGATGCTCTTGGCTTGTCTTTTAATATGACAATCTAGTAGAATACCATTCCCAATGCTGTTCTGTATTCATGTGGTGGGTGTGGGGGAGAAGCATAGTGTAGTTCCCATAATGTAGAAGGCATGAGAAATCTCCATAGGACAGTTTGGAATGACCTTACTATAAAAAAGTTTAGCATTTGCTCCTCTATTTCCACTCATGATTATCTTTTGTTCTTTGGGAGACTGACCAATCAATACTACTACATTATTGCTCATTTTTCACTTACCTCTTCAAAATTGACACTGCTCCACTTGAGAAATTGAATATATTGCACCATTTGATGTACTGTAGAAAAACTACTAAACATTCTATAAAGATGATTAAAGGAGAACATGATGAATAATATGTTTGATATTTTTCTTGAGCCACACAGAATGAAAATTATGGAAGTCCAGGAACATTTGATTAGGTAAGAATGTTTGTTTTTGGAAGATGAAAATATGTGTAATTTTATTTAGAAATAATTAAAATATTAAATTATCAGATTTTTAATAAATTTGGATTTTAAAAATAGAGCATAAAAATACAGCTCATTCTGTTTCACCAAAGTCATCCCTGTTAGGAAATGAATTCATATGAATTCATATGGGATGCCAATGAAGCAAAAGCCAAACAGGTATTTCTTTCTCACCTATTCATTCTTTAATAAACACATTTCATTCTCAGTTATTCTTGTCATAAACATACCACACCAACATGCACCCTCTATCTCACTCTTTTAGTACCCCATGATTCATTTTTTTCACTAGTCTTCTCAAAATTATTTATTTTACTCTGCATCCATGTTACTAAACATCTAATCCACTAATCTGTATTGAAATTATCTCAGAGGGTTATTCAAAATACAGAGTCTGAACTCCGACAAAGAGTTGTGGAATCAGAGCCGTTGCAAATGGGTCCAGGCATTTGGATTTCCTACAAGTAGTTGCTGAGTTCATGAACATTTGAAGTTTGGAACTGCCAAACAGGAATGGTGCACATTGGGCTTGTACACTCCCATCTTGCTTATTCAATCTGGATGCTGAACAAATCATCAGACCAGCTGAGTTATAAGAAGAAGAAGCTGGCAACAGGATTCGAGGAAGACATATTAATAACCTTCAAAATACAGATGACACAACCTTGCTTGCTGAAAGTGAGGAAGACTTCAAGCACTTGCTGATGAAGATCAAGGGTTGCAGCCTTCAGAACGGATTACACCCAAGGTTAAGATAACTCTGATGCTCACAACTGGACCAATAGGCAACATCATGATAAATGTAGAAAAAATTGAAATTGTCAAGGATTTCATTTTTCTTGGATCCATGCTAAATGCTCATGGAAGCAGCAGTTAAGAGATCAAACAACACATCTCATTGGTTATATCCGTTGCACAAAATCTCTTTAAAGTGTTGAAAAGCAAAGATGTTACTTTGAGAACTAATGTGTGCCTGATCCCAGCCATGGTATTTTCAATTGCTTCATATGCATGTGAAAGTTGGACATTGAATAAGGATCAAAGAAGAATAGATTCATTTGAATTATGATGTTGATGAAGAGTACTGAAAGTCATGGACTGCCAAAGAGCAAACCAATCTATCTTGGAGACAGCATAGCCAGAAAGCTCCTTAGAGGCAAGGATGACTGGATTTAACCCCAGGTACTTTGGACATGCTGTTAGGAGAAACAATCCCTGGAAAAAGACATTATGCTTATAAAGTAGAGGAAGGCCTTTGACGAGATGGCTTGATACAAGTGCTGCGACAAAGGGATCAAGCATAGAAACCACGGTGAGGATGGTGTAGGACTGGGCAGTGGTTTGTTCTGCTGTGCATAAGATTACTATGAGTTGCAACAGGCTAGACAGCACCTGACAACAACCAGCACAATGGGGGTTGGGGATGAGGCAGCATGGAACCTATTAGCAATGCCAGTGAAGTTCTCCGCATTATAAGTTAGCCCTAATTTTGGGCAAACACTACCATTCCATCAAGAGAGGAGGAGGACGGAGATACTGGGGGAAGGAAGGAAGGAAGGAAGGAAGGAAGGAAGGAAGGAAGGAAGGAAGGAAGGAAGGGTATAAATTAGCATTAGCTAGAATGAATTATTGTGCAGCCTGGTAGGTAGAATCAAGGCAGTTTCTGGATCCCTCTGGGTTCTCAAATGTTAGAGATTACTCCATCATCTTTCCTGACACTCAATGAAGTATAAGATAAAAAAGGCAGATTCAGACACACTTAAAAAAACACACACAACATAATTCAGGCATTGATACATTTAACAGAAATTGTATTTAGTGCAAATATTATGAATAGTGTGAAATTTCCCAACGTTCACAACATTTTTCTTTTATAAATGATTGTTCAAACAGATTTTCAAGCAGATTGTATCCTTTAAGCTACTGCCATTATCTGAAAAGAGGGTTTTATCCAAAGAAAGGAAAAAAAAAGAAGAAAGGAAGGAAAGTAGTGGAGGGAGGGGTGGAGGGAAGATGGAAAGAAACAAGATAGAAAAGGAAGAAAATGAAAGAGAAAAAAACATTATAATCAAATATAAAACAGTTTCTTTGAAAATGTTATCTAATTAAATATTTCCCTTTGTATCACACAGATTTTCTTTCCCCAAATCTAAGTGCTTTCATTTTGAAAAACCAATGGTCAAAACACCTCAATTTTTGGAATTTCTATTAAAATGATTAGCTCCAGCAACCACTCAATTACAAACTGAGAAACAATAAGCCCATCTTTATCTAAAATCACAACCTTTGTGCTTTCTTTAAAGAGGGACATATAAAAAAAATAATTCATTTTCTTTAAGCTTTCAGATCGGGAAGAGTTTTAATATGCATTTATTCAGGTACTGTAATTATTAAACATTGACCACATTATATAAAAAGTTGTTTCATTTCAATTTTATGGACCTAGGCTAGTTGCTTAATTCTGTAGCTGACCTATATGGCATGTTTAATTAGATTTTTGCAAGCTATATTGACATTTTGTTGGATGACTAAGTGGCCTACTTGTTTATCTGTTGTTTAAGTAGAAATCATCTATTCAAAGACAATTGGTTGCAAATGCTTCCTCATTGTTAGCTGAAAGGTACCTTGGGACCACCCAGGGCAGACTTCCTCACTCCAAGTTAGAGGAAGAAATAGAAGCTTGACAGAGTGTTACACCAGTGCAGACTGACAGAATCAGCTATCTTATCCTGTTTGACACCAAAATCCATAGAGAATATATACCTTGAACTTTGGAGTTTACACTTTGGGGAGTTGCACATGCATGCTTTACATTAACTCAGGTTTCAGGGTAACCTAAGAAAACTGTTGATCATGAGCAAGCAAACAGAACAATACTTTTTTTTATTGTCTTAGGCCAGTCTCAAGACGTCTTTGTTGACTGACTAGATAGCAGAGACTAGCTTTTAATCCTAACAGGCAGATAAGAGCAGACTCTGGGGGCTGGCTGTGCCTTTATCCAACCTGTCGGCCCTTGAACAATGTAGCTTGTTATAAAAAGTCCATGGACCCTGCATGAAGTACCTTAAGGTCACTGCATGTAGTATGGGGATTTTTTTCTAACTACATTAAATAAAATAACTTGTCTTACATCATTAATACTGCTAGGAAGATATTGAAAAACAGATCACAATTCACAAATCCAACTTAGAAGAGGTAAAGAGGATCTATCCATTGACTAAAACAGGCAGGGTTGGGGGAGAGGAAGTATTTTCTTCTTGTTCCCTCTCATGAAAACAAACCAGCTGAGAAAGAATGAAAAGTTACCAACCTGCACATGCTCCACTGATGGTCCTGGACCCAAGACCTGGAGTTTGTAATAAAATTCTCTAGTTTTCCCTCCTTGCAAGGCTGTTTTTTGAGATAATGCCATTTTTCCCCCAACCAACCCGCTCACCTCACCTACAGTCATTGATCTTTCGACATGCAAGAAGTCAAGGGGCAGGGAAAAGGCTAACTATTGGTAGCACTTTGTATTCTAGAAGGTGTAGTCCCCCAAGCAGCCTCAACATACCCACAGCTGTTGAGCGAACTCTGACTCATAGTGGCTGTACAGGACCAAGCAGAACTGCTCTGTGGGGGTTCTAAAGATGTCTATCTTTATGTGAGCAGAATTTCTCAGCTTTGTCCCAAGGAGCAGCTGGGGAATTTGAACCCCAGATCTGGGATTATTAAGACACCACCAGGGCTTCTTTCATAAGTCAAGTCTTATCAAAAGAACTAAACAGTGAAGGCGACTTAGTGAACATCACCTCAACCAATCCCATGACAATAGTGCAGCTAAGTAGGGAAGCTGTACCTGAATAACCTCTTCACACATGATTCATTTTCCAATATTTATCACATAGTTTAGAGCTATTGATCTCAAGCAGAATCATATTCTGCCCGCCAAGATTAATCTCTGACAGTCTGCAGATGGACATAATGTTAATGAATTTTACACAGGTGAGGTTTGAAGTTCCGGTAAAGAGATCTGGTTAAAGAAATTGTCCTCATGTTTTGTGTTCCACAATAACTCCAGGAAAACAGCCATGTTTCACTCTGAAAGTTAGATCAGCTTACCAATTCAGTTATTGTTTACCTAGGACAAAGTTCGACACAACCCTGCCAAGTTTTCATTTTTTAAGTCATAAATGATTAGCTGATTTGCTTAATTCAATACCAAACCCTTTGCCATTGAGTTGCTTCTGACTGATAGTGACGCTATATGGCACTGTCCTCTGGGTTTACTGAAGTACAAATCCACATCTTTCTTTTGTAAGACAGCTGGTGGATTCAAACTGCTGACCTTCTGGTTAGCAGCCCATCTATAACCCACTAAACCACCATCTATTGCTTAGAGCAAATATGTTTGCTAGTTAAAGTTCGGTTATGTTTTTAATGCTTCCTCTAGGCTTGAACTGTGACTCATTTTTAGCCTAAACCAATGTAGAATGTCACTTTAATAGTCCCTTCTCAGAAGAGGCAGACATCAGATAAAACATCTAATCCATGATCCAGTCACTTCCCAATTTCACCCCATTTCACAACACCCTACTCTTCCAGCTTTTTTGACTCCTCCCTATAAGGGGAAAAATCTTTCTTTCTTTTTAGAACCATCTCAGAGACTGGGCAATCTGCTGCTGAAGTCCTCTCTACAGTGTTCAAGAACAAAGAGGTCACTTTGAGGACTCAGGTGAGCCTGACCTGAGCTAGAGGATTTTCAGTCACCACATGCATGGGAAAATTGGCCAATAAATAAGGAAAAGGTTTCTTTGGAGAATAATTGAGGCATCAAGGTATTGGAAGATCACTGAACCTACTGTGGACTGCCGGAGAACAACAACAACAATTGTCTTGAAAGAAATACTGCCATAATATTTTGAAGAAGCGAGGACAGCGAGACTGGTCTCAAGCACTTTGGACATGCTATCAGGAGAGAGCGGTTCAAGGAAGAGGACACCATGTTTGGCAAAATAGATGGTCATCAGAAAAGAGGAAGACCCGGGATAAGATGACTCGACAAAGGGGCTGACACATGGGCTCAAACGTACCCACAATGGTGAGGATGGCACAGAGTTGGACTACGTTTTCTTCTGTTGAATACAGGCTCACTGTGAACCAGAATCGAACAACCCAAAGAAAATGATTCCATCAACTCAGTTACCGCTATCTCCTAAGGGGAGAAAATGTGTCCAATTCAAATAGCAGTGTGCCAATCATTGCTACTTTTTCAGTGGGTTTGTGATTGTCCATCATTTGTTTTCTCCAGACCTTTCAGTGGAAAGTTAGGAGGGGTTGTGTGAAGATTACTAGTCAAAGTGAATTTAAGCCACACGCTTAGAGGAATTGAGAGAGAATTTACTTGGAAGACTTTGAAGTTAACCTTCAGATAAAATAATTTTCTCCTCACTTTATGCTGTCTCTGTTTCTCTTGTCTACTGCTGCCACACCATCACAAATTTTATGTGCCAAGAGAAGGAGGTGAATTCCAGTCACACTTAGCAAATGCCTAATACGTATCAAATGATATAAGGATTGACATAGTAACTCTGAGAAATTGCTCTGAGTATCTGAATGGGTAGGATCCAAAAAGAATACAAAGATACATGTGATCTGTCTTTCCCAGCACTTTACTGTTCCAGCTACTGCGGTCACTACTCCATTGCAATGGCCACGTAGAACTCACAAACAGTGTTCATGAATCGAGGCTTTATTAAGGAAGTCAACAGGTTGCAATGCAAGTGAAAAATGCTCAGGATACAGTTGTTCATCAGGCCACATTACCAAGTTCTTTCTGGGCTGCCAATAAACTCCCAAAGGGCTTGCCACTTTGCTGGAAGCTTCAAACCGAAGGCATAAGGGTCAAACTCCATGGGTCAGCAAGCCTAGGGTCTCCAGTGAAGTGCTCAACACACCCCATTGCACAAGTCAGCCTTCTGCCCAAAACGCTCAGTTTAAAATGCTTTGTGGTCTGGGAAGTCTGCATTCTGTCTAATGCTCTGGCTCCTACTTGAGGTCCAGAGGACTCACTCCACTCTGACTCTCGCTGATAGTTGAGACACCTACTGCAGTAGTTTTCAACCCGTGGGCCATGCTCACAAGAGTTGTTATGTTTGAGCCCATTGTCAAAGCCACTGCGCCAATTACCCATAAAGAATAATAAAGAGCGAAGTATTCAAATAAGGTGGCTAGATTATTATAGAAAAAAAAAAGTCTATTTGAAAAGACCTTTATCTAAGGGGAATGGGTGAATGTGAGGAATTAAAAGGGAGCTGAAAAGTCAGAGTGAGAGATCAGTGTACCAAGAAACATTCACAGACAGAGTCAGGACCTTATAAGCTATATAAGAGTATAGCTTTTAGTTTGTGTACATATTTAGTGTGTACTTAAATATTTAAGACAAGGCTACATCACAGATTAATTGGCATTTGATAAACATTTCACTTGCTTTGCTGAAAAGAATAGAATGGAGAGGAAGGGTTAGAAGTGGGGATCATATCAAGATAAAATCTCATTTATTCAGGTAAGAGATCAAATAATTGCTTGAGCTAAGATGATGAAGTAGAGGTAGTAAAAATATCACAGATCCATTTGGTTTTGAAAGACAGGATCACTAGGATTTTTCAATGAACTAACTAGTTATGAAAGTGAGGAAAGACAGGACTCCCTGGTGATTGTTGAAAACTTTTTTATTACAAAATTGTTTGTCTGAGGCAATTTTTATTGATATAGGGAAGAGCAAAGAAGGGAGGAATGTCCTGTAAAATATCCATAGGCAAACATCACAAAGAGAAGGCTAGTCTGACTATTTGAATCGTGCTTTATTAGTACATATGCGGCAATGAAAACCATGCAATTAGATAAAATGACTGAAGGAAGAAAAGAAAAATAGAACATAACCAAGTGATCAGGCCAGAAAGTGTCCAGAAGCCAGCAAAGGCAACTAAGGAATAACAAAAATAGGAAAAAATATACACACTAAAAACATCAAGACAAGAGCACATCCTTGATAAGTAAGTCAAGAGAAATGAGAATCTAAAGAAGGAATTAAAACAAGAGAATTTTTAAGGAGAATGAGAGATGTACATTCGATTTTTCATTGTGAAGATTATTATTATTTTTTTCAACAGTAACCATTACAGAGAAATGGGAATACAGACTAGTGAATGTGGAAGGGTGACTGAGAGATAGGAATAGATGGAGAGAGCAAGTGTAAAAAAGTTTCGGGAGACATTTAGGTATGAAGGAGACTAGAAAGACTGAACACCCAGGTAGGATAAAGAAGGGTTTTGCTTATTTGTTTGTCTCCAAAATGAAAGACATCACGTCCTAGGTAAACTTCCAACCCCATAGCTCCAGTCCACAGGTAAGTCTCTGTTGCTCTGGATGGCCTGTGGCAAGGGAAGGCACTTCCATCAGCCCTTGACCAGCCTCAGTGTGACTTCAACTTATTATAACTTTAGATGTGTGTCGTGATGTGAAACAGGCTGTGAAGCAGTGAGTCTTGTCAAAGGAAGTCATCCAGGAGAGAAAGTAGGCTTAATGATGCGGCAGGAAGTGAAAATAGTCAGAGACAATTGTGAACAAGGCAGCAGAGATGCGATGTTCTACTTTTGCCAAAAGAAAGAGAGTCCCCTCCTAATTTGTTTTTCTTTTTTAGGAAAAAAGGAAGGGAGGAATTGCTGGGAGATGCAAGTATGCTTATCGATCTGTTTTTGAAAAGACAATGAAAATATCTTCAAGTAGTTTTACTTTTCTCCATAAAAGATAAAGCAAGATAATTATCTGGAAGTGAGATGGAAAATAATCGAGTATTTGAAAAGCAAGGGGTGAAATAGTTACTTCAAAGAGAAGCAGAGAATGATTTTAGTTGGTAGAATGGTTGAATGCCGGTTTCAGTCCTTTTTAACTGATCTCTCCAGAGAAGATGCAATAGGATTGAATTTACCAATATAGTTTTTTTGTTTCCTAAATTCTTGGAGGACTAGGATGTCAACTCCAGAAGGCCAAAACTATTTGTCGACCTTAAATTTTTATCCTGCACATAAGGTACACAGTTAATACACAGTAACTATGTGCTGAATGAGTGACTGACTGAATAAGTACCAACTCTGGCAAAAGGATTTAAGGGAGCAAGAGATGGTTGAATGAATTGCCACACGTGTTTAGAGGGCAGAGCCACGTATAGTAAACTTCTTTATCTTCTTTCTCTCTCATTTCTCCTCTCTTTTTTTCTTTCCTCCAAATAAAAGAAACGATTAGAATGACCACTTCCAGTCAAACCCTTTTAAAAAAGATTGTTCCCTAATGTAAAGTTTGATTTTCAGCCAAAATGCCTACAACTGATTTAATTAGACAAATATTAGATGAAATTACAATTTTGATCATAAATATTCCAAGTAAGAAATTACTTTCTAGCATAATATTTCCCTCTTGGAATGTCTTTCACACAAAATGCCGAAGTCAGCTCTTTTCTAAGAATTCTCTATCGTGATATTTACGCTATAGCTTTAACTCGATTGACTCCACTTTCTGCTTCGTGGAAACCTGTTGCCTCCGGTGGCACATTTACTGCCGCCCTGCCAGAGAGATGAACTCTGCCCAGCATACACTGACCACAGATGGTAGAAAGCTCTCTTTCATCAAGCTCCTGCTGTTTTCCTGGAACTGCCACTGGCAGTCCCTGCTTCCCGGCTGATTGTCACTGCCCAGCCTGTGCACGCTGGTTGTGCCGGCCACTAATCAGTTTAATTTTAATAGAGTACAATGTAACATCTTTATCTCGCAGCTTCCAAAAGAGTAAATATTTATTGCTCACTACTCTCCAGTTAGTTCAAGGATGACTACTCAGCCTGAGCAAAGGGATTTCAGTGTAGCGCTCGTTTCCGTTTGAAACAAATTGGCAGATGATGTGCGATGGCTTGATCTTCCCCAAGTGACTATAAAGCATCTCAAGCAGCTTTACGCTTCCTTAGGCCAACAGAAAAGGTGTGTAGAAAAGGCATGTAATAGGAATCAAATGGATAGCATCATTGTCTAGTCTTGGGGAAACCAAGCTTGAAGTTTGTTTGCCAATCTCTGATGTCGAAAGTGGTGCCGCATTGTGTGGTTCTAACTTGTGAAATTGAACTGCGGTCTTGGAAGGTATTTTATTCTCTGGTAGAGGGAAATGGAAAACAACATTTCTAGCTACTTTTATGGGAGAATATCAGGAAAAATAGAGAACATGCATCATAAAACATGGTAGAATGAGTGACATGATCAGACTGAGTTCGCTTCTTGTGCTTATAGGTAAAAGAGTTATATTCAAATGTACTAGGTTAAAATTGTGTAGGACCATTACACAATTTTAGGACAATGGAAATGATAAACTGTGAATTATGAAAATTAAGAAGATTTAATCCAATTAAAATAGAAGAGGTATATACATTACTCTCTTCCCTTCTGTCAAACTAATTTGAAAAATGTTAAGTATGACTTCAAATATTAACTTAACCAATTACTGTCAGTTTCTACTTGTGGACTCGCATGTGTTTAAGAATTGAGTTTCTAGGTTGCCTGGGTTGTGAGCTCTTATCTCTTTTTATTTATTTATTTATTTTATTTTTATAAATCATTTTATTTGGGCTCATGCAATTCTTACCACAATCCATCTCTCCATCCATTGTGTCAAGAAAATTTGTGCATATGTTGCCATCATCATTTTCAAAGCTTGAGCCCTTGGTATCAGCTTCTCATTTTTTCCCCGCCCTCCTTCCATCATGAACTTTTGATAATCATAATTTATTATTATTTTTCATGTCTTGCACTGTCCGATGCCTCCCTTTATGCCCGTGTCTGTTGTCCATCCCCCTGGGAGGAGGTTATATGTAGATAATTATTATCTGTTCCACATTTCTCCCCCCAACTGCCCCTGACCCTCCTGGTATGGCTACTCTCAATATTGGTCTCAAGAAGTTTATCTGTCGTGTTTTCCTTGTGTTTCCAGCTCTTATCTGTATCAGTGTGCATGCTCTGGTCTAGCCACATTTGTAAGGTAGAATTAGGGTCATGATAGTGGGGGTTCAGGAAGCATTAAAAATCCAGAGGAAAGCTGTATGTTTCATGGGTGCTATACCACACCTGAACCGGCCTGTCTTCTCCCCACGACCCTTCCCTGTAAGGGGATGTCCAATTTCCTACAAATTGGCTTTGGGTCTCCACTCCACACTCCCCCCCTCATTCACATTATGATTTTTTGCTCTGGGTTTTTGATGCCTGATACCTGATCCCATCAGCACCTCATGATCACACAGGCTGGTGTGCTTCTTCCGTGTGTGCTTTGTAGCTTCTCAGCTAGATGGCCGCTTGCTGATCTCTTATCTACACCTCTGTACGTGCTCCAGTCTAGTCCGAAGTATGAGGTCCCACTGGGGTCATCGTGACAAACACAACCCAGGAGCAGGAATGGGAAGAGCAATGCCAGATGGGTAGGGAAAGGGGCGGGGAGGAGGGGAAGAAAGGGGAACTGATCATAATGATCAACACACAACCACACACATTCCTCCAGGGGGAAAAGCAATGGAAACTATGGGAGAAGGGAGACAGTAGTCGGTGGGAGATATGAAAATAATGATAACATAATCTATCAATGGGTCACAAGGCTATGGGGGGGAGGGCGGTGGGAAGAGGAGCTGATACCAAGGGCTCAACAGAAAGTAATTGTCTAGAAAAAATGATGGCAACATATATACAAATATGCCTGATACAATTGATGTATGGATTGTAATAAGCATTGTAGAAACCCTCAATAAAATGGTCCAAAAAAAAAAAGAATTGAGCTTCATAGTGTTTTCATAAGGTTGTAACCTTTTGAAAGTCCATCACTGAGCCTTAGGTCCCAGCCTGTCTTTGGAAGCTCCATTGAAACGTGTTCATTATTATAACAAGCTACGACGACGACAGGCAGGTTGTGTCTGTAGATGGGGTGGATGGGCAGGAATCAAATTCACATCTCCTCCAGAGAGGGCTGACGAATTTTTCTCTGATCAGGAGATAACCCTGCGATTTGATCCAGCTTTGGTTTTTAAGTTAATTGGCAGGTGGAAGCCTTCTGATACATATAGTTATTATTGTTGTTATTTGATTAGCTGGAGTACTCTAAAAAAGGGGTGCCAAATATGTTCTATTTTCTTTGACCCTCACAAAACCCTAAGAAGCCCCGGTGGCACCGTGGCTAGAAGTTCGGCTGCTGACGGAAGAGTTGGCGTTCTGAAATCCCCAGTCCATTTCAAGGAGAAATCTCCATCAGTCTGCTTCTTTAAAGATGACAACCTTTGGAGTGACACTAGAAACTCAACACTGTGGTTGAATTTTTCAGATGAAGCTGATCATTATATTGATTGGTAGATTTTAGGACAAGGCTTTACTAACATCTGTTTGACCCTGTGCTGTCTGAATAAATGAATACATACTCGCTGCTTGATCTGTATTTCCTAATGCCCATTGAAAAGGCTACACAGAACTCACAGACAAAATTCACAATTAAAGGGTTCATTAAGGAAGTCAACAAATTGTAATACCAGTGAGAGATGCTCAGGGTCGAGTTTTCAGGACCTGTTCCAAAATAATGTCAAGTCTGCTAACAATGTATACCACTCTGCAATAAGCCTCAACCCGAATCAGTTCAAGCTCTGTGGGTCTGCAAACCCAGCTCCCAGAATTAAGTGCCCAGAGGAACCCCATTCCAGTAAGCCTCCGCTGAAAGGCGTTCCATTCCACTTTTGTGAATCAGCAAGTCCAACTCCTCCAGTTAATTCCCCAGAGGCACACTACTCTGCAAACAAGTCTCCTGCACAAAATCATTCAGCTTTACTTGCTCCATTGGTTGCCAAGCCCATCACTCTGTTCCATATTCTGGATCCCAGTTCTGGTGCTGTTTCTCTGATATTACAGCTGTCTTCTGGATCCAGGAGATTTGCTGCTTGGGGAGCTTGGATCCAAAGGATGTGCTCCACTCCTGGTTCTTGCTTACAATGATATTCCTCCTCCTGCTCCCCAGAGGGCTCATTTTATGCACAGCAGAATGGTACTCAAGGGAACACTGTTAGAAATTATTTAAAAGTGAATCTTATCAGTATCTTCCCCAACCTCCTGACCAGACTCATGCAGGGAAAGGTTGGTTGGTAGGAGTTAGAGATTTTGGCTAGAAGAAGCACTTTAAATAATTCATAGCCCCTGAGGACCCAATGGCTGCAAGGCTCTGCTGTCTCAACACTCTTCCACGATCGGTAAGTAAACTCTTTGGAGGACACCCAACAGGAGTGTTGAGGAGAATACTTTTGGATTGTGGAAAATACAAAATAGATTTTCAAGACACTTTAGTCATTCCTGAGAAAAGGGAAAATCATATTTTAATAATTCTCAGGCAGCGTACATTTTCAGTCACATAATGTCAAGATAGCCACATCTATTTAGAGCACTTTAAGCTGAAGTATTTTTATAAAAGCTCTTACGGAGACAGCTGGCATGCCTCACTAAAAATATCTCACTGCCATCTAGTTGATTGTGGCTCATGGCAGCCCCATGGGACAGAGTAGAACTGCACCTGTGGATTTGGACACTAACTTTTTATGGGAGTAGAAAGTCGCCTTTTTCTCCCACAGAGTGACTGGAGGTTTAGAACTGTTGGCCTTGTGGTCTGGAACCCAGAATGTAACCACTACATCACCAGGGCATCTTAGGCATGAGTAAAATGCTGAGGAAGAGAATTAAGGGTGCTCTCTTATTGACACATCTGCACGGTAGTCCTTACTGTGAAATGATGAAATAAATGGAAACCCATTATCTATATAAAATATGTCATGTAGAATGTATAAGATATTGGCTTTTCACTAGTCACAAGAATGAATGAGACATTAAAGAAATGTAGCTATGATAAGTTTTTCAGGTAAAGCAGGTGAATAAGCAAATGTGGTGAAGAAAGCTGATAGTGCCTGGCTATCAAAATATGTAGTGTCTGTGGTCTTAAAAGCTTGAAGGTAAACAAGCGGCCATCTAGCTCAGAAGCAACAAAGCCCACATAGAACAACATATCAGCCTGTGTGATCACGAGGTGTTAAACGGATCCCTGAAGACAAATGGGTGCATAAGCAAATGTGGCGAAGAAAGCTGATGGTGCCCGACTATCAAAAATATAGCATCTGGGGTCTTAAAGGCTTGAAGGTAATCAAGC
>NW_022103896.1:51181694-51211383 GCF_000313985.2 Echinops telfairi | reverse complement strand
TGAGGAGCTGATACCAGGGGCTCAAGTGGAAACCAGGTGTTTTGAGAATGATAATGAAAATATATGTACGAATGTGCTGGACATAATTGATGTAAATATGAATTGTGATAAGAGTTGTAAGAGCCCCTAATAAAATGATTAAAAAAATAAACAAAATAAAATCTATGTAGAGTTGTGCTTTTTAAGTGAATTAATATATTAAAAGATTTATACTGTGGAATAAGCACGAAAATATTTTCTATTAATAGTAATGCTATTAATAATAAGAAGAAAATAAATAAAATGGTTAACCTATAATATTCCAGGCATTGACTGCATTTGTTGCTTTGCAAATAGTATATTATTTTACTATCACAAATCATCTTACTAAGAGGATTATTCTTATGTGGAAATGTGCATATTAAGAAACAATGATTAATAAGCCTGTCCAAGTTCATAGCTGAGTTTAGGCAAACTCTGATGGAAATTCTTGGTGTTAAAGACTATACTATTCACCACAAACCCATGATTTTCCTTGATGTGTTCTTATTTGAGCTACAATAGACTCGTGAGTCTCATTTAAAAAAAACATAACTCTCATTTATTCATATATAAAGATTCTATATCCTTTGAACATGATATATTCTTTAAAATAGAACTTGCTTTTTGAGGAAGTGAATTAATGATGGCATCATTTTAAGGAAACTATTAAACCATTGCTATGATTTAAATGGTGTCAGAAAAAATGACAGGCAATATCAGTCTGAGCCTACAGCTTGCAAACATTTGACTACAAAGATGGGGAAGTGCAATGAGGCAAACTTATAACTTTACCTCTGTACCATCAAAGTGCAGGGACCAAAGATGCACATCCTGCTGGATAATAACAGGAGGCAAACTTGCCAAATTTTGTTCTTAAAGATTATTGAAATTGATAGTATGCGATAAAAATAATAGTATTTACTTTATTACAGATTCTTTATATACAGATCACTTCTTGTTCACATTTTGCAACATTGCATGCAAAATAGTCCTTACGCCACTCTCCATGTCTTAAGAAACCATTGTTTGGATCAAAAAGGGGATGCAAAAGGGGTACATAAAATAAAAGGCAAACTGGTTGCCCTGGAGTCAATCCCAACCTATAGTAAGCCTCTAGGACAAAATAGAACTCTCCCTAAAGGATTCCTAAGGTTGTGATCATTGCAATACTGAAGACCAAAAAATAATTGATGTATTTAAATTATGTTGCTGGTGAAAAATATTGGGAATATCAGGGCGTGCCAAGGGAACAAACACATTTGACCTGGAAGAAGTGCAGCCAGAATGCTCTACGGAAGTAAGGCTTGCACGACTCCATCTCACATAGTTTGGCCACGTTATTAGGAAAGAGCAGTCCCTGGACAAGGACGCTGATGCTTGTTGAAAGCAGAAGGTCAGAGAGAAAGAGGAAAAGCATCCAGGAGATGGATCGACACAGAGGCTGCAGCAGTGTGTCCAAACACAACAATCATTTTGAGTCCCAATAGGCCTGGGTAGTTTCTTCCTGCTATACCTGAGGTCACGGTGCGTGAGACCAACTGAAGGGCTCCTAACAGCCACTCCAATCCACACAAAAGGAGACGGCCACATCGCTCATCTACGGATCTGCTGGGGGGTTGAGGCTGCTGACCTCGAGGGAGGGAGCCGCCGGTTGCTTTAACACTATGACAGCAGGTCTCCACCACAAAGCGATTCTGTGTGGTTTGAAATCAGGAAATCTGTGCTCAGGGTTTCATTCTGTTACTGTACTTTTACTACATATACCGTACTTAATGTGTATCTCAATAAAATATACAGAGAATCTGGACAGTATGAAGAAGAACGCCATACAAGGTTTAGAGAAAGAATCATTACCAATCTGTGATCTGCAAATGACACAACCTTGTTCATTGAAAGTGAAGGGGATTTGAAGCTTTTATTGATGAAGATCAAAGGCTGTAATAGCCTCTAGTATTGATATACTGTAATAGAAACCAAAACATGAGTGTACTAATAAGTAACATCATAAGCAGAAAAGTTGGAAGTTGTGAAAGATTTTATTTTACTTGAATTAACAATAACGCTCATGGTAGTCATACTCAACAAATCAAAGTATTATTCTGTGCAAATTGTGTGCAAAACACCTGTTGAAAGTGTTCAAAAGCAAAGATGTTGCCTGAAGGACTGAGGTGCACCTACCCTACCTGTGGTCTGGGGCTTGGTTACTTATTATTTTTATGAAACATTTTTTTTAATTGGAAATAGGTGGGGGTTACATTTCAGATAATTTATTTTGTATTCAACAATTTAAGCTTCTTATCCAAACCCACCAATAGCTGATCCTATGCCCCCGTGCTTGGTTACTTCTTAAGGCCATTTTTGAACCATTCTCCTCCTAGCTTAGTTTGCTCTAGTCACATCATCTTTCTTTACATAAGACAAGCTTATTTCCATTTTGAGATTTTATCCTAGAACTGAAGTCCCCTCCCCCATTACTTTGAAGGTCATTGGCTGAATACATCATTTACTTGGTGCATTTTCCCGATGTTCTATTCTGAAGCTGCTCACTCAGTCACTTTCGATGGCATCACCCTGCCTCAACTTGCTCAGCATACTTATCACTCTGAATGCATGTTCTCTGCTTACTTGTTAATTTTGTATGCATCTTCTGACCAACAGATACTACAATCTGTCAAATGATAGTTGGTAATCTTGGTTTTCATATTTATCATGATATCTCCAGTGACTAGCTTCCAATTCTTATGAAAACATAAGGGGTAGAAATGTAAGAAAGGGGAAATAATGATGACTAAAATAAAGATAAAGCATTGTTTTGAGAAGATAATAATCATATAATTATGGTAAATAGAAAGTTCTTAGGATATGTCCCTATGCCTATTTTTATAAGGTAATTGCATGATCCAAATCTGTCACAGCTGTGACACAACATGATGAGCTGCAGCAGTCTTTAAATACAAAGAGCAGGCTGCTGGGAAAGGATCGCCAGAAGCATAAAAATTATAAAACAAAGAGGAGACAGATGGAGTGCAGAAATCTTATTCTCTTTGTCTCTACTCGTCTTTCTTCTCTTCAACAAAACAGCTTCTCCAAAGCCTTTGGTGTTATACTAGTTTATAATTTCCCCCCAGTTTTTAAGGACTCAATCATCTTTAGTATGATCAACAAGAGAATACCTTCTATGTGCTAAGTTCTTACTAGATTTTAATTTTCACTAGATATTAAAATCAAGATTAAGGGTTACTGGTGTATTGAATAATTATGATATTCCTATCCATTAACATAATTTAAAAATCATTTGATTGGGGGCTCTTACAGGTCTTATAACAATCCATACATCCATTGTGTCGAGCACATTTGTACATATGTTGTCATCATCCTTTTCAAAACATTTTCTTTCTATTTGAGCCCTTGGTACCAGCTCCTCATTTTTTCCCTCCCTTCCTCCCTCATGAACCCTTGATAATTTATAAATTATTATTACTTTATAAAAAGTTTTTAACGTACATTTTACTAACAAACAAACTGAAGGAGTGATAGACATTTAGACACATGGGAAGAAACTTAAGAGAGTATTTCATATGACATCTTTGACAGGTGAGGGTGTGTGGTGCTTCTTCATCATTCTGTATCTTTTTGTCCTATTTTAATTCTATTTGTATAGATGCACTTCTAATGTAAAGTGTCTACTGTATTTTAAACTGTTATTAGAATATTGAGATTTTGGTTCTTTGCTTGTGCTTTCTCTGTATTTTTTAAGTGTTTTCAAAAGACAATTCTAAATTCCTGCTTAAAAAAACAAAGCAAAGACCAAAGATTAGTGTGTGGGATCCAGGACTCTGGAATTAGCACTTTTGGGGGGAGAATTTATTATATGTCAGATGTCTCTCCTCAGTCTCCTACCACTCTTATTTTTACTTGACACAGACCACTGTCTCCCTCCACCCATATTTCTGTTGTTCATCTCCCTTGGCGGGGGTTATACATCAATCATTGTGATTGTTTCCCCCTTTCTCTCCCCACCTTCTCCCTACTCTCATGGCATTGCTGTTCCCATTATTGTTTCTGAAAGGTTTATCTGTCCTGGATTCCCTATGTCGAGAACTCTTATCTGTACCAGTGTTCATGCTCTAGTCTAACCCACTGGTGTCAACCTTCCTAATGCAACGACCTTTTAATATAGTGCCTCATGTTGTGGTAACCCCCAAGCCATAAAATTATTTTCATTGCTGCTTCATAACTGTAATTTTGCTATTGTCATGAATTGGGTGACCTCTGTGAAAGGGTCGTTTGACCCCCAAAGGAGTTGCAACCCACAGGTTGAGAACCGCTGATCTAACCAGGTAAGGTTATGATTTGATATGATAAGGTTATGATTTGTATGATTTCCAAGAATTGGGGTTATGATAGTAAGGAGGAGCATTAAAGAAGTAGAGGAAAGTTGTATGTTTCATCGGTGCTATACTGCACCCTGACTGACTTGTCCCTTCCTTGTGACCCTTCTGTGAAGGGATGTCCAATTGTTTACAGATGGGCTTTGGATCTCTGCTCTACGCTACCCCCCTCCCATTCACATGGATATGTTTGTTTGTCAACAGCTGATTCTGTCGACCTCATGATCGCACAGGCTGTGTGCTTCTTCCATGTGGGCTTTGCTGCTTCCCAGATAAATGGACACTTGTTTTATCTTCAAGCCTTTAAGACCCCAGACACTATATCTTTTGATAGCCGGGCACCATCAGCTTTCTTTACCACATTTGCTTATGCACCCATTTTGTCTTCAGCGATCATGTCGGGAAGGTGAGCATCACAGAATGCCAGGTTATTAGAACAAAGTGTTCTTACTTTGAGGGAGTACTAGAGGCCCAATGCTCATCTGCTACCTTCTTATTTAACATATACTATATATACATAGAATTATGTCCCTGTCATTAAATATAAATATATTTACATACATGTGTACCTGCATTTATACCTCTGTAAATCTTAAGACCTGCTGTTGTTAGGTGCCTTGGGGTCAGTTCCAACTCGCAGCACCCTATGCACAACCGAATGAGACACCACACAGCCCAATACCATTCTCACCACAGTTAAATTTGAGCCCATTGTTGTAGTCAATTTGTAAACCTATCTCATTGAGGGTCTTCTTCTTTTTCGTTGACTCTGTACTTAACAAACCATAATAGCCTTCTCCAGGGACTGGTCTTTTCTGATAATATGACCAAAGTATGCAAGGCTCAATCTTATCATCCTAGCTTCTGAGGAGCATTCTGGTAGTACTTCTTTCATGAGATTTGTTTACTCTCCTTGAAGATTATGGTACTTTCAATATTCAATAGCAACATCATAATTCATTTTCACTAATGTTCAGCAAGCTTTCTTATTCATAATCCAGCTCTCCTATGCATATGAGAGAATTGGATATAACATGGCTTGGATCAGGCACACATGAATACTCAAAATGGCATCTTAGATATGATTGAACTATTGAATTCATAAGTGGATCATGTCCTAAAACAACTTTTTAAAATGACATCTTAAGTCTTTAATACTTAAAAGGGGTCTTGTGCAGCATATTTTTTCATTACAATACGCCACTGGGAATATTGACTATTGCTTCTATAATTAAAAATGGTAAATCTAAGTAAAACTAAATCCTTGCCAACTTCCTTTTTCTTTTTGTCATGATATTGTCTATGGATCCAGTTGTCAGGAATTTTGTTTACATAGAACTGCATTCCATCCTGAAGACTATTCTCTTGAATCTTCATTAGGATGGGACTTGAATTCTTTAAGAAACCAGGTTGTGTCATATACCTACCACAGGTTGTTAATGAGCTTTCCTTCAATCCTGTTGCCACCTTCTTTTCCATATAATCCAGTTTCTTTCTTAGTTGCTCAGCATGTAGATTGAATAAATATACTGAAAGGTTACAACCTGATACACACCTTTCCTGATTTTGAACCAGATGATACCCAGCCCCCCTTTTTTTTTGGTCTTGGTATGGTTTCTGTATGAGTGTTTAGGAATTTCCATTCTTCATAAGGCTATTAAGAGTGCATTCTGATCTACATAATTAAATACCCTTCCATGCCAGTAAAATACAAATAGACATCTCTATCATCTTCTGCTTTCACCCAAGATCAATCTGGCATCAGCAATATCCCTCTTCATTTGTGTCCTCCTTTCAATCTGGCTTAACATTTGGCAGCTTATTATTTTATGTATTGCTACAATAATTTTAAATTATCTTTAGCAAAAATTTAAGTGCATGTGATATTAATGATTTTGTTCAACTCTTTCTTCATTCTGTTGGGTCACTTTTCATTGAAATTGGCATAAATATTGATTTTGTTCATCTCTTCCCTCAGTTGGCCAGGTAGGTGTCTTTCAGTATATATATTTTTTGGGGGTGGCATAGAATAGTGAAAAAATCTACAACTTCAACATTTTGTTGAAACATTTCAATTGGTACTCTGTCAAATCCTAGAGCTTTGCATTTTGCAAATACTTTCAGCATAGCTTAGACTTTTTTCCTTCAGTATCACTGGTTCTTGATCATATGCTACCTTTTGAAATAAATGTAGTAAATAAATGGCCAAAAAATCTGTCTTGGAAGAAATATATCTAGAAGGCTCCTTAGAGGCAAGGATGAGGAGACTTCATCACAAGTACTTTGGATATGTTTTCAGAAGAGATCACTCCCAGGAAAAATACATCATGCTTGGAAAATTAGAGCAGTGAAAAAGAGGTATGGATTAACACAGAGGCTGCAACAATGGGTTCAGACATAGGAACAATTGTAAGGACTGGGCAGTGTTTTGTCATGTTGTGCATAGCGTGACTATGAGTTGGAATTAACTCAATAACGCCTAATAAAAATTATTTTTGGTACAGTGACTCAGCATGGTCCTTCCTTCTTATTTTCATGCTTCCAGAATCCTTCAATTTTGTAACTCAAGGCTTGAGTTTTTTCCTTCAGTCTTTTAGTTTAAGATTATATACTTCCTTCTTGACTTTCCAACTCCAGCTCTTTTCACACCTTGTTATAATACTTTATTTTGTCTTCTTGTTCCTGGAAAATTTCTGTATTGGCTTTCATCATTTATTTTTTCTTCAAGTATGGTGTTCTTGATGTTAATACCAAAACTGGTTTGGTCTTTGGTCATTAGTGTTCAGTACCTCAAATCTGTTCTTGAAATTATAAGTAATCTCAAGATAGGGATAGACTCAAGGTTGTCTCTTCTGGCCTTGGGTTACTTTCTTCAGCTCCAATTGGAACTTGTTTGTAAGCAATTGATAGTCTAATTCACAGTCACCCTTTGGCTTGGTTTTGACTTATGATAGATACTGAGCTTTTCAGCTATCTTTTGCAAGAGATCTAGTGAATTTTATACCTGTGTATTTCATCTGGTGAGGCCTATATGTATACTTGCCATTTAATTGGTTGAAAAAAGATACTTATCATGAAGCCACTATTGTTGTTAGGTACCATTGAGTCTGCTCTGACCCACAGAGACACTATACACAACAAACCATTGCATGATCCTGCACCATCCTCACAATTGTTCCTCTCCCTTAGCCCACTGATACAACCACTTGTGTCATCTTATTGAAAGCCTTCCTCTTTTTCGCTGTCTTTCCACTTTACCAAACATGATGTCTTTCTCCAGAGATTAGTCTCTCTTACAATATGTCTAAAGTATCTAAGATGAAGTCTTGCCAGCCTACCTCCTAAGGATCACTCTAACCTTATTTTTCCAATACAGACTCAAATTTTAACAGTCCTTGGTACCTTCAATATTCTTCTCCAGCACCACAATTCAAATGCATGTTTTTCTATGGTCATCCTTATCCAATGTCCAACTTTCATATACATACGATGCAATGGAGAATACCATGGCTTGGGTCAGGTGCACCTTAGTCCTCAAAGTAACATCTTTGCTCTTCAATGCTCTAAAGAGGTACAGCAGATTTACCTAATCCAATATGTCTTTTGTTCTGTTGGCTGCTGATTCTATGAGCATTGATTGTAGATCCAAGTAAGACAAAATCCTTGACATCAACCTTTTCTCCACTTATCATAACCTTACATATTGGTCTAGTGGTGAGAATTTTGGTCTTCCTTACGTTGAGTTGTAATCCATACTGAAAACTACAATCCTTGATCTTCATCAGTAAGTGCTTCAATCCCTCACTCTCGGCAAGCAAGGTTGTGTCATCTACACACCACAAGTTATTAATGTCTTTCTGCAATCCTGATGCCACATTCTTTATATAATCCAGCTTCTCTGATGATTTGCTAAGCATACAGATTGAACAAGTATGCTGACAGGATACAATTCTGGAGCACACATTTCCTGATTTTTAAACTGACTTTAGTCTTTCAAAATTCTATCATGTAATCTTCAGCTGTGTTTTTATCACCAAAGACATTTTTTTCCTGACCACCAATACTTCCTCTTTGTTTCCAACTTTCACAATTCACTCACCAGACTTTATCAATGCTTCTTGATTGCATGTTTGATCAATTTCAGACTGAAAAAAATGGTAGAATTCTTCACCAAATGTTAATCATTGATGCATAAATTGTAATAGTAGTTGTATTAACTGCTCTTTCTTGTAGGCATATAGATATTGTGAACATTGTTCTTCAAATAGATCTTGACAGGCTCTTTTTCACAGTGAATATGACACCATTCTTCTTGAATTTGTCATTCCCTTCATAGTAAGCCATGTGAGTGTCTGACTCAAAATGGTCACTACCAGTCTAGTTTAAGTCATTAATGCCCTAGGTTATCAATGTGTATTGTTTCATCTTATTTTCAAGTGACTTGAATTTACCTTGACTCATACTTCAAACTTACATTCTCAGATTATTAATGCATATTTTCAGCTCTTTATTTCCATTTTGGGTTATGCTCCATCAGCAAAGGAAGGTCCTGAAACTCTTACTCAATCGGATCATAAAATTGACTCTACTTTGAGAATCCAACTGCTCCCCAGACATAATTTTAGTGCCTGCCACTCTGGGAGGCTCATCTTTTACCACTATATCTAACAATATTCTCTTGCTCTTCACACAGTCTTCACTGATCAACATTCTTAGACAGCCTATTCTTTCTCCCTAATCCACATTTAGTCTGGAAGCTCCACTGAAATCTGCACACCGTGGATGATCATGCGTGTTTTGCAATGGCAGTGGCATAGTGTCCAGCACCACAACATGCATACCACTGCAGCACTTGAGGAAAGTGAGGCAGTAGGAACTAGTATGCATACAAATATTCTGTGAATTTTCGGGACCGCTAATTAATACCATCTTCTTAGGTGTCATAAAAAGGACATAAAGCAGGTTCTATTATTTTTCTGTTTTCTGAGTGTAAGTTTACTGAGGAAAATGAAGATTAGGTTAATGTTTCTAACAGATAATAAATTCTAAATAAAATTTCTAATAACCCATGCTTTAATCACTAACCCGATAATTCTTATACTTTAATCTATTTCTCATTCCCACTGCCAGTGAGTGGATTTTGACCATTGCAAACCTTCAGGTCAGAGTAGAACTCCTTCTTGGGGTTTCTGAGGCTACACATTTGTATGTGAGCAGGAAGCTTCACTTTTCTCCTGAACTTGAACCACTGTCTCTGTTGTGAGCAGCCTGGTGTTTGGTCCAGCTCCACATCAAAGCTCCTCAACCTGCCCATTCCTGTTCTTATCTCAGATATTTTGTTCAGAAGTTTTTGAGGATCACTCATTTATCTGTTTTTGAGGTAACCCTACTATTATTCTGATAAACCCTGTAAGAAACTATGTGCCACTGTACATTCTCCTGTTTGAATTTAGGTATTTTGTATGATTTGACTAATGGCTACCAACTACTGTAGAATAAGTCCGCAACTCACAGCAAGCCATGTGTGTCAAAGTAGAGCTGTGCACCCTGGGGCCTTTTATGGATAACTGTGGTGTGTGTGTGTGTGTGTGTATTTGTGTGTGTGTGTGTGTGTGTGTGTGTGAAATAGATCATCATGCCTTTTTCTGATGTGAATCTGGATTCACTTGAACCTTCAACTTTTTGGTTAGCAGCCAAATACGTTAAAAAGTTGCACTACCCAGGAATTCATTTATTACATCCCACATAATCAATAGTGAAACATGAATGTTTTATGGCATACAATTATTTTTAAATTCAAAAGTATAAGAAACATCTTATCACATACCATATTACAGATAACATATCAAGAATGCATTGTGTACACTGTGGCTGGAACACTAGGCTCAACCCCTCACAACCATTGCTTCATCATAAAATCAAATACTTCTGTTCTTAACAAAATTTTAATAATCTTAAGAACCACGTCACTTTAGTACAGACTGTTCACATAAATAATAGTGCAGTGCTGGAGTATTCCTATGTAATCTTAAAACTAAGTTGACATGCCTATTTCTGTGCCCCTCTAAATAAAATAATGAAGAGGATCCAAATCTCCTAAGCAATCCAACTTGTTTTCATTTGCTAAGGCAACAAAAATTTTGGTTTCAAACATATTTTCTATTGTTGTCTTTATTTTATCTATGAGATGGTCTCTGTAGTGATTTGTAAAACCTTTTCACATTAAGAAATTCTATATAAAAAATAAGAATGTGGCACATATGAAGATAATTGAGATAATTGCTTCAGTACAATAAAACCGCAGACCTGGATGCTAATCCTTTCTAGATGGAGTGTCGAGATGCAATGCAGGCCAGTTCTGAATCAATTTTTCCCATAAGAAATAACTGAATATGGATTAATCCATTCTTGATCACCAAGTTTTTACCCTAACCTTGCCTTTTTATACAAAACATTACGCAAAAATATCAAAGTAAATGAGTTCAGAGTTAAATAATATAATTTAAATAAGAAACACAACCTAAAATAAAACTTTTAATAAAACAGCATGACACATACCTTGAAACTGATGAGGATCTGGATCTGTGGACGCGGATGTGGAGAGGAGGTGTGGCAAGAGAGCCATTGGTTGGAAGGGGAATCCTCTTCCATCAAATCAACTGGCAGTTGCTTTTCAGGAGTTTTTCTCTTCTTCGTCTTTTTTCACTAGGACCTGGCTGGCTTTCTCTAAAACAAACAAACAAACAAACAAACAAAAAATCCATCTAATGTGGTCGGCTGTTGGCGTTTCCTTAACTACTTTCTAAAAGGGTTTACTAAATTAACATCAACAATATCTATAACATGGTTAACCAGTTCCTTATCATGATTCTTTTCAAAAAACCTCTTCCTTAGGACCCATGTTTTTTAAAATCTAAAAACAGTACAAAAAGCCAAAAAACTAAGAAAATTTATAGCAAAATGCTTGGGACATAGCTGCAAAATGTTTAAACAATGTGTACTAACAACGCCTTTTAATGCCACGTGACCGAAACATGAACTACTTTTGTTTACAAAAACCACATGCATCATGTCAGATTCTGACGTTTTGTTAGAGTGCTGATACAGAATTTTCTCAACATTTCACATCAAAATCTGTTTATATCGAGTAGTGATGTGGTCAAGTACTGGGGTTCTACTGTATTTTAAAGATTTATCTTTAAATAAATATAATATCTTTTAAGCTATTATAAATGTTTATTTTGCATCACAGAAAATAAAGAGGTTATGATCAAAATTTAAACTCTCTTGTTATTTTTGAAAGTGGAAAAGAAACCTTAATCTTTAGGAGCTGTGTAAGATGGAGAAGACTCATTCCTTCAATGTAGTGATAGGAAAGGGAAGCAGTAATGGTACCTCAGAGAATAAAGGTATAAAATATTGATCCAAAAATAGAGATAAAAGCAAAACATATAAGAAAGTGAGGATGTAATCATAAAATATACAAATATATTTAAAATAACAAGCACACAGGCATCAAATATAAGCAGGATGCTTTGTACCGACAGAAGGAGAAAGTGCATATATACTCATAACTGCTAATTAAATGATAATTAAAGAATATAATAAGCTTCCTTTTTCTTGTTTGCATTGTGTTTGCTATAAGGCTAATCATATGATAAACTTTCCAGGGTAAAAAAATACTGTATTCTAATTTTTTCACTTCTGAGTAGCAGTCATCTGTAATTTAAAAAAAAAGATCAACTAATAAGCAAATATTGCTCATGCATCAAATATGTTGCTTGCCATATCAAATAATGAGCATGAAATATATTGTCTATTATCAAGTAGGTCCAACAGTATTTGAAGCGATTAACTTCTGTATATTTTATGTTCTAATAAACAGTAGAGAAAGAATATACATGTATCAACTAGATTAAGAATCTCCTCATGAACAATGCATTTTAAGATACATCATGGAAGATAGATTTTAGACTAGTGGAAAGATGAGCAGATAATTCTCATCAAAGAAAAGTATGTAATGAATATATGGAGAAAGAGAATTGGCTAGACATATAAATCGAGAATTTGAGAAAATATACATAAATGTTCAAGGTTGTGATTACTGACCTAATAAGGTAGAAAGGTTAGTGATACTTAAGGACACTGTGGTTAGAAGCAACTTCTTGGAAGCATTAGTGTAGTAAATCTGTACAAGAAGGAAGTTTCAAGACAAAAAAAAGAACAGAATATTAAAGATTGCGATAGACATTGGAGTATAAAGAACAAACAAACACGATCACATACATTATTGAACATTTAAGACAATACTCAAAAGTGTCATGAAATTCCATACCTTGTCATGTAAAAGATGGGAATACAGCATATTCATCAATTATAGTACTGCCCTTAGGAAGCAGTCAAACATGCCTGAGGCATTTCTCTAGAGACAGCCTGCATGTCGTTACTAGGCAAAACGAGAAACTGCCACAAATGATTTTGCTTAGGTGTGTAACATTCTTCATTGTGAGTGCACATGTCCCCAAAATGACTTCTTATGTATTCAATAATGCAAATACAAGTTGAAGTCATTTTCTGTGTAGTTCTAAAGTCTGACACAGGAAATAATGACGATAGGAAGAAGGAGATACGCTCATTCTAGGGCGCTCTTGTGGGTAGTGGTTACAAGCTGGGCTGTGAACCAAAGGTAAACCATTCCAAATGACCAGCACTCCACGAGAGAAAGAGCAGGCTTTCTACTCCGTAAACAATTACAGTCTTGGAAACTCATGAGGCAGCTCTGCCCTGTCCTATAATGGTCGCTATGAATCAGCATTGACTTGGAAGCCCTGAGTTTATTTTAGTTCTTTGGCTTGGACCTTTTAAACAAATGAAGAGCCTGCCTTCCAGCATCAAGCTGAGTGTAACAGGACAAACACTGAAACTTTAAGGAACACCACACTTCAATCATTGATGGACATGTGAAATCTTGGACAGATCTGTTATTTAGAATTTCCCATTTAATTAAGAGAGAAACATCATAATGTGCTCCAGATCAAGTAAACATCTTCAAGATTGGCATATCCTAAAATACACTATCAATAATTTTTTTAAAGAATTAACCATAAATTTGGACTGCTAAAACAAGTTTTATTTCAGGCCTTAGTAACTTAGAGAAAAGGAAAGCCATCAGAGGGTAATGGCATTTGAATGGCCACAAAAGAAGATATTTCAGATATTTTGAAAGTGGTGTTATAGGTGATTTGAACATATTAAGGGATGGAAATGCTTGAAAGTCAAGAGGTTGTGTATGATCAAGAAAAAATGGTACTGAAATAAGAAACTCAAACTGCATTGAAACCACTAGTGAAAAATAAGCCTTAGGGATTAATGGAAAAACAATTGAAATATTTCAACAAGTTAATGAGACACTGGAAGCACTCATTTGTTTATACCAAGACATTTGGTCAACTGACAGGAAATGATCCATATTTGTGCCCAATCCAAAGAAAAGTGACAAACAGAATGTAAAAAGTATTGAATCCCATTAAGATCACATGCAAGTAAAATTTTGCTGAAGATCATTCTATGGCAATTGTGGCAGTTCTTCTACAAGGAGCTGCTAAAATGTTAAGCCAGATTCAGAGGAGGATGTGGAAGAAGGTATATCACTGTTGATATCAGATGAAACATGGCTGAAAGCCAAGAATACTGGAAAGAGGTTATTTTTGTTTTACTGACTGTTCAAAATATTGGATTGTTTGGATAATAACAAACTATGGATAACCCTGAGACGAATGGGAATTCCAAGACACTTCATTGTGCTCATGTGAAATGGTCATACATTAAAAACAAACAAACAAACATTTAAACAAAATAAAGGGATTTTATTTGGTTTAAAATTACAACAGGGGTACATCAAGGTCATGACCTTTCACTGTACTAACTCAATAATTCAATCTGTATGCTGAGCAGATACAGGAGTTGGACTATGAAAAATTTGACATCTGGGTTGGAGAAAGGCTTATTAACAACTTTCCATATGGTACACAACCTTGTTTCTTGAAAGTGAGAAAGTCTTGAATCACTGGCTGATGAAAATCAAGGACTGCAGTATTCAATGTGGATAGAAACACTGTGTAAAAATAAGCAAACTCCTCACAAGTGGACCAACAGACAATAGATGGAGAAAACATTGACGTTATCAAGGATTTGATTTTTGCTTGGATCCAGAGTTAATGCTCCCAGAAGCAGAAATCAAGAAATCAAAATGCTGAACAAATGTGTTTTTAAGCTTTGAAGAGAAAAGTTGTCACTTTGAAGAATAAGCTGTGCCTGCCCAAAGCCATGGTGTTTTCAATTGCATCATAAGCATATAAAAATTGGACAATGAATAAGGAAGACAGCAGAAGAATGGCTGCATTTGAATTGCGGTGTTGGTTAAGAATACTGAAAGTACCATAAAGTGCCAGAAGAACAAACAAATCTATATTGGAAGAAGAACAGTCAGAATGGTCCTTGGAAACTAGGATGGCGAGACTTTGTCTTACATGCGTTGGATGTGTAATCAGAAGCCGAGTTCGAGTTCCTGGAACAGACATCATGCTGGTTACATGAGAGCATCCATAACAAAGAGGAAGGCTTCAGGGAGATGAGTGATGTGGTCCACAAGGTCACTATGGAGCACAATTGACTCTAAAGAAGCCAACCACAACAACGAGAGAGACAGAGAGAGAGAGAGAGAGAGAGAGAGACAGAGAGAGAACTAAAGTCCTAGGAGGCTCACTCCCATGTTTGCAAACATTAATTTAAAATGCATCAGTGGCTTAAGCATAACAAGTAAATCATAAAATTCTTAGAATAAAACAATGGATGCCTTTTCATGATTTTGCTTTTGGAAACAAAGTTTTAACTATGAGGTCAAAAACACAAGCAGGGCAGGAAAAGAAAAATATGAGTATATGAGATTTCATTAAAATAGAAATTCTGTACATCAAAACAATGTCAAAGGGCAATCAAAAGAATAGGAAAATATATTTTCAAATCATTTATCTAACAGAGTTCTACTCTTCAGAATATATAATTAAGTCCTATAACTGATTCATAAAAAACAAATGACCCAATTAAATGATAGGTAACGGTGTTGAACAGACATTTATCCAAAGCAGATATACGAATAGTCAATAAGCACATGAAAAGATATTCATTATCTTAGTTATTAGATGATTATAATCAAACCCACAATGAAATTTCATTATACTTTCCATCAAGATGACTACTATCAAAGCAGTGGAACATAATGGGAGTTAGCAAAGATGGAGAGAAAGTAGAATCCTTATTCTGTGGCTGATAGAAATCTAAACCAGTGCAGCCTCTGTGAAATTAAATGGGCAAGTCCTCAAAAAGTTAAATGTGAAATTACCACATGATCCAGCAATTCCACTCCTGAGTTTCTATCCCCAAAATTGAAGGCAGCCACTCAAACAGATACTTGTACATTGATGTTTATTGCAGCATTATTCAAAACAGCCAAATGTGGAAAGACTTCAATTAATTTTTTAAGAACAAATGAATGAATAAACCAAAGGTGATATATGCAGATGAGGGATTACAAAAAAAACCTACAAAAAATGGATGTTCCCCCCAAAATGTATTAATTTAATTTTAGTTTTTACAAAACAACCTATCACCTTCAAAGCACTCTCCATTACACTTAATATGTTTGTCAAATCTGTAATTCCATTCTTGGAAACATTTTCCAAACTCATCTGTTTGGTTGGCTGATAGCACCTTACTTTTCCTTCACCTCTTCAACATCGTCAAATCACTGTCCTTTCATGTTCCTCTGCATTTGCGGAAACAAAAAGAAGCTGCATGGAGCGAGGTCAGGTGAGTCAGGTAAGTGGGACAAGAGAGGCATGCTGGGTTTTGCCAAAAACTGGCGCACTGAGATGGCAGAGTGAGCAGGTACATTCTTGTGGTGGCAAAACGAGTCTCCTGTCTGCCATAATTCAGGCTTTTTTGTTACACACTATTACAATCTTTTCAGAACTTCTAAATGCAAAGCTTGATTAACAGTCTGAGCTGGTGGAACGAAATCCTCAGGCACTATGAGTCAACATTTTCATCTATTTGGGGGAAGTTGATGGGTGTCCAGAATAAGGTTTGTCATCAATGGACATTTCAACTTTTTTGAAATGAGAAAACCACTTGAGTTTTTCCCATAGTGCTTTTCTTGTAAGCTATGTTCAACCTCACAACAGTTTCTGTGGCATTTTCCCTGAGCAGGAAACAAAATTTCACAATAGCATGCTGTGTTAGACAGGGTTCTCTAGAGAGATAAAACCAAATTCCTGATAATTTAATATATTTATTTATAAAGATAATTAGATATATAACGAGAAATGAACTGTTAAATCATATACAGATAAAAATACAATACAAGAAATAAACAGTTAAATTAGAAAGCACTACAATGGCTTAGTGCAACTCACGTCGATGAGAGAAAGTTGAGAGACTATCAGTCCTTCAAGTCTCTGTCTGATGCCAGATCTTCCTCTATTTGTAGAGAGAGCTAGGCTATATCAGCACAGCAGCCAATCACAAGGCAGGTCACCAACCGCCAGTCCCCAGCTCCAGAGATGTCTTAAAGGGACCTCAACTTACAGCAACACATTCCACAGGCTAGGCATCCCACAGGCAGTGTAGCCTTTAAATTGAGGCACAGAACAAGCAAGGCAGCCACACACTGTTCTGATGATCACAGAGAGAGACAAGAAAGGCAAGGCTCACCAAGCCATTTATCTCTCTGCCCTTCAGTCAATTCCACCTGCGTTTATCAGCCAGACTGGCACAATAAACTATCTCACATGCTGTTCTCTTAAATAAGCCATCACAAAAAGGAGGTTGGAGCAAAATTGCTTTTACAAAAAAATTCACTGTGACCAGAGAGAACATTCCCAGGTTCCCAGTGCCAATGGGTGCACTAACTCACACCAAGTTCCTTGATGCACATCAAGTGGGCAAAATATGTACTATGAAATGTGTACTCTGCTCTGTCCAGTGTAATTCCAGTTTTTTTGGTGGTGGAGGGGAGCATGGATACCCCCTAGTACATTAAAATATAGTTAATCCATAAAAAAGAATGAAGTTCCAATGCATGTTATAACCCAGATAAATCATGAACACACCATGCTAAATGATATGTTTGGTATGAATGGAAAGCTACTCTATGCTTCAGTTATTAGAAATATTGAAGATAGGCACATTAATAAGAGAGAGAAAAGACCCAGGGGGAGAAAAGGATGGGAAGTTATTGCTTAATGGGTACAGAATTTTGGGGGGCTATGAAAACTCTTTCGAAATTATGTTGATGGTTTCTTAGCATGTGAATACAATTAATGCAACTGAATAATAACTAAAAGGTGGATAATATAGTAAATTTTGTTATATATATTTTATGTGTATGTGTTAGTCCAGGTAGACTAGAGAAATAAATTCATAGAGACACTCTTAGGTGTCTAAGAAAGAGCTTTATATAAAAGAGCTGTTGAATATTGATAAAACATCCCAGCCTATTCTAGAACAAGCCCATAAGTCCGATACTAGCCCATATGTCCAATACCAATCTATAAAGTCCTCTACAGCAGTGATTCTCAACCTTCCTAATGCCACAATCCTTTAATATAGTTCCTCATAGTGTGGTGACCCCCCCCAACCACAAAATTATTTTTGATGCTACTTCATAACTGCAATTTTGCTACTATTAGGAATCGGGCAACACTTGTGAAAGGGTTGTTTGACCCCAAAGGGGTCATGACCCACAGGTTGAGAACCACTGCTCTACAAACTCATGCAACACATGCAATGATGCCAAATGCAGGAAGATCAAAGGCCAGTGGGTGTGAATTCTTGTGGATCCAGTGGTGGTGTAAGCATATCAGGGCTGGCAGGTATCTCCACGTGGCTCCTCCAGTTTCCAGGGCACTGGGTCTATCAGAGTAGTGCCATGTATCTTGTCAGTAGAGCATCTCTCAGGGAGTGAGAAGAGTAAGAGGGTCTCCCACCTCCAAGGAGGAAATAAAGGAATTCCCAAAATCCTCAGAGGAAGGCCATGCCCACACAGAGGCCTCATTGGCTATACAATGATTGACAAACAAGACTCCACCCCTTTACTCCTAATCCTTTCAAGTCCCAAATTGACACAAGATTATGTAACTACCACATTGTATAATGCATATATTTATATATATATGCATACAACAAAATATATAAGCATATGTGGGAAACTAATTTTCAGCATCGTTGTCAAATCAAAAATATTGAAATCATCCACATTGAGGCTAAGATTATATAATAGGTATTATAGGTTAAATTGTGACTCTGAAAAATATATATTTTAATTCCTAACCTCTCTGCCTGTGATTGTATGCCCGTTTGGGAATGGGTTGTCTTTTGCGTTATGGAAGAGAATGAGCAACTGAGCAGGCCCGAGATAGAGAAAGAGAGATGCCAACCCATGAAATTACTGTCCTGGAGCAGATACTCAAAAAAGATGAGGCCCGTGCTCTAGAACTGACACACAGAAAACACTTCTACTTAGAACTGGAATATTGAATTCCACTCTAGTCTGTTAAACTATGTGAAAATGAATTTGTTTGTTAAAGTCACCCACTTCCAGCATTTCTGTCACAACAGCATTATATTACTAACATAACAAGAGTAGGGGAGAATTCGAAGAAAGACTAACTAGCAAAAGAATCAAATAAAAGAGCAATGCAGGCTTGGGATTTAGATGAATGAAAAGAGCTTTGATTATTAGAAGAAAAAACCAAATTTGCAAAATAAGAACAGAATTGAAAACAATATTGATGCAATATTATATTAGAATACCCTCAATAACGACTATATGATAAATATTAGAATATTTTATCTATGCCCTTTTAAATTAAACAATCATATTTATCATTGCCATCTTCTAAACTGAACAATGTTTACATATTTAATAGTATGGTAGTTACATAATTTCATGTCAACTTGATAAGTCTAGGGGTAGAGTCTAGCCTGTCAATCAGGACACACCCTGATGATGCCTCTTTGTGGGTGTGGACTTCTTATGAGGATCCTGGAAATTCCTCTCTTTCTGTTTCACTTAGCTGTTGACAAACCACATGGAGCCACATGGAGACCCACACACCAGCGCTGAGATGTTTCCACTGCCATTGGATCCATAAGACTTTGCACCCACGGGCCTGTGATTTTCCTGCAGTTTTTATCACTGCATGTGATTGCTGAACCTGAAGAAGGATTTTTGGACTAGTATTGGACTTACGGGCTAATATTGGACTTATGGACTTGATCTGGACTGGGCTAGGACCTTTTCTTAGTATACAATTACTCTTTGATATAAAGCTGTCTCACATATACATGAAAGTCTCTGGATTTGTTTTTCTAGTCAACTCAGCCTAATACACATAGTAAAATGAAAACTGATTGATCTTGCTGTTGGACATCATTAAGTGGGTTTCAACTTAACTACTCTATGTACCACAAAATGCAACCATGCCTAGTCTTGCTCAATTCTCACTGCTGGCCCGTTTGAACCCATTGTTGAAGGTCTTGTGCCGAGACATCTCATCAAGGGACTTGTTCTTCATCTCTGCTCTACTACTTTACCAAGCATGATGTCCTTTTCCAGGGACTAATCTCCCCTGATCACATATCCGAAGTGCCTGAGATGAAGTTTCACCATCCTCACTGCTAAGTAGGCTTCTGTATCTATTTCATTCAAGGCAGACATTTTCTGTTCTTCTGGCGGTCTATGGTACCTCCAATATTTTTTGCCAACACTTATTTTCATGAAGTATTGATGCCTGTCATGGATATAGTTTTTAAGGGGTTAATGTCAATCTTAAGAACTGTGCACCCTCCAGTGAAGTGGGCTGAAGAATGTTGCCTGGCAACACATATTCCTTGAAAATTTTTCATGGTTGTCTTGAATGGTGACACATATTTGCATCCTCAGAGACACTTGTACACTCTTTCAGCTTCATGCCTCTGTACTTGTGGTAAATGACATTTCTTTCTGGAGTAAATACTTTGAGTTGTACAACTAAGTTTAGGAATTTCAACAACAGATATATAAGTTTAGCTTTGTAACATGGTATATCACAATATTTACATTTACATTCTTTGTCATTTATTTGTGAAAGCCTTCAGTTATTTAAAGATGGCTCTGCATTTGATCCTGGTAGACACTATATAAAGCAATCTCTACAGAAGTAACACATAAGAGATAACCATGCATTTGATTAATGCACTGCAGATTTATGTAGATAAAAAAACTTAAACAAATGTATTTCAAGAAAACACTCAGATTGGGTTTAGTTACAGAAACAAATAATTTAGTGGGTATGAATTACATTGTAATGTGTCATTTAAGTCAAAGCCAGTTTTTTTCTTCATATTGTCTAAATTCCTCACTCTTACAGCAGTTCTCATGCCAAAAAACCAGAAACTCCGCTGCCCATTGTGATGATGATGCAGAACCAGGCAGTGTTTTATTGTTGTACATGAAGTTATATTGTACATAAAGCACAGCCAATTCTACTTCAGTTCATATTACCACCACCCTACCTCACCGCCAGCCCTGGTGGTGCAGTTGGGCTGCTCACCGCCAAGCCTGCAGTTGCAAACCAGCAGTCCTCCGGCAGGAGGAAGCTGAGGCCTCTTCTCTCCCATTGAGTTACAGGCGCAGAACCCCCTCCATCCTAGAGGAAGGCTGTGGGCCCAATGAGCTCGATGGCAGTGAGTTTGAGGGGTTTTTTTTTTGTTTAACCTCGCAAGTGATAATTGTATAAGGCCAGTGTGGTGATTTCTTCATCTATTAGCTCGGTTGCTTTTCATCCTTGTGCAGACACCTGCCTTTAGAGAAAGAAAGAAAGAAAAAAACTTTATCTTGATTAATATACCTGTGAAGAGTTAAGATATAAAATTAGTTATACCTACCTTTTGTAGGCTGATACAATGAGCATGACAAAAGGGACTATGTGACGACCCATGTAATAGAGATAAAAGTAGAATCCTGGGGAGGTCAATTAATTTTATAGGGCCATACAATAAATCTAAACAATAAAATTAGCTGAAATATGAATTTAGCTATTGTTCTGATTCCAGTGATCTTTCCCCCAAAACTGATTTGTCTATCTGTATATCTTGTATTGGCGTACCTAAAGTGCCTTTGTAGAAAGAATTAGAAAAAATGTTTCCAATTTTGCACTGTGTATCCTATGTTAAATTCTATAAATACATTTTCAATGACTGTTAATGTGCAAGTATCTGGTACAAAAAACACAATAACAAAATAAAAGGCGAGAAACACTGAACTAAAGTTCGTCAGCATCTTTTATTTTCCAAAATGATCACAGCTGTGAGTCAGTAAGATATAAGTAGTCAGCATTTGCTATGTCTGTCTTTATTTGTTTGTTTTCTTCAATAGAAAAATAATTATTTACTAAAATCTTAGACTCATTATAGCAAGCACTGACATTCAGTGTATTAATTGCTTTATTCTTTTACAGAGCTGGAAATAAAATATTATCATATGCCTATTCATCAGCCATATGATAGGTTTTTTCAGAAAATATTTCAATACATCACTGTCCTAATATAAATGATAATACTATAATAGAATTAATTAATTCTTTTTAAAAATCCACTCTCTGAAAAACAAGACACTAAAAATATCAGTTTCAGAGGAAATAGGGTGAGAAAATTTTTTTAATATGTATAATTTCTATCACCAGAGCACAAAGATAATAAAATTCTGAATTAAGTTTGTTAACAGTAATATATAAACATGAACTAATTCTAAGAAGTGAGAAAATAACCACCGCACTGGTCCAATAGCATTAGCATCACTGGAAAACTAGTTAGAAATGCAAATTATCAGACATAACTCAAGTATATTTGTGTAGGTCAGAAATAGAGAGATTGGACCCAACAATCTGTTTCACAAAACTTCCGAGGCACCTCTAATGAAATTTAAGTTTATCTCTAAACTTAAATGTAATCCCTGTGTGACATTTAACACATTTAAAAGTAAAAGGCATGACATTACTAGTTTGGTAATTATCTTAGACTTGGTTCTCTAGAAGAAAACTTTAGGAGGCTTATATATTGTATATATGGAGAGAAATTAAGTTGTAGACATAAGCACATTCAAAGGAGACATGGTCAAGTCTGTGGGGCAGCTTTTAGGCTGGAGACTTCTCATGACTCTCCTAGACCGGAAGGATGATGATTGGCAAGAAAACCACAGGCTGGTGGCTACAGAGGCAGATGAATCCAAATGCAGAAGCTCAAGTGCATGGCAGCAGAGTTATGATTCTAAGTTTGGCAGATGAGATGACAGGTTGTTGATAACTCCCAGGACTGGCATGCAACATGACAGACTGATAACCCAAATCCAAAGAACAGGTGTTGGATGAGCCAGAAGCAGAATCTAGATCCAGCAAAAGCTGAAAAGCTTTCCCACAGCATCTCTTTATACTGGAAATGGACCATACCCCAAGATAATTAATTATACCAGAAATGTGACCTGAGGAAGAGTACAGCATTCCACCCTAATCTTATCTCATTATAAATGCTTACAAGCTATTGAGGATTAGTAGGTGTTAAAAGCCAAACCACTGAAAGTCTTTCCCCAGGCAAGTTGACATAAGTTTTTTGTGTCATGGTAATTATGATAGGAAGTAATCTGCATGGCTACCAAAGTGGAGTAGGGTCAAAACATGGGCACTCTCAAAAATGCCTTCCAGTGATATCATCTCCTGATATCCATGTTGTTTTGTAATCGCATCTCCTTAAGAGTGGATTGAATAAGAGTTGTACGAGCCCCCAATAAAATGATTTAAAAAAAAAAGATAGTGAGAGTGGTTGTACAACTTAAAGAATTCGATACAAAAAATTCAATCAATGTTAAAAAGGAAAAAAAAAATAGAGAGGTGGTGGGGAGGGGAACAGATATCAAGTTCAAGAAGGAAGAAAATATTTGGAAACGGATTATGGTAGCATTTGTAGTGTATTGCTTGAGGTAATTGAACTATGGAATGGTATGATGTCTGGATTAGCTCCTAATAAAATGGTTTGGAAAATAAAAATAAATAATTAATAATAAAAACCAACAAAAAAAGAGTGGATTGCTTTTATGGAATACCCATTGCCTTGTAGTTTGTTCCAGCACATGGCATCACTATTAGACAGAGTAGAATTGTCCCATAGGCTTCCAAGACTATAATTTTTACAGAAGCAGACTACCTTACCTTTCTCCTATAAAGAAGCTAAGGGGCTTGAACTGCCAACCTTTTGATTAGCAGTCAAGTGCTTAACTCCTGAGTCTCCATGGCTTCTTTTGTTATGAATAAATCAAAACACAATGAAACACAACAAAACCACCAGGATGAAATTCATTCTGATTGATATTGATCTTATGTGGGTCTCTGAAGCTCTAGACCTTTAGAGAGCAGGCAGTCTCTTCTATCAGATAGTTGCTCATGCTGCGAGTGCACTAGGGGATGACAACCACAGTGGCCAACAACCTGTGTGAAACAAAAGCCCAAAGTCTACAGCCGTGGTTCTCAACCAGTGGGTCGCGACCCCTTTGGGGGTTGAATGACCCTTTCACAGGGGTCGCCTGATTCATCACAGTAGCAAAATTACAGTTATGAAGTAACAATGAAAATAATGTTATGGTTGGGGGGTCACCACCACATGAGGAACTGTATGAAAGGGGTGAGGCATGAGGAAGGTTGAGAACCACTGGTCTACAGGAACTGAAACCTGTGAGCCTAGGAAGTAAGCTTGAAAACAAGTCTGCTTCCTTTTGAGCCTTGAGACGATAGCAGACCTATGAGTAGTCTTGATACAAGTTGTTTGATAGTTTCTGAATCCAAAATCTAGATGAAATAATAAACAGCTTTTTAAAAAGCTTGTTGCATTGTCATTACAGTTGCCATAATTTCTGATATTTAAACCAGTAGGAAGAAATGTGGTAAGCAGGAACATTAGGCAATTCCATGTTTATCCGCTGCTTGTAGTACTAAGGTTTGCATTCAACTGATGTTATTTGTCAAATAAAGTATAAAGACTTTAGTGGGGGTGTGGGGGTCACAAAGTTCTCATATAACCTCACACTTGAAGTTCATGTTTTAGTCTTTATGTATCTGAAGTGAGCTAATTTACATTAAAGAATCAAGTGTGTTACATTAGGTCTTCTATTCCAGAAGTAACAATGCACATTTTCTTAAGAACAACCATGAAGTTCATTAAGGTTATTTTGAAATCATTAAAATGTAATCCATTCCCTAAAATCTCTTTAAGGATTCTATTATAGACCTGATAGACAGGGGCATGTCTATTCTTTTATCCTCTTTCTCTTACTTTTTCTTTCATAAAACCTTGGGGAGCACTTTTGGGATATTTCTGCACCAAAAAAGGAGTCAGTATTCAACTAAATCAATGAGACTTTGTCTTGTTCTAATGAGAAAACTCTGCCATTCCAAACTTCTCCCCTTCTCGACTGCCAAACAGAGTTGTCGTCTTCATAAAGAAGAAAGAAGGTGCTCTAGAGCTGACCAAGATAATAAGGGGAGACGCACACAATGAAGCCAGAGGGATTGGGGGAATCTGGCAGGAATAGTGCATGGACATTGAAACAATAAAAGACACTCCTACATACACTCTGAAGGATGACTTTATAGATAGAAAAATGATTTGAGGGGAGAAGCAAGGAAATAGTGTGCATCATTTCTTAGAAACAATGTGATCTCTGTTATGAGATATAAACCAAGAGTTTTCAAACAGTGTTTTGTTTCGCATAGCGGTCTGCTTTGGTTTTCAAGCATTGGGAAACTTTTCTATTCTTTCTCTTTCATTTTTTTCATATGTTGAGTTTTAAGTGCATTAATGTAGCACATGCACATGAGAAAATGTATGTAAAACACTCTGAGTGCATGGAATATAATGAATATCCAATATATATGAATAATTAACATTATCATTGAAATTTGAGATGCATTTTATTGATGTAACTGCAGCAAATCAATACAACTTCAATAAATCAGCAACCAACTAAATAAAATGGATTCTGTTTTTAACCTACAATTTATCCTTAGTAAGATAATCTCATAGCAAGAAGGATTTTATCATTTCTATTAGGGTTTGAAATTAGGTGAGCCCCTACCATGAACAGTTTAGCGATTGGACAATAGTCTGACCCCGCAAACTGCCTTAAAATGAACTCTGGCAGAACAAAGTCCTTGGGGACAGCCAGTCTTTCTTTGCCTTGGCAAACAGCACTTTGCAAGAGTTGTTCCTTCTCAGAGCGACATAAGGGTCCCTGGGTGAAGCAGATGGTTAATGCTCTCAGTTTCTAACCAAAAGGGTGGAGGGTTGAATTTATCTAGAGGTATTTAGGAAGAAAAACCCCAATTTATATACTTCAGAAAACCAGTATTTAAAGCACTATTGGGCACAGTTTAATAACGACACACATGGAATTGGCATTCATCAGAAGTGACGTGAAAACACCTGCTTTGGTTTGGTTTGGTATAGGCTGGGCACTGTTCTAGAGACCGAGAGTGAGAGGTAGACAAACTAACCGTTTGAGCCTGTCAAACAATGGTGTGACCGCTGGAAAAGATAAATGAATATAGATCACTAATGAAATGACCCCAAATCTGGAAAATATCTCAGAAGTACATGTTTTTGGAAGTCACAGCCATAGATTACTAAATATCTCAACAGATTGTTATAAATGCAGTGTTTCAGAAACCTACCAATACCAACAACTGTCTTTTCAATCAGGGGTCTTGTTTCGGATCGTTAAATGAGCAGCCCTTATTCTAACTGGAGGACTCCTGTTCTAGCACCTTTAGGTAGTCTGTTAGAAATAGCAAACAGAAGACAATGGCTGGAGATAATGGCGGTACAATTACATTAACCCAGGGAGCAATACATGGAGAAACCATGGGTTGCAGACAATGCCTGGGGCAGAGCAGAACAGACATGAACAGAAACAGGACAGACAGTGTGACAATGTGAAATAACTCATCCAACCAATAAAATCGATGCATCCATACTTTAGTTGTTTTTCATTTCACAAAAGACCAAGTTCACTTGCGTAAGGACACTCGCGATCACTAAGTGACCAGCACCAATTCAGGCTGGGAACTAACCATAAAAAGAGTCGTGCACACACTCAGCTCCTTATGCTAAGTGTCCCAGACACCTTTGCTACAGACTCCATTTTGAGTTTTCAGACTCCAGCTTGGCCTGAGACAGCTCATGAAGCCACTGAAAAGGGGTGAGGTGGAGGTGGGGGCAAACAGAAACGCATGAAAATCATTATCATTGCACAAATGACCCAAACCAGAAACTTTGCCCGCTAAAAGACACACTGAATCTTGACTAAGGAAATAACCCAAAGCAAACTCCTAGCCTTGCAAAAACCATTCCCTCTGTAAACTCGAAGAGACGCTGTTGTCTCAGTCTGTCTTTCCTGCAGGTCATTAGAGAGGCATGATTGTGCTCCGTGGTATGCCTCCCCTGCCAATTTCTACCTTTTAATGAATGCTTTAATGCAGTGTTGACTTTCTACTCTGTTAATCCACAAGGCAAGTGACTCACGGACATCACTTCCCAGAATCGCACCATGATTATCACCTTCTTCCAACCTTCTATTCCCCAACCACCCCGGCCTTATGCGAGTGATGAGACCCTGGCAAAGGGTTCTGCTCCAAATAGGATCATCTGTTTGTATCACCAATAAAAGACTTTATTAAAGTGGCTTCTCACATGTGCCAACACATATTCAATTGAATTATTTTATCTTATGCAACTGTAGTATTATTTAATAGCATGATCAATTATATCCAGGAAAAGAAGAACCCAAGGCCCTGTGATAGGGAGAAATAGATTAATTTTGGTTCATTTCAAGTACTGCCTAAGGCTGAAATAGAGTATATTTAAGAATAATTTCTAATAACCTAGATTGAAATCAAAGTGTTTTTCTGGTTTACCCAATATATTCTATGTCCCCTCAGATATTAGCTGATCAGAGTTTTAATGGATAATGTGATATGAATATAGAAATTATCTTCCAAGTCATGAATCAGTTCCAATAGATTTCAATGTAATAACTTAATCTGTTTTATTAGACCAATTTTTAAAGGAGGTTGGAAAATCTATGTAATATATTACAACATAGGTAGAATCAACATTAATTTACATGTAAACCATGAAGCTTATATTTAAGATAGAAAATAGACCCTCTCTCCTCTCTCTCTCTCCCTTTCTCCCTCTCCCTCTCTCCTCTGTCTAAAAAAGGAGATAGAAAATAAATATGACTAATAATAATAAAACTAAATGGCAATAAGCATTTTTCTATAAATGAAGTAGGTTTATTGCCTATAATTTATATTCTAGGTGCTATTTGAGGATTCTACTTTTTGAAGAAATACAAGTAAAATTTAATACATTTCATAGTGTTATTTTTCATTAAACAAGAAGCTTACATAAAAATAGCAATTTTATTTGAAAATTCTGCCTTCAAATTTTTTGAAAATTACATGTAAATTCAACTATACAGATTAAATCTTAAACCAATTAAATAACATTTTGTCTATTTAGTAAATTATGGGCAAAATATTTTTCAGCCTTTTAAAAAGAAATATATTGTAAGATCACTAATAAATTAAACATATATGGTATATTAAACAACACTGTCTCCCTCAATCACTGGGATGGATTTATTATGTTTATAAAGTTAATAAAACCAGTTCCTTATTTTAGAATAGAAGCCCTGAGCCCCAAGAAAGCAATGAAAAACAAGTGGGTTTTAAAAAGTGAATTTACGAAATTAATTTTAAAATATTTATTTAATTTATATCATTTTGCTTCACCTAAACTGTAATTTTAGGTTATAAGCAGAATTTTTGTTTGCTGGGAAAGGTTATGAAATGATGGGAAATATCGTCACTTCTTATTTAGGCCCCTTTAATATGCAGTCCAAGTCTTTTATTAGTAAAACAGGTTTTTTTAAAAAAGAACATATTTGGGGAGACTTGACTGTGAAAACCTACGATGGTGTTTGTGAACCACGCTTTTAAAATTATTGCCAAGATTACAAAGCAGACACTTTCATTGACTGTCTTACTTCAATAACTTGCCCCATTCCCGGATCAATTATTACTCCTTTTATCCTGCCCAACACTCTAGATTTGCTCCCCTAATGATCTTACACTGCTCACTTACATCCTTTAAAGCACTGAGTAAAAAGCACATCACATTTCTTGTGAAGATCAGTCAAAGAGCTTTCTGATTTATAGATTTAATAGTCGAATTAGTCTTGAAACCTGGCTGTTTTTTTCCATATTTCTTATGTTCTTTTACTATCAGAAAGAGTATTTCTGTTCATGTTTAAGGAAACAAGAAGTTTTAAAAGGTAAAAGATGAAGAAAAAGAATTTATGACATATTCGCTCCCACAGTCTAACTAGCGCATGGACTGCCTCAGACAGTCACAGAAGCTGAAGCAAAACTCGGCCTTTCACATCTGAACTGTCTGCTTCCCATTATGCTTCTTCCTCTTCATCCCTCTATTGTTTATGCCTCTGAAGTTTCTTCTTGGAAACTACTGATGTGGTGGTAAGAGTAAAAACTTGCTGTGAGCACTCATCATACAAATTAAATTTTAAGTAAAAGCAATTGGCATTGCTGCTGAGTAAGTTCTTCCTGGAGACTGCTCAGACACTCTGCAAAATTGCCTGCTGACCTACTCCGTGGGCCAGAGATGCCAGTGGCCTGATAGCCAATAGTATCTATCATAGGTGACATTTATAGTGGAGAGCTCTGTGCACTTGTGCCAACAGTATACAGCAACTGCAAGCAGCCTATTTAGGATGAGATGATATATTAAATGATATGCTGCACTTTCAATAGAAAAATGACCATCCTGGAGAAATAAAATACTCCCGAAAATCAAGCTCGAAATTTGAAAAAAACAAAATGCTTTTAGTTTGATGGACTGGGTATGTAAAAATGTATAAGGGTGGCATATGCACATTTATGAAATGCAAAGTGTATTGATTTTTCCATTTCTCCATTCAGTATTGTGATATAGGTGGTCATTACATGAATTCCACCTCACAGCGACCCCACAGGGCAGGGTAGAATGGCTCCACAGAATTCCCAAGGCTGTACTCTTTATGGAAGTAGATTGCCTTATCTTTTTCCTGCCGA
>NW_022103896.1:51160074-51180571 GCF_000313985.2 Echinops telfairi | reverse complement strand
AAAAAAAAAAAGAAGAGCAAGTTCAGGATCTCTGTCTGAAGTGGTGGAGGCCAAGACCAGAGGCACTAGAGACTGTGGCACAGAAGCCATGGGACAGAACAGAGAGGTACAGCACTGAGACTATGGGACTGTGAAGCAGAGTGGCAGGACACTCCCTAGTCCACATAGGCAGAGGCCAAGGAACCATGTACCTGAGAGGTTGAAGACTGGATAGAGCCTTGGTTACAAGATGAAGGGACGTGTTGCTATGGGCCAGTGACTGTATCTTTACTGTTTACTGATCCTGATTTGTGGAAATCTGTTAATTTCTCTAATAAACCTTTGTAGTTGTGAATTAAAAAAAAAAAAAAAGCTTAACCACTTTGACTCCAGTGCTACTTATAAAACCAAAATCCAAACTCAGTGTTATCGAGTCGATACGAACTCACAGAGATCCCATGGGACAGGGTAGAACTGCTAGAAAGTCTTTTCTTTCTCCTGAGGAGTGGCTGGTGCTTTCGAACTGCTGACCTTGTGATAAGCTTGTTGCATAACTACGATGCCATCAGGGCTTCTAGGGCTACTTATAGGTAGCATTATATCCGTAGGAAGGAACCATGGCATTGCAGTATTTTAATTTTAATGCTCAACTTCTAACCTAAAGTTTGGTTGTTCAAAACCACCAGCTGTTCCATGGGAGACAGGTGGTAGGCTACTTCTATACACATTGCCCAATGTTAAGCCATATTCACCACTGCTGCAGCCAGTGTGTCAGTCCATCTTGGTGAGGGGCTTCCTCTGTTTTACTGACCCTCTGCTTTATCACAAACGCTGTCCGACTCTCCAGGGCCAGGCCTGCCTTACACAGGTTCAAAGCATAGGAGATGAAATCTGGCTATCACTGCTTCTCAGGACAATTCTCGCTGTGCTCCGACCAAGACTGATCGGTTCCTTCTTCAGACGGTTCATGGAATATTCAATATTCTTTGCCAACATCATAATTCAAATGCCACACTTTTCCCCAGTCTTACTTATTCATTGTTCCACTTTTGTGTGCATAGGAGAGGGTAGAAAACACCATGATCAGGAGGATCTTAGCCTTCAAAGTGACATCTTTGTTTGTTTTTAATTTAAACACGTGTTTTGAAGCAGATTTTCCCAATGCAATAAATGATTTGATTTGTTAGCTGTTACTTTGATGGGTATGATTACAGATTTAAATAAACTTAAATCATTGGTAATGTCAATCTTTTCTCCTTTAATCATCATGTTGCTTATTGATCCAGTTCTGAGTACATATTTTGATTTCTTTATTTAGAAACCCATGGGACCCTAAGACTGTGGACTTAGTCTACCGTCAGGTCTGTAAATGAACTCATACACTTAGCTCAATTTTCTTCAAATAATAGGTCCTAACATGAGGCAAAATGGCACCAGTGAGGTATTCTAAGCACCTCAAAATAATCTGCTTTTGAGATCAAAAGGATGACATTTTACCCAAAGACAAACTTCAAAAGCATGTGGAAAGGAGGAAAAGTGGAAACAAGAAATGCAGAAAGGAAGTGGGATAAGTGACTGACATTGTGGGGATTGCAAGCAATAAGATCTAACAAAATGTTGTGAATTGGTGAATGAAAACCGAATTTGATTTCTGAAAACTTCCACCCAATTTATAATAAAAAATTAAGAACAAAAAAAATCAATCTGATTTCTAAACAAACTATTAGATACATAGTTTCCATGCATTAGGACTTCAAAATAATTTGCGAGGGGAGGGATTATACTTCAATCCATAACACTCTTTGAATTTTTTGTGTTTGTATTGCTTTTGAAATTAAAGCAAAACATGTTCGTGAAAAATATATTTGAAGACACAATGTCTTCTATTCCAAAATTAAGAAGGAAACATTCCAGTTTTTAATATTTTCAGATTTTTTTAAAATTCAGGTTTTTCTCTGATTTACTTATTGGTGTGTGTTGTGTGTGTTTCTGAATATGAAAGCCAAGACAGGTAAATCTATATAGACAGTAACTGGATTAATGATTTCTGGGGACATGACAGAGAAGGTTGGGGGAAGTGGGGAGCTAATAACAATGATTACAAAAAAGAAGAAACTGTTCTAAAATTGATTGTGGTGGTGATGATTATACACCTCTCCTTAATGAAATTGACCTGTTGAATTGTATGATATATGAATCATATGGCAATAAAGCTTTTAAAATGTTTAAATGAGTATTTATTAACAACCTACTATTGCAGAGGATACAAACTTGCTTGCTGAAAGCAGGGAAGACCTGAAGCACTCATTGATGAAAAAACATCAAAACTGTAGTTTTCAATATGGACTCAACTCAGTGTAAAGAAAACACAAATCCTCACAATTGGAGCAATAGATAACATCATGATAAGTGGATCAAGGACTGAAGTGGTTTGGAATGTCATTTTATTGGATTCATAATCACTGCTCATGGAAACAACCCACAATGAATAAAATCATATATTGCACAGAATAAATATGCTGCGTAAGATCTCTTTCAAGTGTTAAAGAGCAAAGATGTCATTTTGGGAATTAAAGTGCACCTGACCCAAGTCATGGTATTTCAACCACCTCAAATGCACGTGCTAGAGAATCAATAAGAAAGATAGAAGAACTGATGTTTTTACGTTATGGTGTGGTGAAGATTATAGAAAGCACCATGGACTGCCAGGCCAACAACAACAAATAGTCTTCCTACAGCCAGATTTCTCCTTAGGAGAAGGGGTGGTAACATGTTTTCCCAGGTCTTTTGGGCATGTTATCCCTGGAGAATGGAGGCATGCTTAAAAAAGTAGAAGTCAAGAGGTAAAAGGAAGACCCCTACAAGAGCATACTTGCATGGATTTATTCCATACAGAATGTGTTTAAACAATTCTCTATAATCTGTGGATGATGGCAGATTAGCCCTCTCAGTGGAACACTTGTCTTAATCTCATTAGAGTGTGTTCCAAATCAAAGGTCCGATTAAACTAGGCTTTGGAGGTGAGATACAAGACTGGTTAAATCCAATGCAGAATGGTCAGCTCAAAGGTTATGGTGACTGTTCTAGGGCATTCCAAAGGACTACATTATATTGTTGGATTTTCTCAAAGGACAAAGGACAAATACGGGGTCTTATTATAAAGAAGTTTCAAGAAAATCAAAACAGCATCAGTGGGAGCAAGACTGGGGAAATTGGATCATGGAATCCCCTTCTCCCTATCCCACCCCCCACACACATTAACAATGCACCTGCTCAGTCTTCAAGGGTAGTAAGGGCAATCCTATGGGGCTTGTATTGGAGCTTTTACCTCACCCACATTAAAGCCCTGATAATGATCTTTCAGTCTTCTTTTATTCCAAAAATTAAAAGAACATTGAAAAGGGACATGATTTTGAGTTCTTTGAAGATGAACAATATATACCATTCTGATATAGCACATATTGAAATTTTGCAGCATTCTTCAGGGAAGGCCTAGAAGAGATGGAAACACTTTCCTCAGAAATGTATACACTTAGATGGGGGATATTCTGAGAAATAATAACTTTACATTTTGATATGCTTATTTATTAAAAGATTCAACGATTTCTAGCAATGCTTCTTTTTTTTACAATAGCATGCCTATATTTTTCAGGTATATATACATAGACAGAATAATTCTATATAAATAGTAAATCATTTGATGAAAAAGAGACAACATAAAGCTTACAGTATGCGGGAGGAGAGTTCCTATAAGGACCTAGAAGGGGTATCTGAAAGGATGGAGATTACCTTCTGATTTCGGTACACTAGACTATTTTCAAACGAATGTATAGATGAATGAGAATAAGCAAGCAAACAAACAAACACATAAGCAAGCAGAAAACTGTGATTGGACCAACCATGAGAGTCTGTCATAAGCCCAAATTTTATTTTACTCAATAGCATTTGAATTCCACTGATTAAAACTAAATAAATACTTGAAATGTGTTTATCTATAGACTTTCTATTTCAATGACTTTTGATAGAATATATATATGAATCTATATGTGAATATAGATTCATATCTATATGAATTTGAGTAACATTCCTGTGCTTTTGAGGAGTTATTTTGAAAATTTGTTCTCTGGACTACTGTTCCCCAGGATTTGATCTTTAAGTGGATAACTGAATTTTGTCTTCATGCCCTCTACCAGAACAGTCTCACTCTTCCACCTTCGCAGACCCAGGGACATTTGAAAGACTCTGGATTGGCCAGTCTCGTCAGGCCTCATGATTTTGGGATCTTTGTTCCCTGTCTTTAAGTAGTTCTTTCCCTCATTTCCCCTCTCCCTCAATCCAAACATCCAGAAAGACTTTTAATGAATTCTAGGATTTTGTCTTGCTTAGATCCACATTCAATGCTCATAGAAGAAGCAGTCAAGAAATCAAAAGACATATTATAGTAGGTAAATTTATAGCAGAAGACCTAGTTAGAGTACTGAAAAGCAAGAATGTGTGTTGCTTTGAGGACTAAGGTGCGCCTGACCAAAGCCATGATATTTTCAATTGTCTTCTATGCATGTGAAAGTTGGACATTGGATGAAAAAAAGACCAACGAAGCATAGACACACTTGAATTGTGGTGCTGGAGAAGAAATTGTGAGTACCACGAACTGCTAAAAAGACCAACTGATGTGTCTTGGAAGAAATACAGCCAGAGTGCTCCTCTGAAGCAAGGACGGCAAGCTTTCATAATTTGGACATGTTGTCAGGAGAGACCATTCCCTGGAGAAGGGCATTATGTTTAGTCAAGCAGAGGGACAGCAAAATAAGAGAAAGGTCCCCATGGAGATGGATTGACACTGGGATCAAGTATAGGAACCATTGTGAGGATGGCGCAGGATTGAACGATGGTTCGTTCTGTTGTGCATAAGGTCACTATGGGTCAGAACCTACTTGTAGACAACTAATAATATCAACAAGGGTATTTCCATCGTTTTAGGTAGCACCCTATAGTTTTCCACTACATTTTATGCAGCACCCAGATTTCTAGTTTCTTTGCACTACTCTCACAATGTCTATGTGCTCTGTTTCCAGCTGTACTTGCACATTGTTTGGAACACTGGCCTGGGCTGGATAGAGAAATAAAGATGCTTGGGTTACTAAAGCGATGATAGCCAATAAGTTATTGTTGCTGGGATGTGAAAGGGTAGCTCTCTGGCCTCCATGTAGATAAACTTTAATGGGAATTTGTATTATGGTGAACATTTCCAATATGGTATTACTAGACACATATGACTATTAAGAACTTGGACATATAGTTCCACATCAGATTTCAAAAACATTAAATATATATTATGAAAAATATCGCAATAATTTTATCACATGTTGAAATAACATTTTGCACATATTTGACTAGGATATAATATTAAAATTAATTTCACTTTTTTCTTTTTACCTTTTTTATTGAGGACACTAGACATTTTGAAAGCTTTTATTGGTTCACATTTCTATTGAGTTATCCTTCTAATGGTCAGTGCAAGAGTTATAATCTCAGCAATGTACAGGGGCACCTCTAGTCTGTCTTATAGGGTCACTATGAGTCAGCATTGACTCGATGACAATGAGTGAGTACTCAAAACCTACTTTTTTCCACTGTCTCCATCATTCTGCACCTGCTATTTTGACTAAAATTAAACCCTTCCATATCCCTTTCGCCTTTGCTCTTCTTGCTCTATTTGAAGTTTCATTGGGAGTGTATCATAAATAAAACTCGTACCTGTATCACAATCTCAGTGTCACTTATTTGGAACTAGTATCTACTTCAACAGTTTAGCCCAATATTAGGTTGAAGAGCCTCTTCTGGGTGGCATTTTGTTTCATACATATTATAATGGCAGTATTTTCTCCTTTGTGCTATAATTTACTCTTACTATCTGTTAATTAAACTTGAATGTGTTGTTTGCTAAAGGAAAAGACCAAAATCAAATTAAACCCATTGCCTCATAGGATTTCCAGAGCTAAAGTTTTATGGAAGACCACTGCCAAATCTTTCTCCTGTAAAGTAGCTGTAGGGTTCAAACTTCCTATCTTTTGGTTAGCAACAGAGTGCTTTAAATACTTCATTACCTGGGCACATTTATGGAAGAGGACCCTTAATTCTTCTGTCTTCCTCATCTGTAGATACTTATTGCCTAGCTTGAGAAATGGAAGTCATGTAAAATGGAAATTATTAGATTAATTATTGTGCATAAATCTCACAATGTTCCTTTCAACTCCTTTGCTCTCTTGTCCTATAATAATCGTTTGGCAGGATTCCACTTCTGATTGGAAGTCACTCTCTTTCATCTCACTGTCTGTGCCCAGTCTACTAGGAAAAATATGATGCCAAGATGATTGTACTAAAACTCTTATGCCTGGTCTCAATTGAGTCATAATAATAATTGGTGCATCTATTTCTTTAGCCAGATCATACTTAGTCTCTCTAATCTATGTGTAAGTTTAATCTTCTTTTAGTTGTCTTCTTATGGATTGTTCACTCACAAATATTCTAATGAGGAAATAAAATAGACCATCAAATGAAAATTCTATCAATATTTAATCACCAAATTTTCAAATCTATATCTGGTGTATTCCTTACCTTGTATAATAGGTATATTTATTGTGCCAACCCGGCCAATAGGAACATGTGGAATTAATCAGGTTGCAGTTTTATTGGAGGGTAAAGAGATAAATAGCTAGGCAGGGCCCACCCCTCTCTCTTTTGCTTTATGGTGATCAGACCAGCATGCAGCTGCTTAAGATAGTTCTCTGCCTCAACTTGTCAGTTACACTACCTATGGGACAGCCAACCTGTGGAACCTGTCACTAGAATTTGAGGTTCCTTCAAGACCTGCTTTGCCACACTGCTGGTGTAGACATCGCTTGAGTTTGAGGCTGTGGATACAGTTGTCTTGCATTGCTTGAGTTTGATGTCCCATCTGGGCCTACTTCGCTAAGCTCCTCAGCAGCTGACTGTTGGTGATCCGACCTGCTGTTTGCTGCCTGTGGGTAGACTGCCTGCATTTTCTGAGGGAAGACTCAGCTGTCTGCCTCCTTGACTTTGGACCCAGCAGCCCTTGTTAGAGAATCCTGCCTAACATACCTTGTTTTCACCTCAACATCTAGAATTATTGTTCATCTCTTAGATCATTTATGCTCTAAATGCTGTCTCTTAGATTCTCAGAATTTTTTTTTCGTTCTGGTTTAATGATCTCTTTCCTATAATCTTTATTGTTGTTAGGTTCCATTGAGTTGACCCTGACTCGTAGGCAAGCTACCTAGAATGCAATGCAACACTGCTTCCTCATAATTGTTACTCTGCTTGAGCTCACTGCTGAGGCATGATGTCAATCGATCTCCTAGAGAGACTTTCTTTTCCCCTGCCCCTCTGCTTCATCAAGCATGAAGTCCTTCTCCCAGGATAAATGTCTCTGGAGAATGCCTCCATTCTTGCTGCTAAGAAAACATTCTGGTTGTACTTCCTCTGGAACAAAATTGTTTGTTCTTCCGTCAATTCATGGTACTTTCAATAGTCTTTGCCACCACCATAATATAAATGAATCAATTCTTTTTCCAGCCTTCTTTATTAAAAGTCCAACTGCCACACACAAATGAGATGATTGAAAATACCATGGCATGAGCCAGGCCCATCTTAGTTCCTAAAATAACAGCTTTGCTTTTTAACACTTTAGAAGAGGTCTTATGCATGAGATATACCCAGTGCAATATGTGATTTTATTTATTGATGGCTTTTTCCATAATATGTGTTGATTGTAGGTCCAAGCAAAAATGAAATCCTTGACACATTCATTATTTTTTACATTGTGAGGGTTTTTAAAAATTGAGTTGTCATCTTACACTTACAAGTATTTAAACAGATTCATGCCATCCCCATTTAAAAACAATAACTGCCTCAACCCTTTTCTCCCTATTTTACAAAAATTTTGTGAAGAGAAAAAAAAATCTACATGCATGAGCTCTGTTCCTTAACACTTCATGTATTATTCCTAAACTAGTTTCTAGTCCATTATTTAAAGGATACTATTCTCATTAAGAAGTGCCCTGGTGATGTCTCAGGTTACAGGACGAGCTGCAAATCACAGGTGAGCAGTTCCAAACCACCAACATCCCTTCAGGAGAAAGATGAAGCTTTCAATTTCTGTAAAGAGTTACAGTCTTGGAAATACACAGGGACATTTCTATATTGTCCCTGTGAGTCAGAATTGACTTGATGACAGTAAGTTATTCTCATTAAAGGAGCCCAGGTGGCATAGTAGTTGTGCATTGGGCTATAATCATAGGTCAACAGTTCAAAACCACTAGCTACTCTGAGGAAGAAAGACAAGGCTTTCTACTCCCATCAAGAGTTACTGTCTCTAAAACCCATAGTGGGGTTCTACTCCAGCTTATAGAGTTGCCATTAGTTGGAGTCAACTCAATGGCAACAAAAGAGAGCGAGCAATTCTCATAAGAGACCACAAATGTTCCACGTGACTTTTTCAGCTCTCAACTACTTTAGAGTCAGCACAGTAGATAATTGTTCGTTTACATTTTGGAATCATTTTGCCTTCTGTCATTTCCCCTTCACTTAGTGCAACCCATACTTTTTATGCTTCACTTGGTTTGACCATAGCTTTTCTGGTTGCTTCCCTGCCTCTCCTCTACACAAATATGAATTATTAAAAATTTTTAGAAGTCAGTTGTAAACTTATCACTTTTGAAATGCATCCTTTCTCTAGAGAATTTATAAATTTTTATTAAAAGAGCCCTGTAGTACCATCAGGTAGTTGTTGGACTGCTAACTATGAAGTTGTGGTTCAAACTCACCAGTTCACCTGCAGGAAAAAGTTGAGGCTATTTGCTACCTGTGGTTGTTATATATTCTGTTGTCAACTTAAGACTATTAAGAGTGAAGGTGTGAAGTTTAGCCTGATGACCTCATTTGGAGGTGCTATCGAGATAAATAGCTCACTATGGAGATAAACAGCTCACTGGAGTTGGGACAGACACACTCTCTGCTTGGTATTCCTGATGACAAGACTCATGGAGCTATGCTAAAGCCCTGGAGCTGGAGGAGCTACCTGGAGACCCATGACAGCACTGAGATGCTTACTCTGTTACTGGCTCCACAAGACTTTCCACCCACTGGCCTGTGATTGTCCTGCATTCAGCATCATTGTATGTGTTTCGTGAGCTTGAAGAGGAATTTATTGATTGGTATTGGACATATTGGCTAATATCAGACTTATGGATATTAGCCAATATGTCTGGACTAGGCTGGGATGTTTTCTTAATGTATGATTGCTCTTTGATACAAAGTTCTCTCTTACACACATGAGTATCTCTAGATTTATCTCTCTAGTCTACCCAGACTAACACACTTCCATAATAATTACAGATTTTTAAACACTACATACTGTTGGGATGAGTTGGATAGCAGTGTTGTTGTTTTTTATATTAATATCTAATAATAATTCATTCTCTAAAATATTAGAACTCAGTTTACCTTGACATTACATGGAGGTTTTTTAACTCCAATCCAGATACCCACCTAGTATCTGGGGGTATTTGAATGTTGATGGTCTGTGGTTGGGGCTAGATTATAAAGCGAAGAAACTAGCAACACTTTACTTTTCAACCTTCAAATTCTTTTTGAATATGTGGTTTTCTTGATTGCTGGGTTTTATTCTTTTGACTGATAATGTGGACTCAATATTCATTAAAGCAATTAAAAGTCAAATTCCTAGAAAACTATTTTTTTCTCTTTCTTCAATTGTGTAATCTAGCAAACAGGCCAACTGAGGAACTGTGTTTCATGGCATCTTCAGTTTCTTCATCGTTTTGGGGGAAAAAATAAGCCTTGAACTAGGTATGGTCCAAACAATTCACACATACCGCTTATTGTGTACCATCAAGTCGGCTTTGACTTCCATGTGTCAGACTAGAGCTACCCCGTAGGGTTTCACAGATCCTAATATTTTTCTGGGGCCGATGATCAGTCCATTTCTTCTGCAGAGCTGGTCAATTCCAACATCTGACCATTAGGTTAGTAGCCTAGAACTTTTGTATCATCAGGAAGGAGCCCTGTTATTTTAAATTTTGATATAGTTTTGCCTTCTATTGCTCCCCTTTCATTTAGTGTAAATCATACCATTTCCTCATTCACTTGGTTTGATCATACCTTTTCTGCCTCTCCTTTATACAAATATGAAATACTGAAATTCCTTGCCTAAATGCCTAGAAATAATTAATCTTCCCTGATGCAGCCTAATGACATTAGCTAACATTGGTGTTCCAATTATCATTCTAAGGATTTGATTAAAGTCATCACGCTTACCTCTCCCACCAATGTCACCAGGGAGAAATGATGATTTCAATTCTGCTTTCAGCCGTTACACTATGCTCAGTGCAGTAGCTCCCCTAGTGGAAACGTCTCTAAACACACATTGGCTCTTGGTCAGAATTCACTCATATTTAAAATGTTCCCAGTTGAAAAGATTCTTCCTTCATCCTAAAGCACCATTCTCAGGATACAGAGTCCAAAGGATAACTGGGCGGGGGGTGGGGGTGTGTGCAGGGGTGGGGTGGGGTGTAGAATTCACTTTGAAATGCAAAAGTTGAAAAGCCTGGCATCTCATGAATAAAACTAAGGTAAAGTGGAAATGAAAAACAAGGACAGGGACCTCGCCAAATACCTTGTATGCTCTTTGCCTTTGAAAAGGATAAATAGAAAGAGACGAGCTTCCATCCACTGCACAGCACCCGGCATGTGCTATTTTGTGCATACAAAGGTAAGATTATGCTGTACGAAACTATCAAAGTGAAAGAATAAAACATTAGATCTAATAGAAAAAAATAAACTTACAAGCTCTTATAAAAGAAAAGCATACTTTTAAAATATGTCCAATGTGTATTTTTTCATATGAAATAGCATTAAAAATATTTGATTTTTTTTCACCCCCTGAAATTACATATTCAGTGTTGTTTGGGTGGATTTATAGTTGCTTCTGACAAAGTATGCATTTTCAGAGAATTTTCCATTTGAGGTTTTCTTCAACACCGGAACACCTGGGGCTTTTTACAGTTCCCTATTTAAACAATAAAAGGAGCCTGGTGGTGCCTTAGGGTAAGAGTTGAGCTTCCTTGTCAGGATTTCACCTTGCCATCCATCTACACCCAGAGAAAGAGGTGAGGCTTTGCACTCCTGTAAAGCTTTGCAAAGCCTCAGAAACACCACACAGGGTTGTGATGAATCACAATCCATTGGATGACAATGAATTGTGACTAGAAGATCAGGAAGCCTGATTAGGTGTTGGGCAGATAACTGCAAGATTGTCCATTCAAAGCTACCAGCTGCGGCAGGCAGGAGAAGGATGCAAAAGATTTACAGATGCAAAAGAGGTAAATAAAGCTTTCCAGCCTCAGAACCGCCATATAGATTTGCTGTAAATGGGAATTGACTTGTCAGTGCTGTTTTGTTTGTTTTGTTTTCTGAACACAGTGCTCCTGACTTTGGTCTTAATTGTATTTCCATTTGGGAGCCAGAATAGTGTTTAAAAAGTAAAAAAAAAAAAATAGGAAAGATTTTTCCTTTTCCTTGAAAGATTTCCTAGAAATGACCATAAGGTTCGACAGGCAGGGGGCAGGCGGGGTTCATTATCTCCCTTGTTCTACTCTTTTCCTGGTTTTAAAAGACGTGTTTCAGCATAAACACTCATTTCTGAAATGGAAGATGGGAGTTCACCAGGGTAACCAGCAATTTCGGTTTTTAAATCTGCTATAAACTAATTTCTGAATAGACTTTGTAATAATTATTAACATTTTCTCATTCGGAAAAAAAGAATCATCATATAAATCTCCATGAGCCAGATTCTCCTTGTACTTTTTCTGCTCACCTGACTATTCTAAATAGCAACGGCATGGGCGTTTTCCCTGGGTGCTTTATCTGATTTGTTTTCAGCTGCAACCCCGTCCCAGGATACACCTATTCCCCCAGATGTATTTGCTCCAAGTAAGGACTGCCTTTAGGCTTTTCATTGACTTTTGTTGTAAACTGTCTCTTAAAAAGAGGTCTGAGTTGGTAGTAAAAGTCTCTGCCCTAGAATCTATTCTGACTCATACTGACCCTTGAAGACAGCGTCGAACTGCCCCTCGGGGTTTCCGACGCTGGAAGTCTTTACAAGAGCAACAACTTCATTTTTCTCTGGAAGCATTTGGTGACTTCAAACCCTCCCACTGGCAGTAATCAACTGATGCTAAAGCCCCTCTCTCACCAGGGGACACCTAGTGATGCTTTTCCTAATGTTGATAGCTCCTTAGAACAATATCCCAATTTGATCCAAAGCTCATGAAATTTTAAAGATATTTTTCATAGTTTGCAAGGTATTAACAAGGCTATTTCCATGTACCTCTCTTTTTTGACATTGACTCCCTTTGATCAATGTCCAGTCTGGTGTAAGAACTGGAACTATCCTAACTTGGCATCTGTTTCTAGTGTTAGGTAGCAGGATAGGGATAGACGGGGTTGTCACTCCCCATGCCTTCACAAGGTCCCCTACGGGAGGTTGGGAAGAAAAACCAAGTGAGCCCTAGCCACCCATGAAGACTTTAACTGGGCATGTGCCAATTCAGGCCCCACTTGAGCCAGGTGGGCTTAATTCAGCCAAGGGCATCAACCAATACCTTTGACCTTGCCTCCCCAGTCAGAGGTTTAAAATACCTTGGCGATGGGACTGTAGGTCCTTCTACCCTTCTCCCCTTGACCCTGCTCCTGTGCCCACTGGGCTGTGCAAGGCCACATTCTCTCCGGCCTCAGGTCACCACGTGTGGGCACACAGTCCCACGAGGTTGCCCGTGTTCAGTTGTGGGCCCCAGCGCGGCTTCCTTATGGTTTGGCATGCTTTCCTGAAATAGCGTGCACTCTTTTGAGGCTGTCAAACCTGAAACTTCTTTCTTCCTTTATAAAAACCCACTTGGATTACAAACCAGGCTTCGGTGTGAATTCTTTCTTGTGTGAATTCTTTCTTATGCGAAGCCAAGAACTGAGGTATCGCCCACCCGAGAAACCTAACACTGGGACGTTTAAGAACAGAGAGGCACTGCAAGGCAACGGCAAGAATGCAGCCCCTAGGGACGGAAACTCGAAAGTCCACTGTGATTGAGTTGATTTCTGACTCCCAGCCACCCTATGTAGGGTTTCTGAGGCTTTGTAAATCTTTTTGTCTCTCAAGGAGCAGCAGGTGGGTTTGAACCACCAACCTTGTAGATCAATGCTTACCAGACAGAGCCATTAGGATAAAAAGATAGGGTTGAATCATAGCTGCAACTCTAACTGTGTAGTCTCAGCATCCCAGGACATAATCTCTTTTTACCAGTGATAAAAAACATTCAATCTGTATGATGGAGAAAATAGGAACCCTGGTATACAGTGGGTTATGGATTGGGCTACTAAGGGACAGGTCAGGGGTTTGGACTCACTGGTCACACCATGGAGAAAGATAAGGCAGGTTATCTCCAGAGTTTGAAGCTAGGAAATTCTATAGAGCAATTGTACTCTGTCCAATAGGGTTGCTATGCATGGGAATTGATTCCAAGGTGGGGGGCTATAGTGTGATACTCTTGTGATAACATAAAGCCTTTAAACCAGCAGTGGTGTAAAACAAGCCCCATATCATTAATGATGAGCATTTTTTGCTATTGTTAAATATCAGACTTTAAAGTCAATTATACCATTTTCTATTTCAGCTCTTGTTTCTGTGTTCGTAAGTTAGACTATACCTTGGTGTCCCTGCCAGGTAAGAGTCGGACTGCTCACTGAAGCTTGGTGGTTCAGCAGTCCCTCTGCAGGGAAGATGAGTATGCTCCCATACGATTTATAAAGCCTTGGAAACTTGATCTAGGGTCCCTATGAGTCATGATTTATTTGGTGGTATTGGCCTTCTTGGATTCATAACAACTTTCACCTCAATAGGACTATCTGATTCTTTGTATTTTCCACAGTGCTTGATATAATAATACCTTTCATATTATTGGCAACTCACAAATTTTTGTTGTATCAACAAGAACTGCGTGTCTTTGGCAGTGTACATTTATGTCCATATACTTCTTATCATATAAGTTTTCACTTTTGGATTTAACAAATATTTATTTATATTTATGGGGGTAAAAGGGAGATGATATCAGGGAGTTCAAGAAGAAAGAGAATGTTTTGAAACTGATTGTGGTAGGAGTTTTACAGCACTACTTTATGTGATTGAACTATGGAATGATATGATATCTATATTACCTCCCAATAAAAAGGTTTTGGAAAAGGAAGAAAGCAAAAGCAGTTGATATTGAGTCAATCTGGAGTGACGGGAACCCCAGGTGCCAGAGTAAAACTGTACTTCATAGGGTTTAACAGCGACTGATTTTTAAGAAATATAACTCCAGGCCTCCTTACAAGATGCCTTTTAACCTTAAGGTTAGAAGATGCCCATGTTAACCACTTACTCCAACGTTTTATGAGGTTTAAAAACATCATATTTATAGTTTTTTTATATGTAATACAGATAGATATAAATTATCTATTTATCATCTATCTAGTGTCGCTGGTGGAGTGGTTACATGTTGGTCTGTGGTCCACATGGATAGCAGTTCAAAACCAGCAGCTTCTAGGGAGCAAGACTGGGTTTTCTACTCTCCAAAACAGTTCAGCCTCTGAAACCCACAGGGCATCACAGGGAGTCAGCACTGAAGCAACAGCAGTGAGTAATTCCTTGCCATCCACTCTACTGAGGCTCAGACTTGCCCTGTCATTCAGAGGAGAATGGGGCCATAAGTTTCTCAGGGTTATAGTTTTTTCTCTCTCTCTCTTTCTTTCATTGGCTGTAATATTTTAAGTTGTAACTTACTTGAGGGTTTGTATTTTGTATCATTAATTTTAGAGTACACTGTGCAAGCTACGAATCAAACTCACCATCAGATTACCCCTCCCCGACTCTTTGATTTCCCTTCTCCTGTGAATCACAGTACTCCACTTCACCAGTCAGTACCCATCAACCACCTAACCCAGAGGTTGACCATGCCAGCCTTGCCCTTCCCCTCCCCCTTCAGAAACTTCCAGCCTGCTCCCTTAGATAGGAACGCCTTCCTGTCTCAATATTTGTCATTTGTGATTTGCGAATTTAACTCAACATACGGTTCTCCATGTCCATCCATGCATGAGGTGCTTTATGGTTCTGCCCTTGTTTCTTTAGGATGAGTCGTATTTCACTGTGTGTGTGCCCAAGTTTCATGATCTCATCTTCTACTGATGGGCAGCTAGGCTGTTTCCATCTTCTTGCCATTGTGAGCACTGCTGAGACGAACATGAGTGTGCTTATGTCCCTTTGTGATTTGACTCTGACCTCTTTAGGATACAGACCCAGCAAAGCAATCACTGGATAACACGAGCTGTCCATTCTCAGTTGTTTGAGGTAGCACTCTGCTGTATCACTTTCCACAGTGGTCATACATATTTACAGTCCCACCAGCCATGTGTTCATCTATCTTTTAAAAGATCCTTCTGAAGTAACTTTGTTTTCCAAACCTTTTGAAAATAAAGAACAGGGAGAACTATCAAGAACAACACATTTGCAAACAAGTAGGTCCTTATTTTCCTTTTGTTACTACCTGATATAATTTATATATCATAGATTACATATTAAAACTTAGCCACAATTGTTTACTACTTTTTATAATAAAAAATAAGTTTTCTCTCCCTTCCAATAAAAAACTGTTTCACAGAGAGTTTTCAGTTAGAAAATCATCAGAGCAAATGAAAATAAAATAATTATATCATTTTGTTCTAAAAATATAGCTTTCAGTCATTTCAGATTAGGGTTTTGTGTGTGTGTGTGTGTGTGTGTGTGTGTGTGTGTGTTTGTGTGTGTGTGTGACATCAAGAATCAAGCACCTTGCCCAGTAAGTACACATTCTCTTAATCCTCCATGACAGTACATTTCAAGGTCAAATCGCATTTACTAGATAAGGTATTATGTCTGAAACGTTGCTAAGTTATGATGGTGGATTCGAACACTATTCTTCCTGCTTAACTAGAAATAATGGCCATTATAAAGAAAATGAAACTTTATTAGAGCCACACAATTGAGTTTCATTTTGCTTGCCATTGCAGCGAGCTCAGTAGAACTTGACTTAACAAGACTAATATGAGACTTAGACAGATTGGCCAGTGGTGAAGCACTCGATTGGTCGCTGACAGGTGAGAGGTTTGAGCCCACAAGCCCCACCATGGAAGAAAGATGCTGCGAAACGCTTCCACCAAGATTATAGGCTTGGAAACCTGTGGGAAACCCTCCAATAGCACTGCGATGAGTCAGAATTGGCTGGAGGTCAGAGGTCAATAGGAGACTTACAAAATCTAGTCCAAAGTCGGGATGTCAGAGAATTCATTTTTACATGTTTTGCTTGTCAAAATACTTGTGATACGTAATAAGACTGTTAGCACAAAGACCAGGCAGATGAATGCCTTGCCGTGGCATCCTGGCTGACGGTAACGCTCAGGGAAGGCAAAGGTCCATGCCTTCTCCTCGGGAACTGCTGGCGATTTCAAACTGCCGACCATGCAGCTTGCAGCCCAACGAGTATCCGCTACACCACCAGGTCTCCTCACTGTTCGCACTGTGTTTCTTCGTATGCGCTGCTTTCATTGTTTTATTATTAGGTAAACCATCAGCGCCGTCTGGATTTTGAAAGACTCCTGTCTTGCTGTAGCTTATTGAACATTCACCCAGAGAGGTAGGTCAGCAGCACAAATCTTGCTCACCATCCCCTCAGCCAAAGGCCCAGCCTGGTCCCAACAGGCCACGAGGTGAGGCTCTCTGATTTCCTCGTGATGGTTTGAGGACAAGAGAACTTCCCTGGGCACTGGCATTTAAAGCATTTTGCCATGTAGTGTATTTCTTGTCTTCACAGTATATTCCTGTTTGGATTGTTGGGGAATTTAATGTGAGAAAATATCTAAAAAAATAAAATAAAATAAAGGAACAACTCTCATATTGTTTTTATTTCAAAAGGCCTTAAATGCACTCTGGCAATCTGAGGCAATGCTGCTAAAGAGATGTCTCTACCTGGAGAAGGGGAACCTGATATGTCCCCACCACACTGTTGTTGGCCAGGGAGGGGGTTCTGAGACACGGAGTCTGTACAAAACTGGATAGAGCGATCAGTGGGGTTTCCAACTTAGGTTATCACACCAGTGGGGTTTCCAACTTAGGTTATCAATCTGTGGGCAACAGACCCACGGGGCTGTTCTTCCATGGAGAAATAAGGGTGGGGCCCATCCTCCGACCTTTCTGCTGGCCGCCAAGTACTTCATCCTGGTGCCTCCTGTGCTCCTCTCTCCCCAGCATTCAAATAATACCCATTGCTGTCAAGTCATTTCTGACTCATACCAACTCTGTAGAAGCTAAAAGTGTCTATAGCTGATAACATCATTTCTTTTTCGTTATACATAGGTGTTTGCTTTTAAACTCTGACACTATTTGCATGCCATGCAAGTATATATTGCAGGTTATATGCCTATTTGAAATAGGGGTTTCTGCATTTGAGGGGTACGCTTTCAGTCTCTGAACACTTCAGTTCACAGTGTGGTTCACTTTGAGCTACTGTCACATATATCTAGAATCTTGTCATTCCACACGTTGAATGCGTATGAGCTAAAGCAATCAATTGTGAAATAGAGTAAAGAAAATTATTTTGGGTCCCGGATATTCTCATTGTAGAAAACCATGCCATGGTCCCTTGGAAGTATTTTACAAGGGGAAACAGAAAATCAGTATAGGAAGTAAAGTTAAAAGAGCTGGCTCATAACTATGTCAAATTCAATGAGAGGAAATTGCCTTTGTTGTGAATAAGCTGCAACACAGTTCCTTATTATGAAAATACAAAGATCCACTAAAAAGGGCTCTCCTTTTCTTAATGCTCTTTTGTTTTTTTGACCTATTTCTAACTCTTTTTTTAAGCACTGGGAAAATTCATTCTACACAGTGGGTTGATGCTCAGTAAACATTCTGCTGACTAGCAGGTATGACAAAAATGCTGGGGATTTGTAAAGAGAGGAAACTGGGCCAGGAGACTTCCTTAGGGATTGTGAAGGAGGCTAGAGGAGGGGTTGGATTTAGGAAAATTAAATCGGCTACCATGCAGTGGATTCTGACAGACGATGATGCCATGTGTATTAGAGTAGAAATGCCTTCTACAGTGTTTTCAACGGCTGATTTTCTATGAGGTATCTGTGTGCACTTGAGACTACAACGTTTTGGTTAGCAGTTGACCATGTTAACGACGTACACTCCCTAATGACTCCTATCTAAGGTTTCCTGAAAGACCAAAGGGATGGGGGAGAATTCTGTGTGCAATAATTGAGGAAAGTGATGCTTTTGTTTTATGTTGGCTCTAATCTATATGAATGAGACAAGGAGGCAGAAGGTACCTCTAGATGCACAAAAGACCAGAGGCATAACAATCAACACATGATAAAACAAACAAACCCCAAAGAGTTCATTAACAAGCTGAGCTTGAAACATTTTGAAAACAGTGTTCTATAAACTAATAAATATTCCTTTATCTAAAAAAAAAGATTTATTGCCTTAGAAACCTATGAGATCAGTCTTACTTAGCTCACTGGCAGTGAGTGAATATAATTCATCCATGATAAAGAGGAAACATATTTACATTTATAATACTTGGAATTTTTTTTCCCAGAATGATAATTTATGCTGCAGAGTATTTAGTAGGCTTGAACCACTGACCTTTCTGTTAGCAGCCAAACACCTTGCCACCAGGGACCCTAGCTTTTCCTTAACTTCTTTAAGTCTACTTAAGATCTTCTAAAATGATTCAAAATATGAGCATAAGTAAGAATAGTACTGCTACCAAATCATAGAAACTTCCATTAGAAAATATCAAAATGTGAAGCTGTTATTTATCATCCATGCTCGTCTGGTTCTATTCATTTCTGAAGCGAGTGTTTCCATCTCACACCTTTCCTCAAATACTCCTGCACCCTTTGATTTAAAATAGCAGTCTTGACAGCCCTAAGGGACTCACGTAATCTTCCTTTTAAATGCCCTTTGAGCTTGGGCAACAAAGAGAAGTCCGACAAGGCAAGATCACGGATGTGGGGTAAATGGGAGAAGGGTTCCCAACAAAATGCTCATAGACTGGTCCTTGCTCCCTCAACATTGAGCAGGTGATGAAGATTGTCCCAATGGGAAGTGAAACATTTTTCTGCACAACATTCTTGACTTGTTCTCATCAATGTAAGTTCCAGTTTTATTTATATTTCTTGATAAAAAACACCTGTGCTTACTCTGTGTCCTCCAGATAGTCTACCAGGATTTTCTCTTTGAAATTAACAACAACAACAACGACAACTCAGTTGCCGTAACCTTCTGAGCTGAGCTCTCTGCCTCGAAATTCATCTTTCAGGTTGTGTGAGTCTGGGTTGACTAGAAAAACAAATTCATAGACACTCATGTATGTAAGAGAGAACTTTATATCAAAGAGCAATTGTACATTAAGAAAACATCCCAGCCCTGTCCAGATCAAGTCAATAAATCTGATGTTACCTTGTATGGCGATACTACTACATAAATTCCTCTTTAGACTCACACAGCCATGCAATGATGCTGAATGCAGGAAGAGCACAGGCCAGTGGGTGGAAGGTCTTGTGGATCGAGTGGTGGTGGAAGCATCTCAGTGCTGGCGTGGGTCTCACCATTTGCACCTCCCAAATGAGGTCATCAAGCTGCGACCTGATTGCCAGGCTAGACTCCACCCCCTTGCAAGTTGATGAGAGATTATGTACCTGCCACACAGGTTTTTCTAACCTTCTTTAGCTCTGGATCCATCTAAACACTGTTGTTTCATGTGAGGCAGTGCTCCTGTAAACTTGCTGCAAAGGTTCAAGGCTTTAGGAAGATGTCTACTTAAAGCTTTATTTAAAACTTGTTATTAAGCCCTGAAGTCAAAAGCATTTTCCTCCATGGCACAAAAGTATCCTTTTGCTTTTGAAGGCGCCCTAGAGAAACCAAGACAAGTTTATTACCGAGAGGATTTCTCTGTAGCCTTACGCCGAGAAAAGACATTTTAAATAAGTTTTGCTTTGTTTGGAGTAAACCACCGCCTCTATGAACTAGAACTCTAGTAAAAATACTTCAAAGAATGTTTGTGCAGTTTTCTTTCTTTTTTCCCCCTTATGTGACCTATCCTACTTCCTCTGTATTCCGTTTCCATTGTTCCTACTTTCTTCTCTTCTAAACGTCGCTCCTGAGCAAATGCTGCCCCTTCGATCTCAAATGGATGATCATTTTAAGGTGTGAGTACTTCCCAGGTGTTAATGTTCACCTGAGAGACCGCCAGTGTTTGGCTGAAAGTTGTGCCTCAGGAGTGAGCTCAGTTTCAGCACTCACAGCTGACTAAGAGTTGTAGTCTTGAGGGACCCATCAATTTCTACC
>NW_022103896.1:51157244-51158147 GCF_000313985.2 Echinops telfairi | reverse complement strand
AGGCCTGGTGGGCCAGGATGTGCTCCACTCTCTCCTCCTCCCCTTCATTGCTCCCGTGTTCTCTGATCAGATATGTCCCTCTCTCAGAGCTGCAGATTCAATGCTGTCCTTTGAAATAAATTCTTCTGGGGGGAGGGCCAGGTATCCATGTAGTAGTTGGGATTGGGGCCCGGCCCGTCAGACCTCTCCACTGGTTCCCTACTCCACACCAAGCCTGATGTTTTAAAATTATTTTTAATTTTGTTCCACTTTTCTCTCACATTTTACAGGACTTCTAAAATGATCCTTTTCAGAGCAGGCAGTACTGGCAAACAGGTACCATCTAGGTGTTCTGCTCTGGGGTCGTGGAAGCCAGGGTTCATGTACCTATAAGTCCTTTGAACTAATATTTTCCACGCATCTTTGATGTTTGCACTCTCTTTCCCCTGGACAGAGACCCTTCGTTGCATCTTAGATGGCCCCTAACAAACGTTAAGTCTCAAGTCCATTATCACCAACGGAGGTTTTACAATACGGTCGTTATGAGCTATCCCAATTGGGTTTTTGGCATACCATGTTTCTGAGCTCTCTGACCCAGGGACTTAATTTCTTTAAGGTGTTCAGTTTGGGCCAAAAAAAATTCATGACTTCCACCATGTAAGATCTGCTATATGCATGGATGTATTTGCAATCAATATAAATGCATAGGTAGAAATATTCTATGAAACATATATATTCATGTGTATCATCCCATTCTGCTCCCCACATTTGTTTACCTAGCTTGCCTATGCGTTGTCATTGCAGAATTGTCTAATAGCATTTGAATCTGTTATCTTTGTCATTCTTTCCAGTAGTTTCGTCTTATCCCTCCCGCTCCCCCATCTCTCTCTCTCTTTCTCTCTCTCCTCTCTCTTTATGTCACCT
>NW_022103896.1:51150393-51155838 GCF_000313985.2 Echinops telfairi | reverse complement strand
AATTAATTTCTCTTTCATATTTATATTTATTTAATAGGTGATCTTAAAATTATAAGAATATTCTCTGCCTTAAGAGAGTTCAGTTAATTTCTTCATGTTTTTCAATCTTTAATGAGTTGAAGTGCATCGTTTTCCTTTCACATAAGTAAATGCATATTCAATATGACCAAGTGGTATTGATAAATAACATCTTATGCTCAAGGAAAGCTTATCTATTCACAATGCAGATCAATCGAAACCTATCACTCTTTTTAAATGTGCACTGTAATTTTAGCAACACATTTTTAAGGCAATCGCTCTTTATAATGTACAAGTAAATTGTCTGCAGTACACATTGCTCATTGCAGTATACATTTCAACACATTGCTCTTAAGGGGCTGTACAATTCACTTGGTAAGACGATGCCACTATCAGCTCAGGACTCAGGGGCTACGAGGTTTCTAAAACCTTAAGTGAGTGAATGGAAAGATGCTTCAGTTCTTAACATTGTTAAAATATACTTTCCTTTAATTCTTAACTGTGATCCAATGTAGAGCCTAGGTGGTTTTCAATGGGTGGCTTTCTTTTTTTTAAAAAATCATTTTGTTGGGGGCTAGTACAACTCTTATCACAGTTCAGGCATATAGCCAATGTTTCAAGCACATTTGCACATTTGTTGCCATCATCATTCTCAAAACATTTTCTTTCTACATGAGCCCTTGGTATCAGCTCCTCATTATTTCCCTTACCCCCCTCCTTCCCTTACCACCCTTGATAATTTATAAATTATTATTATTTTTTCATGTTTTACACTGTCTGATGTCACCCTACACCCACTTTTCTGCTGTCCGTCCCCCAGGAACGAGGTTATATGTTCTCTGTTCCCCCTTTCTACTCCACCTTCCCTCTATCCTCTTGGTATCACCACTCTCACCACTAGTCCTGAGGGGATCATCTGTCCTGGATTCCCTGTGTTTCCAGTTCCTATCTGCTCCAATGTACATCCTCTGGCCTAGCCCAGTTCGTAAGTAGAATTGGGATCATGATAGTTGGGGGGAGGAAGCATTAAAGAACTAGAGGAAAGTTGTATGTTTCATTGTTGCTACACTGTACCCTGACTGGCTCATCTCCTCTCAATGGGGGCTTTTGAGAAGTGCATTACTAGAAATTTCTTCCAGGTTGACTCAAATATCTAGGTTTTTACTCTAAAGCTGAGAAAGTAAACTTTCTGCACAACTCAAGGCCCCTTGCCCAAGGTAAAGAACTTAACTTACAGTTTCTTGGGGTTGTTTCTGAGCCCGTGGCCTTGCAAATTCTCCTCAAGAACCACAGATCATGTCATCTTAAGAGTAGGAAACCAACCAACCAACCAAATGAACTCAATCTTCGATTTTCCCTCATTTTATCAAGGAGATCAGATTAACCGACCCAATGATAATGATTCAGGCTAGGAATCCTCTTTCCTTACATCAAAGCAGTAACGGAACTGGACAATGTTAACCTAGGCAAGGATGACTTTATTTCAAAAAGAACTATTGCAAGAAGAGGAGGTGACTAACGGAAGGGAGGGAAGGAGCACTGTAATAAGAGGAGAAATGTATGGTGGAGAGATAATCAAATCTGAGTTCCTGAAACAGGGATTAAGAAGGTTTCTCAGACCTCTATGAGCTAATGGAACAATCCTGAACTAGTGAACACTGTTAAAATATCACCTTCCTTTAAGTGACTTCTTACCATGAGCCCATGTGTGTCAGTGTGGCCCCGGTGTGTTCTATGTGGTTTCAGTGGGTGGCTTCTGAGATGTAGATTGCCAGTTCTCTATCCAAGGTCCCTCCAAGTGGAATTGACTCTCTGTATCTTTCACAGTCAAGCTGAGTCATTACCCTTTTGTACAACCCAGGGAAAGAAGAGACTGTTGATTTCTTCCTGTCAAGGTTACATTGGGCAGTTCTGCACTTTCATATATGGTTGCTATACGTCAGAAACAGCAAAACATAGAACTATTTAGGTCAGAGGAGAAGCCCTGATGGCATAGTGTTTATGCATTGAGCTGCTAACCACAAGCTCATCAGTTCAAAACCACTAGAGGCTTTCTACTCTGATAAAGAATTACAACCTTGAAAACCCGCAGTGGCACTTGTGCCCTGTCCTGTATGGGTGGCTATGAGTCAGAATCAACTCAATGACAGCAAGTGAGTATTGAGCTCAGGGATGAACTCCTATGATTTGCCCTCTAAAATGAACTCTCCCAAACCCTTCATTACTGAACTGTGATTGGTAGTCCTTGCATCATTTTATATTTACTTTAAATTGATTTTTTAAGGGGGGAAGGACTATTCCTTTCCTGGTCTGGTTATCATTGTTTAAAAATTGTTTAAAGCAATTTTTTTTTCAGTTTTTCATTTGTTTAAAATTAAAATTATGCTTTAGTTGAAGGATTACCCAGCCGTGTAGGTTCCCATTCAACAATTGCTACGCACTTGCCCAGTGACATTGGGCACATTCTTCACAGTTCACGAAGCTGCGGACCATTTCCCCCCTGGCCATCGCATTTTCATTCATCTGAGTGCCCTGTGCATGACTCGCCTTCTCGTTTTGGGGGTAAAAGTAATTGTTGACCGTTTGGTCTCATACAAATGACTTCTTAAACTTTTTATTGAAGAAGGTGAAGGTTGCATGTAGATTTTTTTTGTTTTGGTTTGAAAGGAAGCATGGTACTCCAACGTGATAGTCTTTTTTTAGTGAGCCAATCTGTTATTGAGCTAAAAGCTGATCTCAAGATGGCCATGCAGCTTACTTAGAAAGAATGCTTATTTCTGTCATTTTAACCACTAAATGAGCCAATGATCAATTTACTTTGGTGTTCTTCTCTATTTTTTATTATTTTTTTGGTCTCATATGCATCTTTCTATTGTAAATGCCATTGACCCAAATTTTAACATAAAAATGACCTTTGGAAGTTCTGAATTCTGAGATGAATGTCATTATTTTCATTTTTATATAATTACATATTATTATATTATTGATGTGAAAACGTGCCCAGTGGGGACAAAAGATAATGAACATAGTATGATAAAAGTTAGGGGGGAAAGAACGTATTGTATTTTCTATTTGACAACCAGTACTTATCAAGTTACTCTGCCATTTGCTAGTTAATAGAAAGTTATGAAGTCAGAGAGTTTAGGGAATTCTGAAAAGGTAGTGATTCCTACATACTATTTATTGGATATAACTGCTTTCAAATAACATTTTCCCCAAACTTGAGTAAAGTTTGAATACGCTCACCTATATTTTTAAAACTTTGTAAAAAAATGCCTTTATAAGAATTATTTTCTAAAAGAATGTAGGGGCAAAGTAATTTATATTTTTATCCTTGAAAAGACCTTTATCAGCTTTAATACCATTTACTGTCAGTCACACAGATTTTAATCTATCATTCTGCCTTGGTGCTGTTTGTTCTGAGAGAACTTTCTACATTTCTCAGAAATGTGCGGAGTCTTTGGCAGGATGTGGCAGTACATTTCCAAAAGGGCATTGTAGTATTTTCTCAGTGCAATTCCTATTTTCTCAGGAAAAAATTACAACTCAGAGTGACCCCTTTGCTTTGGTTCAAGGAGATTAAGGAGTTCCTTGTTTATTAGATTGACTTTTGTTTTGTTTCTCAACTTAATTTGCATGGAAAAATACAAATAATTTTTTTAAAAGGCTTTATGAGACTTCCAGACTTTGATGTCTATAATCATTATGCTGGATAAAATGTAATACATGTCAAACTTTTTTTTTTTTTGGAAAGGTAGCTGGTTAAATCAACTTGTGAGAGAACAAGTAAGTGAATTTGTTCCAAAACTTTGTACGTCACATTCATTCATGCTTTATGGTGCCTCATCCATTATTAATACAATATAATACCATTTGTCTCACAAACAATTTCTTTAAAAATGTATATTTAACACCACATTTTAAATAAAAAATTGTAATTTATAAAATTGTATTGCTGTGTCTCCCACAACACTCTCTACTTCTATTGCTGTCTCCCCCAGGTGGGTCAGATAATTCAGTGCAAAGGCTATCCTGAACTCATAGACAATGCTCATGACTGTGCGGTTTATTAGCGAAGTCAACAGGTTACTACTCACGTGAGAAATACTCGGGATGCATTTGCTCAGTCGGGACAGCTTCTTCTCTGATGTGCCCTCAAGCGGCCGCTCTCTGGCCCGCAGTCTAATGATCTGGCTTCTGCCCAGCTTGAGCAATGCTATGATGCTTTCTCGGGGCTGCCCATACATGCCCAAATGATATGCCACTCTGCCGTATGCCTCAGCCGGATGACACTCAGTTCCAGTTCCTCCCAGCTCTTCCAATTACTCCTGCAGAGGCACCCACTCCTTCCCCAAAGCATTAAACTTGTTCTGGAGGCTGGGGAGTCTACTACTCTGCCTCATGCTCTGGTTCCTGTTTCTGCTCCTGCTTCCCTGTCTTCCTCTGGTGTCACAGCTGTTTCCTGGATGGGACCCAAAGGAGATACCCCACTCCCAGCACTTCTCATCAATTGGTACTGAAATCCCTGCTTCTTCTGAAAAGAATGATTTTATAATCTTCAGGATGGCAATCACATTCAAGCCTGTTTACAAGAACTCACAGCTGAATCATATAATTCAATCAGTGTCTTTCCCCACCTTATTTCCCAGACCTCTCAGGAAGACAGGGACATATTTAGTGGGAATGTCAAAGGCTATGGCTAAAAGAGCCTCATTAAAGAATTCACTGCATTGTACGTATATTCTACTGAACATAGGTATTTAACACTATGTATGTACTACAATCTCCTTCACTTTCAAGATGTGCTATGGCCCAAGAAATTATAGCAGATCAAATATGTTTTGCTGTGCACCCTTGTATCCTTCACCTATGAACAAGAGCAGCCTAGTGTACATTTCCCAGTCTTTCACACTTGAAATTGTGGAGTGTGATTTGACATTTCTGAATTTTACCCTTATTTGGCATGTCTCCCTCAGCTCACTGCCAAGAAGTCAATGCTGACTCATAGTGAGCACCTATGGATTTCAGAAACTGTAAGTGTTTATGAGAACAGGAAGCCTAGTCTTTATCTCACGGAGCTGCTGTTGGTTTCGAACTTCTGACCGTGTGGACCACAGTCCAACAAGTATCCCATACACCACCAGGGCTCCTCATGGGGCATAGAGAAGCCATTACACCTTCACATATTTCAGGATATATCCCTCACTTAACTCTCTCTGGGATTTTACAAGAGCATGATAGTATTTGACTATGCTCCATAGTTCTCTTACAAGTTTCACTGTTTATGATTATTATTTTGCATTATCCTTTTATTGACCAATATTTAACTTTACTTTGTCCAGTCTGTTATCAAACTTATCCACTGAATTATTAGTTTTAGATTGTCTAGACCTTATTTTAAATTTTCCATTAAATTCCAACTTATTA
>NW_022103896.1:51136516-51149035 GCF_000313985.2 Echinops telfairi | reverse complement strand
ATACACCGGTCGGTGTAAGACATGAAAAAAATTGGTAAATTATTAAGTGTTCATGGGGGAGGGTGGAGAGGGGAGGGAGGAAAAAGAAAACCAAGGGCTCAAGTAGAAAGAAAATGTTTTGAAGAGGATGATGGCAACAACTGTACAGATGTGCTTGACACAATGGATAATATGTATGGATTGTGATAAAAGCTGTACCCAATAAAATAAAAAAATTAAAAATTAAAAAAATCCCAACCCATTCCAGATCAAGTTCATAAGTTCAATATTAGCCCCTGTTCCAATATCAGTCTATAAATTCCTCTTCAGATTCATACAATACATGCAATGATGCCGAATGCAGGGATACCACAGGCTAATGAGTGGAAAGTCTTGTGGATCCAGTGGCAGTGGAAGCATCTCAGTGCTGGCATGGGTCTCCGTGTGGCTCCTCCCGCTTGAGGGCACTGGTTGCCATCAGTGTGGCTCAATATAGCTTGTCAACAGGAATGTGAAGCAAAGAGAGTGTGTGTCCCACCTCCAGGGAGAAAGATAGGAGTTCCTAGAATACTCAGGAGAAGGCCATGCGCACAGAGAAGCATGATTGGTTATGACTGATTGACAGGCGAGGCTCCACCCCTTCACAAATTGACAGGAGATTATGTAACTGCCACAGACCACCCCTGTCAGCTTGACACTTTTACACAACTCTTTAGCCATATACAATTTTTAACTAAAATAATAATAAAATCATATCTATACTTAATAGAATAAAACTAAAATGCATGTAATCCAATATGTGACAGCCTCATTTAAACATATTGTTCTATAAGAGAACCAAACAAAAATATTCTATGCCTAACAATTGTAGTTAAGTGATCACCTACACCATAATCCTATGAATATATTCCCTCATCTATGAAAGTATGTAAGCCAACCACTTAATGCCATCCTCCCCATTTTGGGTATCCAATTTCTATGCTGCCCACTTACATAAACACAGTGCTCTGATGAAGCAATTATATTCTTTCATGTGAACAACCTTCAATTCCAGTTGGAACCTTGTCGATCCACATCCATTAGCATTCAAATCAGAACAGGCTGTCCATAAAGTCAGCAGCAATATGCACCAATTCACAGGCTCAAAATTCTTCTCTTCATCTGAACTGGTTCTGGTCAACTCAATGTAGTCCACATCGTTTAGCTTCAACAGGGTGCCCACTGGTCACCTGGCCTTTAGACCATGGGCAGCATCATCAAGAATTCTCAACCACCCTAGCCCACCTGGGCTAGATCATGAACTTCAGACCAGACAACCTGCTCTCATCATCAACTCTAGACCATGGGAACCAGGTCCACAGGTGTCAGTGGCCAGACTCAAACCATCTCTTTATTGCTGTGTTTCTCTCACTTCCACTCAACAAGTGGATCCAGGTGGTCACCTAGCAAGCATGTCAGCATGACCACAACTCCTTTTCACAGTTAAGTTCTAAAGTGGAGAGTTCCTTCCATAGTTCCAAATTTTCATAGCTTCTGGCACAAACCACTTGTCAAAATTCAAAAAACCAAAGGGTTCCTTTTAATTTTCTTCAATCTGTCAACAGTCCCCTAGGCAAGTCTCTTCAAGTTTGAATGTCCTGATCACTCAAGACACTGGGTGGGGCTTATCTTTTCAGAGCCTTCTTTGTGGGCATGTCTTAACCCATTTAAAGATTCAAATTAATGGCTGACAGAAAGTGGACTTACAAGCTCTAATTTCATACTCCCTGTGTTAGTCTGGGTTCTTTAGAGAAACAAATCCACAGAAACTCATGTATAAGAGAGAATTTTATAGAAAGGTTAAGTGCACATCAAGCAAACATCCCAACCCAGTGCTGCCCAAACCCACAGGTCCAACATTAACCCATATGTCCAACACCAATCCACAAAGTCCTCCTCCATCTCACAAAGCACACACTATGATGCCAACTGCAGAAGGAAAGCCAAATCAGTGAAGGTGTAAGCATCTCAGTGCTGGCAGAGGTCTCCACACAGCTGCTCCAGCACCCATGGCTGCATTGGGGTAGGTCCATGTGGCTTCTCCTTGGGGATGTCTTGTAGGAAGTGAGCCTTGCCAGCTGAAGCAGGGAACTGGCTAAGGTAACAGCATACTGGTCCGACCATCACAAAGCAAGACCCGAGAACTAGAAAGGAGAGGCTCATGGAGCCATTTATCCCTCTGCCCTTCAATTAACCCCACATGTGTTTATCGGTCAGGTTGGCACAATAATCTTTAACTATATCACTCCCCAATAATAATTTCTATCAATCATTCTATCAATAACAATAAGCAGAAGAAATCAGTATAAGCATAGTAGAATCAGATCCTAAACTCAATTCTTAAAACAGTGAAGTTCAATCCTTATCTACTCTCAATCCTGAAAGACAGAACCAGGATTTCTGTCAGCCATTTTGACTAAGCAGCATGTTCTCAGAGAAATTCACGGGGCTATTTCTCTCCCTAAACTAAAAATATACCTTAATCACATTCACTTTTGACATTTCAAATAGGAATAACCAAATACAACAACCAAAGATAATAATCAAAACTTTAACTTCCCAAATTCTTTCCAGAAAACAACCCAGTCAGAGGTCAAGGAAATAGATAGCTGAGTCATCCCTTGGGAAAGGCAGGCAGAGCCAGCCTGCAGGCAGCAAACAGCAGGATGAGTCAGCAGCATTTGGTAGTTCTGAGTTTAGCAAAGCAGGCCCAGATGGGATATTGAACTCAAGCAATGAAAGGTAACAGGATCCACCAGCCTCAAGCTCAAGTGATGTTTGTTTCAGCAGCATGGTAAAGCAGGTCTCGAAGGAGCTTTAAGCTCTAGGAACACAATCCACGATAGATGGGTTGGCTGGACCCACAGGTTGTGTAGCATACTGGTTGAGACAGAGAACTAGTTAAAGCAGCAGCGTGCTGGTACAATCACTAGAGAGCATGGGTGGTGTGTGAGGCGGGGTGCCTTAAAGAGCCATTTATCTCTTTGCCCTCCAATCAAACTGTAACCTGCTTAATCACACATGTTCGTACTGGCCAGGTTGGCACAATAAACCTAACTAACATAGCTGTCCAATAAAGAAGGAGCCCTTTATGGTATAGTGGTTAAAGGTTCAGTTGCTAACCAAAAACTCAATGATTCAAACCCATCAGCCATGCCATGAGAGAAATATGTGATTTTATAAATATTTATAGCTTCTAAAACGATATGGAGGTAGTGCTATTTTGTCCTATATGGCTGATAAGAATTAGAATTAACAGCTTTTTTTGTTTTTATCCAGGATGGATAGGTTGGAAGCAGATGGAAGGGAATAACTCTGATTAAGAGTAACTCTATTAAGGCAAGTAACAAGATAGTGGCGATCACACTTAAATTCTTACTCAAAGGGGTTTGTAAGTTGTCATACATGCCATAAGGCAAGAGAAAATATTAAGACATCTACATTGAAACACAGTGGACACAGTTACAGGGATTGTACATTAGGAGCTTGTAGAAGCATTAACGCCTAACACATAGTGTTTGGTTTCAAAATACCACTATTGATTAAAAAAACCTTTTGTTGTTGTTTTTATTTTAGAAAATGATTGATTTCGAGGCTTGGACAGAGGAGAAAGCAGGGTGAAGTGTGGATCCAGAAGGAAGAGTGAAGTAAAATGCTAATGGAGCCGTGTTGAGAGGACATTGAAGACAACTGGAGGAGCTTTTCAAGGCTCCCACAACGGAAAGCAGCAGATTAAAGCAGATAGAGTGAATGTCCATAAATAGTCATTATAAATATGTAATTAAAAATGAATAAGTTGTAAATAGAGGGAAACTCTACCTTACATTGAAAGTTCAATAATAAACGAAGAGCAACCCTACATGCAAGAGGACAAAGCACTGCCCAGTCCTGTGCCACCTTACAATTGTTAGGCTTGAGTCCCTTGCCCTCGCCACTATGTCAAGCCATCTCATTGAGCATCCTCCTTTTTGTCACATACCCCCTCCTTTACATGCATGATTTTTTTTTTCAGGGATTGGTCTCTCATGACCACAGATGAAAGCAAGTGAGACTATGTCAGACTTTCCGGGATCCTAAGGGGTATCCTGACAGTAATGCCTTCACAAGAGATTAGTCTGCTCCTCTGCCAGTCCAAGGTATGATCAATCCTTTTTTGCCCACACCATAATTCAGATACGTCAACTCGTGTGCAGTTTTCCTTACTAATTGTCCAGTTTTCAGATGCATATTAGACTTGAAAATACCCTGATTGGCTCATCTGCTCCCTAGTTCTCAATGTGATATCTTTACTCTTAAACATTTTCATGAAGTCGAATGCAGATTTGCATAATGCACTCAATATATCATTCTATTTCTTGAATACCGCTTCCATGAGCGTTGATTGTGGATGCAATTTAAATGAAATCCTCGCCAATTTCAATCTTTTCTGTTTATCCTAATGTTGTCTATTTGTCTAGTTTGGAGAATTTTTGTGTTCTTTACATTGAGGTGTAATTCCTACCGATGACTGCGGTCTTTGATCTTCAGGTACTCTTTGCTTTCAGCAAGCAAAATTGTGTCATTAGAATGGTTAAAATGAAATGAAAAAAAATACTTTGAGATAACAAGTACTTGCAAAGATCGGTCAATATTAAGTATTGTTTAAGATACATGTTTCTCTAACAGTGCTAAGATGAACCCTGGTGGCATAGTGCTTACTCTTTGGGAGGCGTCTGCCAGGTCAGCAGTTTGAAACCACTACCCGGCACTCTAAGTGAGGAAATCGAGTCTTTCTATCCTGTAAAGAGCTACAGTTCCGAAACAAAGGGACAGTTCTACCCTGTCCCGTAGGGTTGCCAGGACTTGGCATTGACTCAATGGCAGTGAGTTTAGCTTTGGGTTTTAACAGCTTTACAATAAAATTCATGTCTTTATTATGTTGTACCCAGCATCTTTGCTTTGACCCTGGATATTGGATATTATTATCTAGAGATTACCACCTTCCGATCTTCATCTCAGTTCCTTGGTAATCTTCCCTCTGTCACAATCTCTATTCCCATTTTTATCTGCCTAAAGGATTCATATAAATTTTCAGGGCTCAGTTTAAGCACGAGCTCTTCTGGACATCATTTGGCTTCGGCAGTAAGAGTGAATAACTACCACCTTTGGGCTACTCTAGCACTGTGTGTAACCTCTCCATCTTTACAAAGTCATCACGTTATTCCATTACTATTGTAATTAGTTTGAATAGCTGACACATTACAAACCCAAACCGGTTGCGGTCAAGTGGATTCTGGCTCACAGAGTTCCCTGTGCTTCAGAGCACAGCTCTGTTCCTCAGGGGCTCCGTGGGGGTGATCTTTGGATATCGATCACCAGCCTTTTTGCCTCCGTGCTCTGTTTGGATGAGACTTGGTTAGCCTCTGACTGTGTTAATTATTGGTACCATCAATGTACTCTGTTTTATGCATTACAAATTATACACCTTTTCAAGAATAGGAATTTTATTCAATGCCATGCATATCCCTAAAAATAAGGACAGTATCTGAAATAGAACTTAGAGCAGACCTTAATATTTATATATAGTTACATAATTGACAAATCATATATTAGTATTCATAACAGCTCAATATACCAGAATGATAGATTAGTTACTTGATGATGCAGCATTGACCAGATTTGACTTTATTACCACTGGAAACCATAGAAAAGAAGACGATACAAGAGATGATAACTGATTTAATATCATTCTCGTGATACAGTCTGGTGGTTATATAGATGTATGTACCCTGAGAAAGGGCAGGGACTCTGTGTTTTCATTTTGCCTTTGGCTCTTGCCAAGCATTTATTAGTTCAAGAGCTTCTTGTTCAATACTTCTCTGTTTGTGTTAGTATAATTTCTATGTACTCTGACAACAATATGTTTGATTAGAATATCAAACTATTAGAGGCTGAGAGTTGAAATTCAGTTAATTAGTTGACAAATTTGGATTGTATTTTCTCGTGGCAAAAATATGGATCTGTCATTATTTATACTTCACTTTAAAATACCTAAGGGTTTCAAAGAATATTATCACATATTGTTTATGTTTGTGTAGATTTCAACACACAGGGTTCTAATGCACATAAAATCCAAAATAATAAACATTAAACTAAATTAAAGCAAACAAAATGTAATTTGCCTCAATGATGTTTTCTCACTGAATATTTAATAAAGTGGTTTATAAATAAAGGCGAGCATGTTCCATTGTCAGCTTTAGAGATAATGTTTTACATTAAATTAAAATTGTCCTTTTTTCCATTCAGAAATCTGCTCAAATATCACTTTGTCAAAGAGAATTTGGGCACCATAATCTAAAAAGACTGTCCTTGTCACCCTGGGATACATTTCCCCATTTAATTTTCTTCCAAGTCCATTTAATATTATATATTTATTTTCTTATCACTTTGTATTGCTTATCACTCCCTGACAAAATTAAGCTCCATGGAAGCAGGAACATTGTGTTGTTCACTTCAACCTTCTTTGTACTAACAAGTACCTGACCCTTGAATGGTGCGCAAACAAATTTGGTCGAATGGACGAATGAATGATCAGAGATATCTTGGCCTGAGAAACTTGCAGATGAAAGTCCAGACAATAGAAGAGGAGGGAGTAAAGTGTTCTATCAGACTAAAATGATTAATGCTTCTTAGATTTCTATAAAACAAAGGAAACAGTTTACCTCCATTACTCGAGTTCACCACTCACTAAACTTCATTTTCTCCATCTGTTTAAAAGAAATAGTGATACATACTAATGACATTCCAAAGTCTGTTTTAAGCTAAAAACCAAATCAGTTGGCTTCTTGTTGATATCCATGCAGGGCAACACCATGCGTGCAGAACCGAACTGCTCCATAGAGTGGGTTTTCATGGCTGTGACCTTCAAAAGTCAGGCCTTTCCTCCGAGGTACCCCAGTACAGGTCTGACTGTCAGCCTTCTGGTTAGCAGACTGATGCTCACTATGGATTCCTGACCCTTAGATTTTTCAATTTTGTCCAAAACTGTTGTCAGGTGTTTAACTACAGAATTCATCATTGAAAGGATGAAAGAGTACCCATTTTAACCACATGCTTTCATGAATGTGTATAACCCTGGCCAATAGTACATAACTATCATATGAAAAACCATTGGATTTATTGTAACATCAGATATATTGTGATTGGACATATTGTAATATCAGAATATCAAACATGGACAAGCAATGTTCATGGAAGCAACAGTCAAAAAGGAATCATGGCATGGGGTAAATCCACTGCACTAAACCTCTTTAAGGCCCTGAAGAGCAGACAAGCGACTTGGAGAACTAAGGTATACCTGAGCCAACCCATGGGACTTTTAATTGCCTTGTATGTAAGTGAAAGTTTGGCATTATAAAAGGAAGATTGAATAATTGATGTATTTGAATTATGACGTTGGTGAAGATTATTGAAAGTACCATGGACCACACAAACAACCCTATCTTGTGAAGAAGTACAGCCAGAATGCTCTTTAGATGCCAGGATGGCAAACCTTGTTCTTTGGGCATGGCATCAAGAGAGATGAGTCATCAGAAAGTCACATTATGGTTGATAAAGCAGACAGCCAGTGAGGAAGAAGATTGCCAAAGAGATGGATTGATACAATATTTGCAACAAAGGGCTAAACAATAAACATGTTGAAGATGATGCAGGACCAGGTAGTGCTTCATTCTGTTGGACATAGAATTGCTGGAACCAATTTGATAGCACTTATAAAGCACAACGTCAGCATTTCAGATGTAACTTCAAGGGAACACAACCTCATATGTACTTCATTTCTTCCTTTATATTTTTATAATTCTGGGAGTTTATTTCGTAAGTTAATGGCGACCACAAGTCAGTATTATAAAATATTAAGGATACAATCTTTAGCCCACAGCAGCTATATTCAAAAATTAACACCTAAGAAGAATGTTAAAATAGAAAAATAGATTGACAATACAAGCGGTAAGAATACACATTATATAATTAGAAAAAAAATATGGTATCTTTTAAACACGAATAATTGGTTGGAAATGTAGTTCAAAGTTATTTGTTCTTCCTCAATAACTGGTTTTTAACCATCAGATAAAGGTAACCAACAGTAGAACTTGGAGCTAATGCACCGTGTTTGTAAATTCTAACTGGGTCAATTTACTACCGTAAATAAGTGCTTTCTTGTCATTGCCATTTCCTGTGGCCTTGATGCCAAACTCTTGTCACTCTTTGTGTTCAGAGAGAACTGCTTCATAGAATTCACAACTCTAACCTTTTGTAAGCAGATCACAAGCCATTTCTTTGAGGCTCCTCTGAGTAGGTTTGAACTGCCAACCTTTCTGTTAATCAGTCAATGCTTAACTATGTGTGCCACCCACCTACTGAAACATGATCTTTGGGGAAAAACAAGAAGAAAAACACCACAAACTCATAATATGGGGCAAATGAGAATTGCCCCATAGGGTTTCCAAGGCTGTAATCTTTCCATTTTACTTGGATTCATAATCCATGTCCATGGAAGGTTCAGAAAAGACATCAAAGGATGTATTGCATTTTAGTAGATCTACTGTAGAAGATCCCTTTAAAGTATTAACGAGCAAATATGTGACTTTAATGATTAAGGTGTGCCTGACCCAAGCCATGGTATTTTAAATGACCTCATATGCATGTGAAAATCGGATCATAAAGGAGGGAGGCTTAAGAAGAATTGATGCATTTGAATTATGATGCTGGTGAAAATCCAGGTAGTATCATGGACTGCCCGAATCATAAAGCTGTTTGGGAAGAAGTATCACCAGAAGGTTCCAGTGAAGCAAAGATGGCGGGTCTTTATCTCATGTATTTTGAACTTGTTATCAGGAAAGCCTCATCCCTGGGAAAGAGTATTATGTTGGCTGGAGAGTCAATGAAAACAGCAAGACCCTCAACAAGATGGACTAGTATAGTGGCTGCCACAACGCACTCAAACGTCCCGTGGGGGTGACACAGGACCAGCTTGGTTGTCTGTAGGGCTGTAGGGCCACTGTGAGTCAGAGTCCACTGCAAGACAGCTAGAAACGACATCAGTCTGACAGAAACAGGCTGTTACCTCTTCTTCCTGCTGAGCAGCTGGTGGGTTCTAACCGTAGACCATTTGGTGAGCAGCTGGGCACTTGAACCGCTGTGCCACTTGGGCTCCTCAAACGTCATCTCACTAGTACATAAAACTCAAGTGTCAATAATAATGAGCCTTTTAAGATTATAAAATTAAATTGTACAATGCTGCTCAACGTGATTGAAGTATGGAATGATATGATGTCTGGATTAGCTCCTAATAAAATAGTTTGTTGAAAAAAAATCAATGTTTTTCCTGATAGAACAAATATATCTGAGTATTTGCTATAAATTCTATTATCTTAAATGAATAAACATGTCAATCAATATGTTTTTAAATTAGAATTGACAAGGAAAACGGATGGGTTAGAATGATCTTCTCTTTAATCTGGAACTCATTACCAAATAACTTTTGTTAACATCAGAATATCGAAAAATCTTGAGGAAAATAGAAACAGAAAGTTAGAATAATGAGTTAATGGAAAATACTAAGGAAGATGATTAAAATTCAGAAATGCTATTTTGATTGAGTTTCCTAGTGTAGGATGCTCTGAGTTGGGATTGATTCAATGGCAGTGAGTTTGGTTTGAGTTTTATCATCCTTTTTCGTTTTCAATCATGATCCTGCCAACAGTGCCAACTGAACCCATGTCGTACATCCTCCCAGCTGGGCCTAGTGATAATCACTGGGTTACACCATGATAAATAAGTCAGCCATATTTCCTGCTCATGCAGCTGACAATCATCTAAGAATACTATACGAAAGGCACTAAATAGGTGGTCAGATTATTTTAATGAAACACTTTACATGGAATTGTGTGCCATAAAATCTTGATAACAGAATTTTGAAACTTTTGTGAGAATGAAATTTTTGCACAAGTCATTCATTGCATGGAAGACTTTGGGAAAAATTATTGCCTTTGAACAAAGAGTTTTGGAGTGAGGGTTCAATTTCAGAAAGGGCTATTAAGGAGACTACTGTAATCACACTAGTGAACCATAGGCCAAAGCACGTTGATTGTTAAGAAAAAAGTGGGCAGTTTAAACCTAACAGCAGATCCTTGGGGGAGAAATAGCCTGGCAAACTTTGCTTGGGAAAATATACAGCTTAGTTACCTCTAAAGAGTAGTGCTCTTATATCCTATGGGATCTCTATTAGTTGGAATTAACCGGATGGCACCCAACATCACAAACACCCTGGTCTCAGGGTGAAAGGGAAGAGAAATTGCACAGCCTGTGAACATATTCTGTTGGTTGGAAGTACTTTCTTCTGAAACAACCTTCCCGCAGGTTGTCAGTCGGCAGGTACTTTTCAGGTCAGTCCTTTAAGGAAAAAAGGACTTTAATTTCCCATGCTTTCATCCATGTCAGAGCTCAAGGCATTTCACATTTATAGTAAATAAAGGTAGCTTACATCCAGAGAAGGTTTAATAACTTCCTTGTAAAAATGCCAAAGCTCAGTTCAAAAGATGATATTATTCAGTAAATATTTTCTGTGTATGGTTCACAGTAGGAAGAAAAGGGAAAAAGAACGACTCAAAAGTTAGTTCTATATTTTTACAAACAATTCTGTTCTGGAGTTACAATCAAGAAGACAAAGTGAATGTAAAAGCATTCATTCGTTTGAATAGCGTGAGAACATGCTAGCAATACAGAGCCCAGACCTGTAATTTTTATGAAGTTTCTCATGCATACATCAAAATATATAAATTATGAAAGATAATACAGAGAGAGGGAAAGAAAGCAACTCCAATTTAGGGTTGACAAAATTGAAACTATATCTATAATTCTAAATTAAGACTGGCATGGTCCACATAAGAGAGATGTAAACTCGGTCCTAAGGAGTACATAGACATACGTGGGAAATAGGTTTGGAAACAATAGCTCCATGTTTTGATATTTTTGGTTAATAAAGGCTTCTATGATTTTGTAACAGTGTTTTTTTAAAAGTACCCTCCCATATAGGTCCAGAGAAATTCTAAGTACTAAAATCTTACAGTTTTATGATATATTTATGTGTACTGAATATGTACTGAAGATAAGTGGTAATAAATCATATGCTCTGTGAAAAAAAAAAAAGAATCAATGTACCTAATTAGAAAATTTTGACAGCTGAACTAGTTTCAGGCAATTAGATACACTGTTAAGTGTTTATGTCAAACTAATAGATACATGGGGGTGCTTTCTAGCCACATCAGTACTTTGCCATTATGTAAATTACCATCACTGTTGCCTGCACTCTTTCCTCTCTCTCCACCAGTCCATTAAAATCTATTGGATCCCAATTGTGAAATTTGGAAACGGCTTCTCTCCAGTTCCAACCTGACATATCCGGCTATGGCTTGTAAATCATTGATGGTGATTCAATTAGCTTAATTCATACAAACTCCGTTCCATCAAGCTGATTCTGACTCATAGCGACTCTAGGGTTGCGATGTCCTGGTGTTAGGGTTTTCAGATTGACTATAGAAAGTATTGGCTGGTGGATTCCAGATGCTGACCTTGAGGTGAGCAGCCCAATGTGTAACCAACCCACAGTGCCACCGGGTCTCCTGGATTCAATTATAGATGATCCAAATAGTCTACTTTGGGGCTGTACTTTTTGGATGATATATATTTTTAATGCATTATTTAACTCTGCCTTATGAATACAAAATAATTTAATAAAATTTTTATAATCCAAATGATATATTATTGGATATACTTGCATAATATAGTGAAGGGAAGTCCATCACTCTGTCTCATGGTCTGGATCCTAAGTCTGTTGCCGCCATCACTAACTTCTGGATCAAGAGATTCACTGTACAGGGTTCTTGGGGTCCAGAAGACATGCTCTATTTCTGTCTGGTAGTGAAATAACTGCTTCTAATTCTGAGAAGGCTTTTTTTTTTTTCACCCAGCAGGATAGTAATCCAGCAGTATAGTAATCCAATGAATCCTGTTACTAATCACTCACAGGTGAAACCTACTGGTGTCTTCCCTGCCACCTTCTTACCCAGACCTATGCATGGAAAGGTCAATTGATGGTAGCTATAGAGACTTTGGCTAGAATAACAACATTAGTTAATTCACAACCCCTGCAATGGCAGTGGGTTATCTATGCCTTTGAATTTTAATAAGTTTTAATCACTTCTTGATTTGCTTTAAAATAAAACACCATGTAGAAGAAAATTGAGAACTTAGAATGTGCATGTTTGATATAACTTAAGGTTTAAAAAAAAAAACCTTTTGCCAAAGGATAGCTAATTAGTTCTGCCTTGGGCCAAAAACAGGAATGAGATTAAAAAAGAAACTTTTGAAAAAAAAGTGACATACAAAATTAAATTCAAGACATAAATGTACTCATGATGGAGAAATTGAACAAAATTGGATGCAGGCAGCGAGCTGAGCTCA
>NW_022103896.1:51132367-51133534 GCF_000313985.2 Echinops telfairi | reverse complement strand
GAAATTATAGATTAGTATCGGACATATGATATTGGACTTATGGACTTGATCTGGACTGGGCTGGGATGTTTTCTCAATATACAATTGCTCTTGTATATAAAACTCTTTCTTATACACATATGAGTGTCTATAAATTTGGTTCTCTAGTCAACCCAGAGTAACAAACTGATACCTAGAATGTCAAACTTTATGCATTTCATTTCATTTTGAGGAAATCCAATTTTCCTAGATTCATACTTCATACATGGCGTGTTCTGATTACTAGATTTTTCCAGGCTGTTTCTTTTCATTTTGAGTTGTGCCCCATCACCGAAGGCTCTACCCCCACAGCTTCTACCCTACTCACCTCACCATGTTCGACTCAACTGTGCGACAGCAGCTGCTCCTGTCACATGTTGAGTGCTCTTCGACCCAAGGGGCCACCCGTTGGCACTCTTTCCAAAACATTCTGCTTTCAGTCCCTGGGCCTTCACTACCTAACAATGCTTCAGATCTGTGCACGAAGTTCATCGGCCACCTCCTCCGCAGTGGGCAGCTGATTCTGTCTTTGTTGTCTGATTTTATTCTGTAAGTTCTGCTGAAACTGATGCATGTTGAGGGTCCCTGCTAGCATGCGGCAATGCCAGAGCCCTAGTTTCCAGCATCACAGTAACGTACAAACCACGGCAGCATGACAAACGGACAGACAAGTAGTAGCAGAATTTACTAGAGCTATGTGATATTTGCATGTCACTAGAGTTTAATAACAGAAAATCAAAGTAAATAATTTGAACACACAAGGATTTACTTCGGCTAAAACCAAGTAAACCAAACTCACTGTCGCAGAGTTCATGCAGGCTCATTCATGGCTAGCCCGTCGAGGCTTCTGTGACTTGAACTGTTGACAGAAGTGGGGAGCCCAATCTTTCTCCGTGGAGCTGCTTCTGGTTTGCAGTTTGTAGCCCAATACTAGGGCTCCACCTCTATGACAGTCACCTGAACTGTGATCCTCTTTAAAGTAAAATGAGATATGAAGAATTCAGACATTCAATGCAAGGAAAACCTCAAACGTTTTTGAATGATGAAACTGGTGACTGAACATTATTTGCCACCATTTTCTCAGTCTCATTTTAATAGAGCTCCTCTTTGTTGCTGCTTTGATGAAGTTGTACAGCTTAAAGGTTGACC
>NW_022103896.1:51119715-51130794 GCF_000313985.2 Echinops telfairi | reverse complement strand
TTCATCTATACATTCCCAGAGAATATAGTTCTGTTTCTAAATTAAATTATTTTTAAATGGACATCTGTTGTTTTCATATTATTTTAGCTCCAGGAATTTCTCCTTACTTTGCATAGTAAACATAAGTTATTTATTTTGCTTTGTCAATAATGTAAACATCTGATCTACGGAAGACGGTCGAAGAATTGATGCATTTGAACCACGATGCCAGGGAAGCGCATTGGAAGTCTCATGGACCGCCCAAAGAGCCAGCCACCTGTGTCGGGGGCACTAGGGCCAGCGTGTGCCTGAGAGGGAAGGATGGCAAGGCTTGTCTTATCTACTGTCCATGTTTTCAGAAAAGACCAGACCGTGGAGAAGGACTTGAAAAGTCGCAAAGAGGATGGGTAACCCAAGAGAGGAAGCTCTCCAGGAGATGGGCTGACCCAGTGGCTCAGGCAGAGGAACAATTGTGACGATGGTGCAGGATTGTGCATGATTTCATTCTGTTGTGCCGAAGGTCACTATGGGTCATAGCCAGCTTGATGGCACCGAACAACATTACTCTGGACGATGGAAAATGAGAAAGCTTGATGTCTTCAGGCAAGAACTACATTTGTAAGACTAAGATCTTTTCCATGTTTATTGTCATTTCAGAGACATAAGTGAAAAAACTACAAAGGCACAGCATCTACTCATCACTCATTGATCATCTCATTATGCAATATTTCACATTAATGATAATCAAAAAAATCTACCATCTGACAGTTTTGCTCATTCATGAGGCAGAGGGCATGATGGCAGTGGCTACCGAGCACACCCTCTCTTAAGAATGGTCTCTGGGTGACCTCCAATCTTCTGGAAGCTCCACATACCTCCAACCCTTTGCTCCACCCTGCTTTCTGAGTGCTTCCTGTAGCTACAGCTGGTAGCAATCTCCTCCATGGCCATGGTCTCTGAATATAGGCACAGGCAGCACTCAGCCGACAGGCCCCTGTTCTGGGTTCCCATCTCACAGGGAGCATCAAGCCTGGAAGCTCAAAATTGCTGTCTGGTGAGAAGGTGTAAAGGAAGAGTTACTAGAGAGATTGTTTAGAAGAAATGTATGGAAGTTTAGTAATATCCCCAAATGAGCCTGATTTGGCCTGTCCCTCCCACATGGTCAGGCTGAGTGAGTGCCCAGGTTTCTAGCAGCTGAGGAGGAAACCCCAAGTCTAGGATGGTGAAACCAGTGGCTGCGAGTGTTGCCCTGAGGGAACTCCACAGGCAAAGCTCTGATTTACAAACAGGAGGAAGGTTATTGGGTTAATCCCGAGTCCTCTAGTTATGCAGCCATGCTTTTATCTAGCTTTGCTTTCTCCAAGCTTCCTTCTCTGCAGAGGGATAATCCATAACTAGATTGTTCACAGGGATGAACACATCAGTAAATCCTAGCTCTTGCTATATCTGTGATCGTGTGTTCTAAATAAATGAAAAAATCTGACAAATGAATGAAAAAAAGCCTCTATTTTCACTTAATTCAAGTATTTGCATAATGATCTGGCTTTTGGAACCTAACCATGTCAGTATGTGAGGAATGAGTGTAATTAAAATATTTTAAGTTATAGGCAATAAAAAAATAAATGAATTCATCCTGAGCAGCATTTATTTGTGACTATTCGAGATACACTTTCTTATTACAACGTTCAATAATCTAAACTTCTAGGTCATTCAGAATTTTATGCAAGTACAGACATTGATAGTTCATTCTAAATTCCATCCTTTTAATTTGGCTATACTTGTTTGTAACTTATTTACATAAATTATATTATGTATATATTTCTTTTTGAAGCATTTTTTTGGGTGTGTGTTTTGAGTAACGTTTACAAAGAAAATTAAGTTCCCATTCAATAATTTCTGGGCATTGTTTTTGGCCTGTGTCTGATACCAGTTGCAATTCTCTTAATGTAACACCACTTTTTTCCATTTACTCCATGTGTCCAACTTTTCAATTCCCTAATTTCTTCTGCATCGTCCAGCCTTCTGAACATTGCCTTAGGATAAGCACCAGCCTCCTGGTGTGGTGTGGTGTGGTGTGGTTGATTGGTCCCAGACGCACGTGCCTCCACACTGGTACTGCTCAGTTGATAAGCCTGATGTTGTTGAACTAAAGAGCCAATTCCCAAAGTAATTTGAGATAAATTTAAGAACATTGTGCAGAAAGAATCCATAAGACCATGCCAAAGGCAGCAAAGAAAGAAAACACCAAAATTTTTGTCAGCAGAGAACCTGAAACTTGCTCTTGAAAGTAGCAAAACAATAACAAATGGAAAAATGATGAAGTAAAAGAGCTGACAGAAAATTGCAAAAGACAGCTTGGGTGGTGGCGGGGGAGCAAAGCATTATAATACCATGTGCAAGCACTTGGAGTTAGAATACTGAAAGGGAAGAGCATGCTCAGCATTTCTCAAACTGAAAGTACAGAAGAAAAGAAATCCAAGCCCTGAGAATGGTTCTCCGCCGCAAACATTAAACAAAACAGGAAGCATCCAAAGAAGATGTAAGAAATACATACAGTCACTCTACCCAACACAATTAGCTAGCACTTATCCATTTCAAGAGGGGGCATATGATCATGAGCATATGCTTCTGAATGCAAAAGTCTAAGCTGCACTGAACACAGAGGGAAAAGACAAGGATCCAGGAATTCACAGAATACCAATTAACATATTTCAACAAGCAGATGCATTGCTGAAAGAAATCACTAGTTTATGCCAAGAAATTTTTAAGACAGCTACTTGGCCAACGGAGTGGAAGAGATCCATATTTGTGCCTCATCCAAAGGAAAGTGACGCAAAAGAATGCAGACATTATTGGACTACATCATCAATTTCACATGCAAGTAAAATTTTGTTGAAAATATTTCAACAATGGTTACAGAAATACAATGACAGGGATCTGCCAGAAATTCTAGCCAGATTCAGCAGAGGACATGGACTGGGGTATGTCCTTACTGGTGTCAGATAGACCTGGTCTGTGAACCAAGAATACCGGTATTTACTTATGTTCTGTCCATGGGTTATGTGGATCATAATGCACTATGAATAGCATTGTGAACAATAGGAATTCTAGTACTCGAATTGTGTGCACTCGGATCCCATACATAGAGCAACAGGCAGCATTTGAACAGAACAAGGGAATACGGCATGCTTCATAATCAGAAAAGTCAAAGGTCAAGGCTTTATAATTTCATCATACGTATTCAATCTGCATTCAAAGTAAATAATCTGAAAATTAGACTATATGAAGGATGCAGAATTAAGATTGTTGGAAGACTCATTGACAATCTGCAATATGCAGATGGCACAACCTTGCTTGCTTAAAGCATAGAGGACTTGATGCACTTACTAAGGAAGATCAAAGATACAGTATTTAAGTATGGATTACAACTCAATGTAAAGAAAACAAAAATCCTCACAAGTGGACCATTGACGTTAATTGATGACTAACATGATGTAGCACCATATTAATTGGAGAAAAGATTGAAGTCAGGTATTTCATTTTACTTGGGTTCACTATCAATGGTTATGGAAACAGTAGTCAAGACATCACGTAATTAGTAAATTTGCTGTAAGAGACTTATAGAAAGTGCTAATGAGCAAAAATTCAGTTAAAACACAAAGGTGTAGCTGATGCAAGCCAATTTTTTTCCAAGTGTTCATATGCTGGACAATGAATAAGGAAGACTGTTTTTGCATCAGATAGTTATCATATTAGAGTAACTTGATAAGCAAGAGTAAGAGAAAAATATTATAATGTGTAGTTTCATATTCAGTAATGCTATATTTCTATAATCCAGCAATGTACTAGAACATACTATAGTGCCTTGGTTAAGATCCAGGCTTCTACTAGTCTCAGAAAACTTGGGTGTTTTTTTTTTGTCGAATTAAAAGAACTTCGAGAATTTAACAATTGCTTTTAATAGTGATTCAGAATCTAGATGGTTTTATTCTTAATTTATGTTTTATTTATAGTAATTATATCATATGGATAAGAACAGTATACATAGTTCTTGTGAATCGTAGGATTGATTACACAGACACACACAAGAGCACACACACAATTATATTAATTTATGTACCAAACTCACTACCATATATCCCTATATATTATTTTTTAATTGTATACAAAACTCACTACCATCAAGTCAATTTTGTCTCTGAGTGACCTAATAGAGTAAAACTGCATTTCTGAATTTTTTCAAAAGCATTTTATTGGGAGTTAATACAGATATCATCTCATTCCATCATTCAGTCATATCAAGCAGTATTGTATAGTTGCTACCACAATCAATTTCAAAGCGTGCTTTTCCTTCCTGAACTCCTCGACCTCAGCTCCCTTTCACTCTCCCCCACCCATCACCACTGTACCCCAGACACTCGTACACTACTGGCTGTCCTTATATGTTCATCAATCCTGGTTTTATATACTAAAAAACAGAAAAACATATGACAAAAGTTAAGAGGGTGACCCCCAATGACATAACATTTCTGAAATAAGTCCTAATAAGAAAAAACGAACCCCCCCAAAAAAAATACAGAAAAATCTGAAAAACAGATGAGGCCTAATGTGCATCAGAGGGGAGATCAACTTACAAGGTTTTAACCCTTTAAGTCGGGTTTATCCTTTTGATCATCTATAGTCATCACTCTAATGCACTCTATCTGGTAACCACCTTCCTCCCATTCTTCTATTCTAAATAGAGGGAGATCACCGGAGGTTTAGTTCCTATGGAGATTCCACAAATGGATCATGGGTTCCCATTGTCATCCATTGCCTTCTGCAAATGAAATTCTCACAACGTATACTCTGATATATAATTCCCTCCTTCAGCTTCTGATTATATGATTTACAATCCTTTGGTGACTGATGTAGGTATGCTTCTTCCATGTGGACTTAGTTAATAACTCGCTTAAATGGCTGCTTGTTTGAAAACAAACCTTTAAGGACCCAGACACTATTTTATCCCATAGCCAATCACCATCTACTTTCTTCACCACACTTTGAATAGCACTCATATCTCCTGTGTTCCCTTCCTGAGGGCAAATATTGAGCAGGGCCATGATGTAAGAACTAATTGTTCTTAAATTGGAGTTAGGATTTAGTGTGAGCTCAAACCCATCCCTGGATATATGTTTGTTTGTTTATATGCCTTTGACTTTCAAAAGGCATATAAACAAACCCCCCTCCTTAAATTTATGGTAGAGAGTCTTATCAATCATCCCCCTGGGGACTAATGATCTTCCATTATTATAGTCCTTGATTAGTCCCTGGCACTAGTTTTTTAAAGCACTGCTGAGAGAGGAATATTGGGCCAATGTAGGCTAACTCCGTATCACAGTACCTGAATTATTCACTTGTACCAAATCAATCCTTTTGTGGCTCGATGCTATTTACACAAACAATGGGAGTACATTGTCAGGGACAATTTACAATACTATTCACTGAGAATGTCAGTCCCAGGTTTGCAGGATGAATCTATACCAATCTATCATGCAGGGCATTGATGTAGCCAGACCAGGATTGTCTGCTGCAACAGTTCAACAATCTCGGCATTGCATCAGACACTCCCTCAGACACCATGAGTTTTCAGTCTTCATTCCTCAGGGTAAAGCGTCCTGTGCAGGCCAGTTCTCCCAGTGCGCTTTCCACATCAGATATCTCTGATGAAAACTGCACTTTTGAGTTTAAAAGACTGAATATCTTTCAGAGATCAGATATATATCATTGATTTGATCGCTAAAGCCAAAATATAAACACTGCCATCAAATAGTTTCCAATACCTAGAAAACCTATAGCTAAAGTTAGCTAAGTAAAATTCAGATACTAACACCACGTCTGTTGTGTCTGTTCAATGATATCACTTATATGAACTCTCTAGTATGTCTCAGAGAACGCAATGAATATGTAATAGTTATTATGTTATCGTGGACAGTTTCTCGTACATCAAATGCTCCCTTCACCAATGCCATCCTAATTAGATCACCAGTTCATGATAGAGAAGTTTTTGTATCATAAACAATACCATAAAATGAGAAAAAAATATTTCTCAAAATAGATGAAAGCGAGGTTATAAAATTCCAGGAATATCTTCTCTCTAATGTCACAGACTCGGTATCACAAAAATTACATAACTGTAAACCAACTTAAAGATAAGTCACTTTTATATTATAAAATTAATTTGACCATTATATATATAAAACATGACTGCAACTGAATATAGAGGATAATTTCGTAAAGATGTCACTTCAGTGTATAAAATAATTGACTGAACTATGAAAATGAAAAATATATATAACTTTAAAGGTCTCATGTTAATTTGCACTTGCATTCATGCATGTTTATGCACCATCATCAAATGGAACTTTTATAAGTTTTTGATATATTGTCAAAATGTGCTATTTAATTATTGAAACACTAACACTGGATAAACAAAGTCTTCTCATTATTTTACCCATAGCTTGGAACTTCATCTTAAAAACAAGTTTTCATTAAACTGGTTACCAATGAGAAAATGAGGAAAAAGTCCTGTTGTTTTCTCAGCCACCCTGAACTCTACAATTACAATATCTTTATAAGTGGTAAAATGTCATATTTTGTGTACTGTACATGTACTTTATTTTTTACTGTAATCGTCAGAAATTATTCAATATTAACATATCTTAAGGTTACATGACATCTCTTTTAAATTGATCTTTATTAATCAAAAATCACTGTCATCAGGTCAATTCTGATGCGCTCTCTCACTGCCATGCATATCAGCTCACCTATCCCCCAGGAACTCCTATTATTATGTTATGTATTATTGTGATTACTACTTCACCATTTCTTACACCATCCAATATCTCTGTTCACCTGCAATTCTGTTATTCATTCCCCTTCAGTGGGGTTATACAGTCACCATTGTTATTAGTTCCCCCTTACGCCCACTTCCCGCCACCTCTCTTCCTGTACCCCCAGGGAATCATCTGTCCTGTTAGTATTTCTGAAGGGCTTATCTATCTTGGATTTCAGGCATCTAATAATTGTAATTATATAAAGAAACACACAGGTCTAACAAGATTAATGAGGTAAAACTAAGACCATAATAGTAAAGGGAGGAACTATTAAAGAACTATGGAATAGTTATGTGTTTCATCAGGGCTATACTGAACCTTGAATATATTGCCGCTTCCATGTGGCCCCTCTGTGAGGGACTGTCTAATTATCCTACAGGTGGGTTTTGGGTTTCCACTTGGTCTGTGCTCTTTCAGATCAATTTGATTACTTGTTTTTGAACTTCTATACCTATTTCTTAAAGACCACTACTCACAGCTCTTATTTGAATCAGGGATTATAATCAGGACCCTAGAAAATGGTTTTAAGAGTTAGAGGAAATTAAAAACTTAAAAAAATTAAAATAAAAAATATTAAACTTTAAAAAGGTGTATCAAGCTAACAGTTACAATTATCAGCTCATGATTGTATGAGAACAATGGATTGTAAGGAGGTCTTTATCTTATTGTCACCTTCACTGATGCTCCACAATATCAGATGCAATGCCAATCTCCTCTTTAACAATAATAAATTATGAGAGATGAGGTTTTCTAATCCCATAAAGAGTTAGTTGCAGAAACGCACAAGGACAGTTCTATTCTGTCCTATAGGGTCACTATGAGTCAATATTGATTTTATCCCAATGAGTTGGCAGTCAGTTTTTGAAAAATTTAATTCTCACCTAAATGGCCACCCCAAGACTGGAAATGGCAGTTGTCGAACTTGGGTGAGGCCCCTGGCTTAGTGGGTGTCCAATGAATGGAGACCCAGAACCATCATATATGCAGTACTTCCATGCTCCCCATGCATTAATATCACAGGTTTTAATCTGAGAGGCAAGGTAAGAAAACTTAATGTACAAAATCTTCCCCTCAGAGCAGCCCCTAAGCTCAACATAAACAGAGATCAATCATTAAGAAATTACTCTGTCCAAAGCAACAACTCAGACTGTGGTTCACAGTTGGATTATAGTCACATAAACTCCTCACATCAACAGCACCTTAAACCCTATGCTGTTGGATAAATTATTGAGATTATCAATGCAACCTTCTTAGACCCCAGGGGGATGATTGACAATGTTTTCTTTAGTGGGGTGTTTTCTTATCATTATTACTAATCATTACTTTGTTTTTGTGGGTTTTTGTTGTTGTTGTTCTTGTTGCCTTTTGAGTTTGTCATAATATGCCCACCAAATTAAACCAGAGTTTTTCACAACCCATGGACAACAGATCGATTCTGGGCTTCCTCGTAATCTAGCTCCAATCCAAGAGGAGTGATTTCTTATAACATCACCCCTCTCGATATTCATCTTCATGGAAAGATCACTGTAGATAAGGGTGCTACACCAACATGTGGTGAAGAAAGTAGACGGTGCCCAGCTATTAAATGGAATAATGGCTTGGGTTGAAAGGCTTGTATTCAAACAGCCATCTAAGTGAGGCATCAACTAAGTTCACAATGAAGAAGCACACCAGCCTATGTGGTCCAATGCTGATGATTACAAAATCCAAATAGGATGAAGGGAAAAGTATCAGGGCTTAAATTGTGAACACCAAATTTAAAGAAGGCTCTGGAGGGTGGTGTGAGCCTCAAATCCATCTGCGTGTCTAGTCAGATCAAGGCTCTGGCAGATGCCCTCTAACCACAAGTTAGGGACTTGAACAGCTTTAGTGTCAGTCAGAGATCATAAACTTGATTGTGGTGGACTGAGCCATGCTATGAGATGATATTTGGCCAGTTGACCTCCCTCTTGACCCAACCTGAATTTGTGCTAGGCTCAAATATTTCTCCTTTGTTCCATGACAGAAATTTCTTCTTTGGCTTTTTAAAAAAATTACTAAAACAATTTTATTGGGGTCTCTTATAGCTCTTACAAAAATCCATACCTCGATTGTTTCAAACGCATTTGTCCATATGTTGCCATCATCATTTTCAAAACATTTTCTTTCTGCTTGAACCCTTGATATCGACTCTACTTTTTTTTCCCTCCCACCCTACCGGTGGTCTTTTCTTTCTTATTCTTTCTTTTAATCTTTATATTATTGTTATTTTCTTCTTTCTGTTTTGTTTTGTATAAGTATTGCATTGTTTCTGTCCGGGTTCCAAGTGTGTGAAGCACAGCGGAGAGGATGCACACAGACAGTAACTGATGCAATGGTTTATCAGGGATGGGGTGAGGTGGTGTTTGGTGGGTGGGTGGAGGTGGGGAAGTGACGGGAATTGGGGAACAAACAGTGAATGCGGGAGACAGGAGGGATAATTAAAACTGATTGTGATGATTTATGTGCTACTCTTTTCAAAAGTGATTTAACTATGGAAGTGTAGGATATGTGAATATTATATCAAGAGGTAAAACTTAAAACAAAGAAAGCAAACTTGGCCTCTGGTTACCGTGGGGAAAAGAGAAAGAGTAATTGCTTAGGGAGCCTGGAGTTTATGTTAATGGTGGCGGAATAACTTGGAAATAGATATCAATAGTGGTTGTACAGCACAAAGATGGCACTGAATTATACATATAGAAGTTGTTGAATTAGAGAATATCTTATGTATATTTTTGCCACAATTTGAAAAATAATTACATGGGGAAAAAAAGATTGGCATGAAACCATAAGAAATCATAAAAAGCATCTCTATTCTGTCCTATAGGTAAACTATTAGTTATAATTAACTTCAAAACAGCAGGTTTTGTGATAATTATGAAAACTCAATCAAATATCATGTTATAAGAGAAAGCAATAAAATGAAATTAACTTATGATAATACAATGCACAGTTCAGTACACAATTGCTCCGCAGAAATACACTATCCCCGCTCCCCCACAGTTGCCTTGAGTTCCATTCAGACCCATGGCAACACCAAGTGCTTGAAAGTAGAGCTGCACTCCACTGGGAGTTTAACGATTGCAACATTTCGGAAGCAGATTCCTAGATCTTTTCTCTACAGTAACTCTGAGTGAACATTTTTGGCTAGTAGCCAAGGGCTTAATCATATTGATGTGCAGGAACTCTGAGAATACGCTGTTGTTGTGTGTCATCCAGTTTATTTTATTTCATAGGAACCCTAAATGACAAATAAGACTGCCCCCATAGGATTTCCTAGACTCTAATCTTTATGGGAAGGAGCTCTGGTGGAAAATCATGTAAGTGCTGGACTGTGAAAGATAAGGTTGGTTGTTCAAACCTACATGCTTCTCAGTGGGAGCAAAATGAGGCTGTCTGCTCCTATAAAGATTTACAGTTTTATGAACCCTGTATAGGATCATTTGAGTTGTAATAGACTCCATGCAATGGGTTTCTTAAATCTTTATGGGGACTGATTGCTACAGAGCTTCTGGTGGTTTGCACGGTCCACCTCTCAGTTCACATCCAAAGCACTAACCTTGGCACCAGCTGTGCTCTGCCCCTTGAGCTGGCACTTAACAAAGTAAACACCATGCCCTAGCCCCAAAGTCCACCTTCAGTATTCCCTGAGGACCTTGCCACTCCATTCCCTTGCTGTTCTGCTGCACCCATCCAGGGCTTTGCCTCGGTGTGGTGGGATTAGATCGGGCGCAATTCCCACACTATGTATCCGGTGCTGTCCCCTGCAGGGCCATGGGTCAGTGAGGGGCGTCATGTCTCATAGTGGAGCCGGCCATGTAATGTGGACTGGCTACTCTAATTGGGATCATCATCCTCAAGGCCTGGTGGGCCAGGATGTGCTCCACTCTCTGCTCCTCCCCCTTCATCTGCTACCATGGACTCTGATCAGATATGTCCCTCTCCCAGAGCTGCAGCTTCAATGCTGTCCTTTGAAATAGATTCTTCTGGGTGGAGGGGCAGGCCTCCACTTAATATTTGGGACTGAGGCCAGCCCCCCAGACCTCTCTACTGGTTCCCTACTCCACGGTGGGGAAATAGATCTATATGCATATATTTATAGGTTTAGTATTAAGTAGCAGAAAGACATTGGGCCTCCACTCAAGTCTCCCTCATTGCAAGAATATTTTCTTCTATTAAATTAGCATTCTATGATGCTCACCTTCCC
>NW_022103896.1:51099788-51118797 GCF_000313985.2 Echinops telfairi | reverse complement strand
TGGGTGAAGGGAGACATCGGACAGGGCAAGATATGACAAAATAATAATTTATAAATTATCAAGGGTTCATGAAGGAGGGGCGAGCAGGGAGGGAGGGGGAAAAATGAGCACTTGATGCCAGGGGCTTAAGTGGAGAGCAAATATTTTGAGAAGGATGAGGGCAATAAATGTACAAATGTGCTTTACACAATTGATGTATGTATGGATTGTGATAAGGGTTGTATGAGCCCCTAATAAAACGATTAAAAAGAAAGAATAAAAAATTTTTTTAAAAACCATAGTAAATAGTTGTGGGCACCTCTTCCTAGAACCCTCATTGATCACAAGGGCTACAAATGCTACATACTTCAGTCAGTTCAATATCATATTTTTCAGATTGTAGTTTTAGTGTATGTGAAAGGTGATCACTGCGCCAAGGCCCCCTGGATCTTCTCCCTTTAGTTTTCCCCCCAAGATGTTTTATAGTTTTTCAATTCATATTTAGGAATGTAATACGGCTTCAAAAACTTTGTCCAACACTAGAATTAGAAGATAATGAAAATTTTCCATGAACTTTTAAAAACCCCTTACGGAATTCATTTTAAGGTTTTTATTTGGCTGTGCTAAGTACAAAATCTGGGTTCAGGTTCAGTTTTCTTCACTACGGATGTGCAACAACATTTGTTTAAAGGATGATATTTCATAGATTTAATGGTGTTAGCATGTTTGCCAAAATCAGCTGAGTATATTTGTGCGGGTCTATTTTGGGCTCTACATTCTGCTGCACAGACCTGTTCTGTCTATTCCTTTACCATTTCCAGGCTGCTTTGACTCTAGGAAGCACACAGGAAGACTTGAAATTGAGTGCATCAGTCTTCCAGCATGTCCTTCTTTAGTAGTGCACTGGTCAGTCAAGCCTCGGCGTTTTATTCAAAAGAGTTTTTAAGACGTTCGTTACTCTAAATGCCAAATTAAGAGGAAATGACATTGCAGCAATATTCAGTCTGTGAATTCATGAACACAGCAAGTAGCTCCATTTCTTTAGATCTGCTTTGATTATTTCTTTCTAATAAGTGCTTTGTGGTTTTCCACACTTAGAACTTGCTTATATTTTGTTATTTTTCACGTAGGCATTTTTAGGGGATTCTACTATAAATGGTCTTAGAAGTGAGGATGGCAAGATTTTGTCTCATATACTTTGGACACGTGTGTTAATCTAGGTAAACTAGAGAAACAAATCCACAGAAACTCATATATGTATAAGAGAGAGTTTTAAATATAGGATAGGTGTACATTCAGAAAGCATCCCAACTCAGTCCAACCGAAGCCCATAAATCCAATTTAGCCCCTATGTCCGACACTGATCTACAAAGTCCTCTTCACACTCACAAGGCACACACAATGAGGCTAACTGCAGGAGGATCACAAACCAGTGGGTATAAAGTTTTTTAATCCAGTGGCGGTGTAAGCATCTCAGTTCTGGCAGGGGTCTCCACGCAGCTTCTGCAGCACCCAGGGCTGCATCAGGATGGGCCATATGGCTTCTCCTCAGGGATGGCTCACAGGAAGTGAGCCTTGCCAGCTGAAGCAGGGAACTGGCTAAGGCAGCCGCATCCTGGTCCGACCATCATTGAGCCATTTTTCTCTCTGCCCTTCAATTAATCCCACATGTTTTTATCAGCCAATATTATTAGCACAATAAACCTTAACTATCTCAACATGTTATCAAAAGATACCAGTCCCTGGACAAGAATATGGTGCTTGGTAAAGCAGGTCATTGAAAAAGAAGCAGCCCCACAAGGGGACAGATTCACACAGTGGCTCCAAAATTGGGTTTGAACATGATCATGTTTGTAAAGGTGGGACAGGACTAGACCATGTTTCACTCTGTCGTGTAAGGGGTTATTATGAGTCAGAATCAAGTAGATGGCCCCTAGTACAAACAGTGACATTGTAAACAGTATTTTAAGAATTCCATTCATGAATGGTTGGTATAAAGGGGAGTAATTGAGAGTGTATTGGCTTCCTGGGTGAAAAACCAAAGGGTGGTGTCCCCCGAGACTGTGATCTCCAGGGATTCCTCTTTCTCACACTACTTTGACGTCAACCCCCCTCCAAAAGACCCCAAACTCCTTGTTATTGAATCGATGCTGATTCATGGTGACCTGACAGAAAGGATAGAACTGTCCCTTGCATTTCTGAGGCTGTAACTCTTTATAAGAGTAGAAAGCCCCATCTATCTCCTGCTGAGTGGCTGGTGGTTTCAAACTGTTGACCCTGCACTTAGCTGCTCAACTGTGTCATCAGGGCTCCACTTCAAACGTAGGCTCCAGCAACTCACTGAGTGTTCGTTTCATGCGTTCTATTCCCGTGTTCATTGCAGCTTCCAAAACAAACTTCTGAAACGAACAGTTGATGAAACGAACCATTCATGTGTTCGTTTCAGCTTATGATTCCTATGGCTTCTTATTTAAATAAATGATTAGTTGTGCTTCTCTGTAATTGTACAATAATTGTGAACTGAAAGCAGAAGGTCTACATATCTTTTAAAATAGCATATAGTAAATAAAAATGCCAAAATTTTCATGAACATTAGAGATATTGTAAAGCCAGTATTTTATATATTATTTGTTGGTATACTTAAATTAATTTTTGATATTTTGTTGTTGTTAGTTGCCACCTGTCAATTCTAACTCATGGTTGCTCAAGGAGTACAGAGTATAACTGCTCTATAGCATTTTCAAGACTGTACCCTGTCAGCAGGGTTTCATCGGGCTTAGCTTAATATGCACCTCTGAATGGATTTGAACCACGCACCTTTAGGCTAATACTCAAGGGTTTAGTCATTTCTGCCATCCAGGGAGTAGATTTTCAATATATGTGAGAGAGAGAAAATGTAAAGGAACAAAATGTACCTATTTTTTTTCTGAGGGGAAAAGGGAAGCTGCTTCATTTTCAATATTGAGAAATAGAGAAGTGTATTGCACACAAATGCAACCACACGTTGAAATAAAAGTGGTGTGTGTTCATTTCACATGGTCACAGAAATGAAACCATCTACAAGGCTTCTGGTAGGAATCACTACAGAGCCTATCTGTCTAATTTCCAATATATTGGGTGAAGGACAACAGAAATAGCAAAGTATAAATAAAAGAATAAACATAAAACCAGACAAGACCTTCAGTATAACAATAATGAAACCCACAACCTTCCTCTAGTTCTTAATCGCTCCCCCACCCCCCCCACCCCACCCCAACTACCAGGACCCCAATTCTGCCTTGCAGATCTGGCTAGACCAGATGACGCCTAGCGGTACAGATGGGAATTGGAAACTCAGGGAATCTAGGACAGATGAACCACTCGGGACCAGGGGTGACAGTGGCGATACCAGGAGGGAAGGGGGGTGTAGGAAGGGGGAATTGATCACAGAGATCTACATATAACCTCCTCCTCTCTGGGGGATGGACAACAGAGGGGTAGGTGAAGGGAGATGCCGGGCAGTGTAATATAAGATATAATAATAATTTATAAATTATCAAGGGTGCATGGGGGAGGGGGGCAGAGGAAGGGAGGGGGAGGGGGGGAAAAGGAAAATGAGCTGATTCTGGGAACCCAAGAGACAAGCGAATTTTGGGAATGATGAGGGCAACAACTGTATAGATGTGCTGTACACAATTGATCTATGTATTGTGATAAATTTTATGAGCCCCAATAAATTGATTAAAAAAGAAAACAGACAAGACCATAATTCTTATCATAGTAGAAATAGCTTTTAAAAAGTAACAAAGAAAGATAGAAAAATAATCACAGCATAAAAGAAGACAATAGAAAAAAAGTTGATGATGTACTCATAAAAAATAAACAAAACAAAATACAGTTTTAAATATATCTTTCATAAATCTTAAGCACCAGACAAATCTTTTAAAACTCATATGCAAAAAAATTGATATTTGTCCCCAAAATAAATACCTGTATTATATAAAATGTATAACTTACTTTACTTCTGTTCCTGACTACTGTGTATTAGAAATAGAAAACAGTAACACAATTCTGAAAGATAGTTGTAGCAATCAGAAACTAAATAATGCCACTATAAAATAGCATAAAAATATGATTCCAAGTTATTTATACTGACGAGTAGTGTTTTTATTTTTATGATGCTGTTAGTAGATGCACAGCAACCTGTACCACAGGACTCAACACTGCCAGGGCTTGCATCAGCCTCACACTGTTCTGCAGCGCCATAGTGTCAATCCATCAAGTTGAGACTCTTCTGCTGTGTCCTTGACTCTCCACTTTACAAAACATGATGTCCTTTTCCAAGGACTGGTCTCTCCTGATAGCCCATCTACGGTATGTGAGATGAAGTCTTATTACTCTCGCTTCACAGGGGCAGTTTGGCTCCACTTTTTCCAATACAAATGTGTTTGATTTTCTGGCAGCCTATAGGATCTCCAATATTCATTGCCAACACCATAATTCAAATGCATCATTTTTATGCTGTCTCCCTTATTTAATGTTCAACTTACCTACATCTGCCATAATCCACTTTCCGGTGCACTCTACAGGATAGCAAGGCTAGTCACATCCCTGGTCTACAGTCAGAGGGGATTCAACAGAGGCTTGATCCACAAGTATTTCCCTCCTCACATTTTTTTTAACACAAGCAACGGTTAAATGGTTCAAAAAGGAGATAAAATAAGAAATTACATTTTAACCTAACTATATATACCATAATAATCTTTACAATGTTCTCTGTCTGATAGCAAGGCTATTCACATCCCTCAATTATGGTCAGAGAGGATTGACATGAGGTTCATGTATGTGTGGATTAAGCTTCCACCGTCTTCCATAGTCTTCTACAGAGTGTTCACAATTTAAGATCCACTTCTCTTAAAAGAAGTGGCTATTTAAGTGAGGCATCAACTAAGTCCACATGGAAGAGATACACCAACCTGTGTGATCCAAGGATTGTAAATAATAAAATCCAAATCTGATGGAGCTCTGTTTTACATTAATTCCTTCATTTTAGCTTGTAATTATTGGCATAAATAATATGAGTTCTTGATCACACGCCACCATTTGGAACAGTTAAAGGTTGGCCAATTATTTTTAGTACAGAAACTGTAGATTCTTTCCAATTTCTTTTGCTGCTTCCTGCTCCATTACATATATTGCCCATTGAATCTTTTAATATAGCTACTCGAGGATTCAATGTTTTCTTCAATTGTGTCTACTTGAAATATGCTACATACTACCAATTTTTATAGTATGAAATTTTGACTATATTGTCAATAAAGTGTCAAATTTTTTAAGAAGTAGATGGGAAAACACTTTAGTGGAAAACCCAACTACTTTATATTATTTCCTTTTTCGGTAGAATATACCAGAAGAAATGCTCTTAGTTATCATTTTAAGTAGTTGGAAAAATAATTTAAAAATTGTCCCAGGAAAATATAAATAATGAAGTAAACTCATTCATATATTGAGGAATACAAATCAACCAGAGTATAATTAACATAAATCTGATGGAAAATGTCAGGTTTATGCAGGCTCAAAGGAGCATTTTAATGTGGGTAGGGGAAAGCCAGACTTTTCTTGGCTGCAAACTGAAAGATTGGTGGTTAAACCTTCTTCAGAGGCACCTCAGAAAAATCTCCTGACAATCTGCTTCTACAAGGCCCAACTTGCCAAGAGCTACCACAGTGAAGTTCCACTCTCCCAGCCCGTTTTGAGCTGAGATGTTCTTCAATGTAGCTAATCCTGGGAGTTTTTCTGAAGAGAAATAAATTGTATTTGTGAATTAGCTGTCATTGTTTGTGCAACTTGAATTTCTTCAGGAAGGGTGGTCGGGAGCATTTAGGGACTCGGAACTCTAATTTCTTCAGGAATTATTGACTCGGGACTTGAATTAAGGACTTGGGACTTGAATTTCTTCAGGAAGGGTAGTAGAAAGCATGTAGGGACTTGGAGAGTTGGAGGACTACCTGTGAGGAGAAACATACAGGGACAAGTTCTCAGTTCTCCACCATCACTTACATAGTAAATAAGTCTGGTGGTCAAACTGTAATATGAACAAACAATCAAACAAACCAACAAAACAACAACAGCAACACAACCTCACTGCTATGGAGTCGAATCCATTTGACAGCTCTTCTATAAGAAAGAATAGAATTGCTCTCATGTGATTTTGAGACTGTAAGTTTTTGCCTGAGTAGAAAACCTCATTGTTCTGTCATGGAGTTGCTGATGGTTTTGAACCGCTGACCTTATGGTTAGCAGCCCTGTGAGTAACCGGTACTCCACTAGGGCTCCACATTCTAATATAGTCCCTTATAATCCCATATCCTGATAGTCATACTTTGCCTTTGCATGAGGACAAGGCACATAATCTGTTACCAGTATTGGAATATGTTAAATTTTATGAGGGATTATTTCGTATTGACAAAGAATATTGGAAAAACTGTGGACTCCCAGAAGAACAACTAGTCTGTCTCGGAAGAAATAGAGCCAGAATGCCCCTCAGAAGTGAGATCACGCTATGAGGAGAAATTTTGGACATCTGATCAGGAGCGACCAGTCCCTGGAAAAGGACACCAAGCTTAGTAAAGTCGTTATTATTGGTTCTAGTTGCTATCAGTTGTTTCCGACCCATAACAACCTCAACCACAACAGACTGAAATACTGCCCCATCTGGCTCCATTACCCACAATTGTGCCCATGCCTGAGCCCACCCTTGTTTCAGCCATGTGCCATCCCATCTCCTAAAGGCCTTCTTTGTTTTCTGTGCTCCTTCACTCTACCAAACATGATGTCTCTTCAGGGCTGACGGGATGTCGAAAGTATATAAGATGAAGTCTCACCATCCTTGCTTCCAAGGGGCACTCGGGCTATCCTTCTTCCAAGACAGACTTGTTTGTCCTTTTGCCACTCCAAGTACTTTCAATATGCTTAGCCAGCACCACAATTCAAACACATTAATTCTTCTTTATGCAATGTATCAGAGGACATTGAAAATAACGTGGCTTGGTTCTGGAGCACCTTAGTCCTCAGAGTAACATCTTTGCTCTCAACACTCTGAAGAGGGGGTGTGCAGCAGACTGACCTAGTGTAATGTTTCCTTTGATCTCTTCATTGTGGACCCAACCACGACAAAACCATTGACAACTTTCACCTTTTCTTCACTGATCATGACGGATTGGTCCGGTTGGGTGGATTTTGGTATTGGTCTCACCGAGTTCTAATCCACACTGAGAGCTGCAATCTTCAGTCTTTGTCAAGGGCTTTAAGTCCTCCTCTCTTTCAGCAAGCAAGGTTGTGGCATCTCCATCTTTCAGGTTGTTAATAGGCCTTCCTCCAATACGGATGCTGCATTCTTCTTCGTACAATCCAACTGCTCTGATTATTTGCTCAACATACAAATTGAATAAGCATGGTGAGAGGTTACAACTTTGACACACACCTTTCCTGATTTTAAACCATGCAGTGTTCCCTTGTTCTGTGCACACAACTACCTCTTGAGCCATGTACATGTTGCTCAAGAGCACAATGAAGCATTCTAGAATTCCCATTCTTCTCAAGCTTATCCATAGTTTATTATGATTTACACAGTTGAATGCCTTTGTATAGTCAATTAAACACAAGTACACATCATTCTGGTGTTCTATGCTTTGACCCAAGATCTATATGACATCAGCAATGATATCCCTTGTTCCAAGACCTCTTCTGAATCCTGCCTAAACCTCTGGCAGCTTCTTGTCACTGTATTGCAACAACTATTGTTAAATGAGCTTCACCAAAATTTTACTTGCGTGTTATATCAGTGATACGGTTATTTAATTTTAGCATGCGGTTGGACTACTTTTCTTTGGAATGGACGACAGATATGGCATTGGGCTGCTTTCCCCAAGGTCCATACATTGTTCAAAACCACAAGCCATTTTTCTGGAGAAAGAGATTTTTACTCTTGTAAACATTTATGGTCTCAGAAACTCAAAGGGGGGCAGTCCTGCTGTGTCCTACAGTATCACTGTGAGTTGGCATTGACGTGATGGCAGTGAGTGTGGTGAATTGACCAAGTAGCTGCCAATCTTCCTATAGACTAGTAAGCATCTCCAGCGCTTCATGAGTTTGTTGAAACATGTCAATTGGCATTCCATCAATTCCGGAAGCCTTGTCTTTGGTTAATTCTTTCCGTTCAGCTTGAATTCTTCTTGAGTAGCCTTGGTTCTTGCTCATATGCTACCTTCTGAAAGGGTGGAATGCTGATTAGTTCTATTTGGCACGGTGACTGTGTATTCTTTTCATCTTCTTCGGATACTTCCTGCATCAGTAAACATTTTTCCCATAGAATCTTTCAATATCGCAACTCAAGGTTTGAATGTCTTCTTTAGTTGTTTCAGTTTAAGATATGGTAGGTGTTTCAGTTTTCTCACTCTAGGTTTTTGTGCATTCATCTTAATATTTTCCTTTGTCTTCTTGAGTAGCCTTTTAAATTTTTCTATTTCGCCCTTTGGTTTTATCATTCCTTCCCCTTGCTTTAGCTACTCTATGATTAAGAGAAACTTTGAGCGTATCTTCTGATGCCTAGTTTGTTCTTTTGTTGTTGTCTTTGAAATGACCTTTTGCTGTCTTCATATATGATGTTCTTGACATCCCACAGCTCCTCAGCTCTTCTGTCCTTAGTGTTCAATGGGTCAAATCTATTCTTGTAATATTCTCAAATTTAAGATGGGATAGATTCAAGGTCATATTTTGGCTTTTATGAATTTGTTTTAATTTTCTTCAGCTTCAACCTGAACTTACATATGAGCAATTGATGGTCTGTCCCACAGTCAGCTTCTGGCCTGGTTTAAGCTGCTGATATGGAGCTTCTTAATAGTCTCTTCCCACATATGCCGTCAGTTTGATTGCTTTGTATTCTATCTCGAGAAGAGATAGAATGGTGTAGTTGCTGTTTGTGTTGTTGTAATATAGTATTTGCCATAAACAAGTTATTTGTCTTGCAACAGTCTACCATGCAATCTCCAGCTTCATTTCTATAATCAAGTCTATATTTTCCAACTACTGTTCCTTTCTCTTTGTTTCCAACTTTTGAATTCTAATCACCAATAGTTATCAATGCATCATGATTGCATATTTGTAAATTTGTGACAAAAGTCACTGTTAGAATTCTTCAGTTTATTAATTCCTAACTTGTTGGTGCTACATAACTTTGAATACTACTTGTATCAGTTGGACTTCCTTGACTGTGTATAGATATGGTCCTATCACAGACAGCATTACACTTCAAGATAGAGCTTGAAATGTCATTTTGGACAATTAATGCAGTGTCATTCCATTTTGATTGTGTCATTCCCAGCAGAATAAACCATATTACTTTCTGATTCAAAATGGCCAATATCAGTCCATTTAATCTCATTAATGCCTAGGATATCAATCTTTATGCATTCCATTTCACTCTGACTACAGTTTTCTAAGATTCATACTTTGTATATTCCAAGTACCGATTATTATATTTCGGCAGCTATTTTTTCTCACCTTGGGTTTTGATTGATCAGCAAAAGAAGATCCCAATGACTCCACTCCCACAGGTTTAGTCCATTCATGCTCCAATAGTTCCCTCTACTTTGAGAAGGCAGCTCTTCCTCAGCCATATTTCTATGACTTCAGACCTAAGGGGCCCATCTTTGGGCACTACTTTCCAAAATGTTCTGTTTCCATTCACTAGACTTTCAGTGTCTGACAATGTTTCAATACTAGGCATAAAGCTTTCAGTGTTACTTCCTCTGAAATGGGTAGTCATATCCTTCTATGTAGTCGCTTCTTAATCTGGAAGCTCTACTGAAAGCTGCTCACTTTAGATGACTCTGCTGGCATTTGAAATACCAGTGAAACAGCTTCCAGCACCACAGCATCACACAGACCAGCACACTACGACAAACCGACAATTGCTCACTGTCTATATATCTCACTGTCTAGAGCTACATCTATATCTTTATCTGACCCTCTCTGCCATCTGAATGCTCGAAATTCATAGCAACTCTCTATGACAGAGTATAGCTCCTTTTTAAAATGGGGAGTAAAAAACAACAAAAGATGAGGAGCGATTTTTAGATCGCTTCAGTAATGGCAATATTTTAGAGGTATTCACCATGAAAGAATGAAGCAATTCTGACTACTGCAAAATAAAGTTTCATACACTTCATTTCTGAGGTATCTGGGGGCAATTCTAAAAACCTATGGACTATTCCTAAATCAGCTTAGAATACAGTGAGGCAACGATTATCTGTCTTTATGAAAACTTTGAACTTCAGAATTTATATTTTTGTGATGTGCTACAGTGAACCCTCGCCACTTCGCGCTTCGACTTCCGCGGCTTCACTCTATCGCGGTTTTTGCGTAACAGCGCATGTTCTGTCATTACTGCCACTGATTGGCTCATACAGTACACGCTTCTGTCTGCATCGCTACGTATCGGAGCTACGTATCAGATGCATTTTTCCTTTTGTACAGTGTACTGTAATTGTTTGCGATTTTTAAGAAATTTTATCTAAGCCCTATGATGGCTTCTAAACGAGCTGCTTCTTCTAAGCCTTCTGACAATAAAAATAAGCGCCAGAGGAAGATGCTCACCATCCAGGAAAAGGTAAAACTTTTGGATATGATCAAAGATGGCAAGAAAATCGTGGAGGTTGCATGCCATTTCGACTTGAATGAATCTTCCGTTCGCTCCATCCGTTGTACTTCATAATATAATAAATAATAAATGATAATTGTAACATCCAAAATGTTTTACTGCATTTTCCCCTTTTCGTTTAATAAATTGGGTAATACGTGTGTAATGGTGACTAAAGGGTGTTTTTTCATGTCCTCTATGCTCTAACTACGAAAATATTTGATTTACAAATAAGGAATCCTACTTCGCGGAATTTCATTTATCACGGTAGGGTCTAGAACCGATTAACCGCGATAAACAAGGGTTCACTGTATATGCAATAGTCAATAAGTTTGTGCTGGATAAGTAGATTTTGGAGATTTGGTAAAGGAGTATTTGTTTTGTTTCACAGACAATGAATATAGTTCTGCAGGAAGTTCTGAAAGAAAAGTGCAATTGCTTCAAAATTATTGAAGTGCGGTTGCTGGCGGGTGTCAGTCCATGTCGGAAGCCAGGTGACCCTTCATGGGGAACCATGTAAGTAAGCTGTGCCTTTGTTAAACAAATAATCAAACAAACAAAAATATGCTAAATGGTTGTAAAATTCAAATACACATTTACGTAATATCCATTTTCTTTTTAAAAACATAATACATTTATTTAGTTGTTGTTGAGAATATACATAACAGAGCATAAACCCACTCCACAATTTCTACCAGTTCAGTTCAGTGATTAACCAAACCAAACTCAAAGCCATCAAATCGATTCTGACTCCTAGTGACCCGTTCAGGGCAGGGTAGAATATAACTGCTTAAAGGCATAGAAAGCCTTATCTTTCTCCCACAGAGCAGCTGATGGTTTTGAACTGTTGACCTTGTGGCTAACAGCCCAATCCAAACCATTACCCCACCCAGGTTCCTTTACAGTTCAGTGATATTGATAACATTTTTCAAGTGTTGCAACCTTCTCACACACCTTTTGTAAACTGTTCTCCCATTAACATTCACCTACTGGCCCTCAACTTCCATCTAATCTTTCTAGTTACTTTCTCCTCAATTTACTTTTAAAAATTCTTTTTATTGCTGTCTTTGTTTTACTTTTGTGAAGCGACTTTATTTTGATCATCGAGGCATTTTATACAAAAGAGAAAATGAGGACATTTGTCTAACTGACTTTGAAGGAGACTGCTTTGTGAATGTGGTCATTTCGTAGAAATGAAATGATAAGATCTGGTTTCTTACCTCGGCTTGCGAAATGGACTGCTTTTGATAGGAAGGTATAGCCCTCACTAACGAATCACTTTGCATTTTCCTACATAGATGATGAATCCATGTTTATTATTGACAACATAGCATTGACCTTTAATATTAAATCATAGATGTAAGTATTTGAGCCAAAAAATTCAGAAATGTCTTCCAATGGGCTTTTTTGCCCAAATCTTGAGAAACAGATATTTTGGAAGCCTGAGCAATCAGTTTCTGAATGGCCCAAAGGAGCCTGCCAGCTTGCATTCAGTAGATTAGAAAAAAATGAGGAGAGATCTGTAGGATATGTTAATTGGAAAAGTTTGCTTTATCATTTAAGAAGTGCTTTCTGAATAAAGAATGCATTCTTAACAAAGCAAAACAGAGACATTGATAACTAGATATAATAAAAGAAATGTCATGGCCATTACACATATTCAACCTTTTTTCAACCAGTCTTGGCACAATTTTCCCTCCCAGCTGTTATTTCTTTAAATTTTTACATCCTTTAAACATGGAATTTGTGCCTAATGTCTGCTGTACTCATGTCTTTTTGCATTTACCACTACGTTTGAATCATTTATCCATCTGTGTAAACCTGACATTTCCTCACAGGTCATTGATAAATCTGTCTCTTACTGAATGGAGAGACCAATTTTATATATCTCTCTGAAAGCAATACTTGTGTGTAATTTGAAACTCTCTATGGCTGAGAAATATTCCTGATCATCTTTGAAGAGATAAATAAACATTGGTTTGTTCAAGAAAACACCTTAATTTTGACACATAAACTATCACCTAGAACAGTGTAACATAAAGCTATGTTATATGAGAAGCCTTTGAAAAGTTTGTGGAAAAAATATATTATATTTTTAATTTCATTTTCCCATAGACTATTTGAAACTTTTCATAATAATTTCACTCAATTAATTGGAAACATGAAGTGAGCACAATCCTTCCTAATAATCTATCTCATTTTCCGTTCTTTCCTTGTTGAATAATTTTAAAATTATTCAAATATGTCATCCTATGAGTTTCACTTCAATAGTCATTGGCAAGAATTTAGAAATATCCTCTACTATCAAATATCAGTGCATTAAAAACATACAAAAAAGATAACACAAGAAGACTTAGATACTTAAGTAGTATCAGAATTACTTTAATTAACCCTAGCTAGGTGTAAACAAGTATACAGAATACATACATTTACACACACACACCAAACACACACACACACCAAACAAAACACAGCCAAAAATTATATATATGAATTAGGTGAGGGTTTCCATGTTAAATCATCATTTTTGTGTTATATAACTTTCTTTAATATCAAATTTCGTTTTATTAACAATTTTCTTATAGTAAATTAGGTGGAGAGTTTACATTTGAGATAATCAATTTTGTATTCAACCGACCAAACTACTTATCAAGCCCCCAATAACTTGCCCCACTTTAATCTTCTTCCTTGCGTGGGTTGAAATCTCCCCCTTTACTCAAGTTAATCCCTGTGAACCCTCTAGCCTATTGCTTTGTCTCCTTCCTTTGCCCTTGCTGGTAGGGGCCCTTGAGCTGATTCAGACACAGAGTGACCTTGTGCACAACAGAAGAAACCCGTGACCTTGTGCACAACAGAAGAAACCCGTGACCTTGTGCACAACAGAAGAAACCCTGCGTGGCATCTTCACGGTTCCTGTGCTCGAGGCCACAGAGTCCTTCCATCTCCTGGAGAGCTTTCCTCCCCTTCGCTGTCCTTCTACTTTGCTCAGCAGGATGTCCTTCTTCAAGGATTGGTCTCTCCGCGCAACAAGTCCAAAGCACATGAGATAAATAATTTCACCATCCTTTAAACTTGAAGGGTCCATAAAATCTCTGGATCTCATTTATGAGTGATACATGAATTCAAGGTTAGTATTTTCTATTTCAAGGAATTTCATATTTAAAAGAACCTGAATTATCCTTTCCCGGGTACACATGTGGCATTCCTAAAAAGAGTCCAGGTGGCACTATGGATTAGGCAATTGGCTGCTAACTGAAAACGCAGCAGTTCAGCCTCACCAGAATCTCCAGGGGAGAAAGAGGAGGCTGTCTGTTCCCAGAAAGAGTTATCGTCTTGAAGGCAGTAGACACTGACCTAAAGTTGGTAGAACACATCGACATGGGGGAGGTTTAGGCTCTGTTGATATGACTTTGTAAAGATTGCATTCAAGACAATGGAGTCTCAGCCACATGCGGCCACAGTGAGTTGGAACTGATTCAACAACAAAACGTTATAATCTCTCTACACGTCCATTTAACCCCGTGGGTTAAATGCTCAACTATAAACCACAAGGGCAGGAGCCAGTCTGTGGGACTGAGGAGTGACAGTCTGCTTCCATAAAGATGACAGCCTTGGAAACCCCCTGAGGCCGCCCCACTCGATAGGGTTATATAGGATATAGAAGAGACAATAGCAATGGGTATAAAAGTACATGAAAAAGTTCAGGAGAAAAGATCGACTAACGTGTTGACAATTGAAGGAGACAAACTAAACTTATAGTAGAGGTTGAGCAGAGTGTGGGTGGCATAGTAAATTAAGTTTAGGCTTCCAACTGCAGAATGAGCGGTCCATACCCATCAACTGTGTGTTAGTCTGGGTCCTTTAGAGAACCAAATCCACAGAAACTCATGTATAAGAGAGAGTTTTATGTAAAGGGTAAGTACACATCAAGAAAACATCCCAACCCAGTGCTGCTCAAGCCCACAAGTCCAAGATTATTTCATATGTCCGACAACAATCCACAAAGTAAGTCCTCCTTCATCTCACAAAATACAATGATGCCAACTGCAAGAGGAAAGCCGAATCAGTGAATGTGTAAGCATCTCACGCTGGCAGGGGTCTCCACACGGCTGCTCCAGCACCCAGGGCTGCATCGGGGTAGGTCCATGTGGCTTCTCCTCAGGGATATCTTGCAGGAAGTGAGCCTTGCAAGCTAAAGCAGGGAACTGCTAAGGAAGCTGCACCCTGGTTTGACCATCAGAAAGCAAGAGACCCGAGAACTCGAAAGGCGAGGCTCACTGAGCCATTTATCTCTCCACCCTTCAATTAATCCCACATGTGTTTATCGGCCAGGTTTGCACAATAAACTTTAACGGTCTCAAACTTCTCTGTGGGACAAAGGTTAGATTGTTCCTCTAAGGTTTTATAGTTGGAAATCCTAAGAAGCAATTCTACTTTGTTTAAAGGATCACTATGAGTTGGATCCACTTGATGGCAATGGGTTATTTTTTGAAGTCCAGAGAGTATTATGAGCTTAAGCAGCATAAATTTGGCCAGCATCCAGTTTGTTTCCAAACTCAAAAACCAAACTCACTGTCATTGAGCCAATCCCGACTCAGAGGGACCCTGTAGGATAGGATTGAACTGCTTCTGTAGGTTTTAGATGCTTTAACTCTTAATGGGAGTAGAAAGCCTTGTCTTTGTCCTGATGTTTTGTATGAGGAACAAATTTATGCCAAATGCAAATCTTTGATCCTAGCTTGAGAAATTAGAAACTAGAATGGACAGGAAACATAGATGCTTTCTTCCACACTATAAAAGAGAACTTTCTACAAACGTTAATGCCCAGCCTGGTGCCAAGTAAGGTGATTCCTTGAAACAATAAGTTGTCACTTCAGAAGTAAGGCAACAAATCTTAACCACCAAAGCATTGTTGTTGATGGTACTTGCAACTGAGTTGGTCCCTACTCATGAGGAGTGGAACTCACATGCTAAATAGAACTGTACACCATCGGGTGTCCAGAGCTGTGACCTTTCAGGAGCTGACTACCAGGCCTTTCTTCCACAGTGCTTTTGAGTCAGTTGGTCTGATCGAAGAAAATCTAACCTTTTGTGCCACCCAGAGACTCCAGCTTAGAATTGATGAAGCTGTGGCATGGTGCTTTTGCTGTTGTCTTCTTCTGTGTGCACACTGCATACTACCTATATGATGCAAGCACATTGACTTTGTTTTAATTATGCATTATAAGATGAATCCAAATCCACTTTTAAACTGTCACTTTTTGTGTGTGCCAATAGAAGGGGGTTTCAAAAAAGTTCATGGAAAATAATTTAATTCTCCTTTCATGCCCCCTTTCCCTGAACTTTTTGAAACCCTCTTATACAATAGAGGAAAAAAAGTTCAAAGTTGAGCACTCAGAATGAGGGTGATGAAATTTAAGTAGGATTGAGATACCAAGGAATCTCTGGGTGGTACAAGTGGTAAAGAACTTGACTATGAATTGAAAGGTTGGAGTTCGAAGCCTGTCCAGAGTCACTGTAGATTAAAATCATGGTGATCTGCTATTAGAAATCCTTGTGGCATAGTGGTTATGTGTTTGACTGAAATCTGTTAGGTCAACAATTCAAAACCACCAGCTGCTCCAAGATTGGGCTCCATCAGATTGGGTTTTCTAATCCCATAAAGAGTTACAATTTCAGAAACTCACAGGGGCAGTTCTAGTCTATCCTGTAAGGTCACTATGACTCAATGATTCAATGCCAGTGATTTGCGTTGAGTCTTTTGATAATCTGCTTTTAAAAGGTTGCAGCCATCGAAAAACCTATGGAGTAAATTAAACTTTAAACACAGGGATCATCTGAGTTGAAATTTAGGGAAAGAAAATGCTTAAATGTTTGGTTTTTCCATGGATGCGAGGTCAGTAATAAGAGTTAAATGTCGATCATGAGTTGACTGGGTTCTCTCATGGTCTTTCAGGTTTCAGTACCACTCATCACTTGGGCTACATTAGCTCTGGAACTTAGACTCCTCTTCCAAAAGCATGTAGCTGTAGTAGAGTTCAGTTCCTTCTTCTTAGGATTGAGGTCCAAATTTCCTTTCTGGCTGTTAGCTAGGGGTCACTCTCAGCTCTTACATCACTTGCCTAGTGGCCATTGCCATTCTATCTTGACACACAACAATGGACAATCTCCCTCACACAGAATCCTTCTCACACTCTGAATGCCTGATTTCCTCTTGCTCTTATTTCTAGAATCTGATTTAAATTCTCCTCTGATTAGGGCATCCTCTGATAAACTCTCTCATAATCTAACCACTATTGAATAATTCATCTACTGGAGTTTCAGGTTGATGCAGGGCATGTACACCAGGGAGTAAGGATCTTGATACCATCTTGGGATTCTGTCTAGCATATAAAGTAATGGGAAAATCATATTTTTAGGTAACAATTATAAAATATTTATCTCTACAGAAGACCATAAATACTGCTGAAACTCTACTTTTATATCATATCAAGTATGGTGCCAGTGAGGTGCATTACATATTGAGATTCACTCTGGACAGTGTCAAAAAAACCTTTGGATGTTGGTCTCCTTCCAATGAATTATGTTTTCTTACATTTAGATGTTGAAATTCCCAAATTACATAAAGATCACCTAAATCTGTCAGTGTGCTCTTCATCTAACCATCTCACTAAGACATCAATTTGTCCTCTAAAATCTTGCTCTTGTCAGGTTGTTATTGTGTGCTATTCAGTTGCTTCCAACTTTTAATGACCCTATCAAAAAGAGAACCAATTCAACAGTGTTTCTAGGTTACAGTCTATATCAGAGCAAATGTCCAGGTATTTTCTCCTATGGACCACCCTCCTACTTACTAGCAGACTCCCAATGATTAACCATTGTGCCTTTCTTGTCAAGAAGGTGGGTAAAAAAAGATAAAATCTCAAAAGCCTTATCAAGTCTAGCAGAGATATGGAAAGAGACTTATAGTAAAAACTGGTCACAGGGGCCTGGCGGGGGGAAGCTTATTCAGGGGAGGACAGTTTTTCAGGGGAGAGAATGATCCACCAACTGGAAATAGCAAAAATATTTGCCAAGATGAAAAAGGGATTGCCTTTGACAATAGCAAGTGGAAGAATTTTTATTAAAGATGACTGTTTCATTTTAAGAAGGCTCTCTGAAGATCAGACATTTCCACACAGAGTATCTTTATTGAGTCTCCTTTAGGTAGATGTCAGTCATTCTTGAAGTACAGGTAGTCCCTGACCTTATCATTTTGGTTACACTAAACTGCACTGATGTCTATTATTGTTGTTATTTTTGTAGAGCTTTAGGGGTTCTGGATTGCTGCTGAATAAGCATTGGACTACTAACTGCAAGATCAGTGGTGTCAGTGGGCCAGTCTCCTGTTGGGAGCAAGAGGAAGCGCTGCTCCCCAGTAAAGATTTGAAGACTACATAGGGTGACCATGAGTTGGAATTGACTCTAGGGTAGTAGGCATCATTAGTAACATACTACATACAATGTTTTAGTGCAGACTTTGCTGATTTTATCATTCTCAGGTATTCAATGGTAAATGTTTATATGTAACGGCTCCAACACCTAAGGACAAATAAAGATTGATTTCATAGAGTTATGGACAACAAAACCCAATAATAACAATAACTTGGAAAATTCTGATTGGCTGATATTTATAAAGTCATGCTTTACCAGGCATGACTCCTTATACGTTATTTCTTTGGTTATAAAGTTTGAGTAAGTTAACAAGTTAATCTGTGCATATTTAAAAGGCTAGCCTGAATGAATATCCTTCCTGGGAGCATGCTGTTGAGAGGAAGAAGGAAGAAAGGAGGAATACACCTGCTGGCTCCCTGTGATAGTTAAAGCTTTTTGCCAACTTAACTGGGCCAGTATTCTCAGTGGCTGGCATTTAACTCCTAGTTATTCACTATAACCCGACCTAACACAATGTAAATAAAGCTGATCAGTTGTAGGCCTACAAAACACCCTTACTGAGGCCAGAGCCTTGATACAAACAAAAGGAAGTTTCCCCGAGGGTGTGGCCTCCTTTTACTATAAGGATTTTTGGAAAAGTTTCCTTTGCTTTTCTGTTGGGTCTGGATCCTGCATCTGACTCTTTGATCTCTGCTTCTCTGAACATGGGCCAATGGCCTACCATATTGCCTGCTGATCCTGGGAGTTCTCAGAAGCCTGCCCTCTGAACTGCCCACCTTGGATTCATTAGACTTCACAGCCACAAGTTTGACCCGCTGACCTTGGGTTGACCTGCCTCTCTAGCCACCAGCCTATGATCTGCCTGCCAAGCTCGCCAGCAGCCACTCGAGTAAGGAGAAATCTCCAGTTTATATCTGG
>NW_022103896.1:51094665-51098417 GCF_000313985.2 Echinops telfairi | reverse complement strand
GCTTCCTGTTCCATTCCTCCTTTCTTAACCTTTGAACTTTATCTTCGGGTAAATGCTGCTCTTTTGATCTTAAAAGGCCAGATTTTTAGATCTGCTTTTTTACTGAAAGTTTATCTCTTCTAAGGTCTTGCCTTTATGTGGGGATTTTGAGGTCAAGTTCTCATATTTCTAGGGTTCAAAGCCTTGCATCTGATTCATCTAGTCAATGCAAATACTCAAATTCTCAGGTACCAACCCAATAAGCCCTCTTCCAACGGACTGACAACATCACTTTGCATATTAATTTCTGTGGTTTTCGATACCTTCTCAAACTGTAAAACATAATTTCTTGCTTGTGAACTCTATTCAGTTATTAAAATAATTGGAAAGCACACCAACGAAACAACATAGTTTACCCAAGATTTCCAGGATTTTAGTATGCAATATTCTTATAACCAGAAGCCCAGGAATATTTTCCAAAGGTCATAAACATGACTTCTTATAATTACTAACATATATGAGTGTCATTCTATTTTAAGCTTTTGTATCAATCAGTTCCTTATTTTTGAAAATTCAGAGTTTTTCTAATTTTAGCTATTATGAGAAATGGCCATGATTAACATCTTTGGATATTGGAAAGCACTACACTTAGAATTTGAGACTACCTAATAACTCACATAAGAAATAGTGTTCTTCTCATAAAAATAGAAATAACTAGTAGAACGTCACCATTGTTTTTAAAGAAAGTATGCCGAGATCTGTGTGCTATTTTCAAGGAAAGGCTGCATAACTGCAAAGGAGGCACATGGGTAATGCCACTCGGTGTTACCTAGGAATTATTTTTGTTTCACTTATTGATGCGTACAATGTTCATCTGTCTCATTTATAGAAAAGATTAGGGGATTTTCTTACATCACTGTCCCAAATCTATATAGATCTTCAAGCCTGGACCAGAAGTCATAAAAACTTCAAAGTATTTCTTAAAGGAAAAAAATGTATAAACAAAAGGATAGATTAACTTTTTTTTCCCTCTAGGAACTAATACCTGATTATCTTATAGCGTCTGAACATTAAGATCAGGCAGCGCAGCTTATTGATCATTAACACCACTATTAAAATTAGCATATTTTCTAATTAGGGTTGGCAAATTTTAGAAATGACCCAAATTAGCAAGCCTGTGTTTTGTATGGCATAGTGATTTTTGCATATTTTTAAATGGCTGAAAGGATCAAAATATTTAATTATATGAAATTATTTATGATTCAATTTTTTTAAATCACAAATTCTGCTTTCTTCCTTTAGGTTTGCCCCTAGACTCCTTTATTTGCCTTTAACAATCAGTTGAGCAGAAACATATTACAATGATAAAATCAACCTCCCTTAGAATATGTGGGAGAGTTACCATTCCCACTCAGTGATTTCAAAATTGATCTGGTCTGCAGATGGGGTCCAGGGAGCTGCTTTGTATGTCTCAAATTATGATTTACCTGCAGTTGGAATCTTTGAGAGTGAGATATAGGAATGATTACTTTCAACAAACAGCAAAAGTGATTCTGTGCACACTAATATTTTGAATCCAGATTATGAATTAGTTTTGTTTTTGTCTTTAATTCAAATCTGCACATAAGTATGGTTTTTATCTAATGTCAGTTAGTCAAACATTTATCTTAGTATAGAGCATATTGTACACCTATCTGTGTATAAAAACATTAAATTATTCTGGATATACTAAAATGCCTTTAGCATGATAAGACAGTAATAATAATGCTTTGATGCATGCTAAGACATAATAATATACTACTAACTATTACTAAAAATTAGAACCTGTTTGCTATCACAAATCATTGGATATACCTTGAATTTTTAATATAATAGCTTTATGACAATTGATTACTAGTCTTGAGTTGTATATAAGTCAGATATTCATAACCTGGGGACAGTTTGTACTGATATAATCGGTATTTTCTGTTCTCAGTTATGAATGTGTTCTAAATCCTTTTATATAGACCAAACATCCTGGAATAATATATTCATTATATTACTATTGTAGGTTTGGTATCAGAGGGCATGAAGGATGATGATATATAACATTTGTTCATATATTGCTGCAGGCATATAAATATATGTCCATCTTCTTTGCTGAACAATATTGCAAATCAGCAGTATTAAGTGCAATATTTCAGAAGCCGAAATACAATAAATGACAATAGAGATGGGTATGTCTGACCTCCTCTGGCTTCCCTAAGGGGGTTAGACCAGCCTCCATACTCCATCTTCTTTACCTATTCTGACACCAACCAGTCCCCCCACCCTCCTCTCCATCTATGCTGCGTTCCATCATTTGTTTGCAATGGCCACGCAGTACTTACAGACCATACTTACATTTAAGGTGGCTTAACAGGGAAGTTAATAGGTTACCACAAGTCAGGATTAGCAAATAGTAAGGATACAGTCATTGGTCATCCCAGTCAGCAGCCAAATCCCTCTCTGGTCCTTAGTCTCTGAGCCACCTGTCCCTTGGCCTTTGTCTCCAGGAGCCAGGAAACCAGCCTGCCTGTTACTCTGTCTCACAGTTCCATAGTCTTAGATCAGCAAAGGAGAAAGTATCGCACAGTCTCAGCTCGCCCCCTCTGTGCCACATTCTGGGGTGCATCTGCTTCCTGTGGCCTTCACCACTTCAGAGAGCTCTGTCATGTTCTCTTCCAAGGCCCTTGGGTTTCTCCCTCCTGATCTGCTTCAAAGATGGCTTATAGTTTTAGCTGTGGGACAGTAATGAAACCTGACCAGTCCCTTCTACTAGCGTCACACATGTCTTATTTGCAGAGACCAACCCAATCCACTGATGTGGGTTACACAGTCTTGGGTTGAAGAGCCATTGGTTTTGCAATTAGATCTTTGGGTTAAATAATGAGGGAGACAGTCAACTTCTTTTTGTATTTCTGGAGTCAAGAGTTGTTTATCTGCTCTGTGTTTTTTAGGAAGCAGCTGTTTTAGGGAAACAGTTTTCCTGTTTTTTTCTGTTTTAGGGAAACTGTTTTTTGCTTGGCGTTCATTGAGTTTATGTTAATGGTGATGGAATAATGTAGAAGAGGTTAGTGAGAATGGTTATATAACTTGAAATAAATAACCAAAGTCATGAATTTACATGTATATTTTAAAAAATTAAGCATATATGATCTTCCCACTAAAAGAATGTGACACTTTAAGGGAAAAAGTACTCAAATAATCTCTTCTCTTTAAGAAGCATAAGGAACTCTGATCAAATGTCCACAAATAAAGAATCTCAAACCTTAAAAAAAGAAAGAAAAAGAAACTTCAGTCCACCACAAGGAGTTCTTAGGGAGGTGATGCAGGACTAGTAATGGGGAAAGGGAGGGAGGTGAGCACAAGGCCTCACAGAGACGTTTAGTGCTTGTTCAGAGAAAGTTCTGTTTTGCTCTGCGTTCCATGTCTAAACATAGTTAAACTTAAGGAGAAATCACTTTTAAGGTTGGAGTGGTCGCTTTTTTATGGGAGTGTCTACTGGAAGATGATTTTGCATGTCATTAGGAGATGATTTTGAAAGTGTCATTAAAACATTTCATTGGGAAAAAAAAGATAGCATCTGGAGTTTTAAAGGCTTGTAGGCAAACAAGCGGCCATCAAGCTCGGAAACAACAAAGCCCACAGAGAAGAAGCACACGAGCCTGTGCGAACACGAGGTGTTGAAGGGATCAGGCAGCAGACACCAAAGAACAAAAACCATCATTGTGTGATCACCTTCCCCACATAAA
>NW_022103896.1:51091933-51093652 GCF_000313985.2 Echinops telfairi | reverse complement strand
TGTACCATGCAGAAACACACGTTAAGCTTCTACATCAATCCTTTTATAATTTTTGGCATTCATACAAGGTGAAGTTCTTTTATTAAGGTTGTTTAGGTTTGTGTATGGAAAAATAATTAATGCATTACTTCTTACAGTTTTCATTAGAAGAATTGTATACATTTTGAAACCTCATATTTTAATAAATATATTTAAATTTATTTGCACATCAACCTAATAAAAATGCAATAAAAATGGAGTTGTGCCTAATCTAGAGCATACTTTTTTATTTAGAAAAATATCCTTTCACACAGTTTTTATTTAATACGTTTTTCTTTTTACTGAGGACACTATCTTCCATTGTATTAATGTGCCTTTATTTAAATATGTATGTATTATTTGAAATACATATTGTTCCTATTTATCCAGTGCTATACATATTACTTTGATACACATCCATATTATATAGGTTTACAAACAGTGTTTTCAGTGTGCATTTCTTAGAATTAAATTAGGATTAAAAGGATAAACATTTTGATAGTTTTTGCCACATGTTTTAGTTGTTTGTGAATTATGCTTTAGGCTAATAACTGCAAGGATGGCAATTTGAGTCTATGAGTGGCTCTGAGAGAGAAAGATGAGACTTTTGCTCCCATAAAGATTACAGCGTCTGAAACCAAGGAGGGCAGTTCTACTCTGTCCTGTAGGGTCACGGTGAGTCAGAATGGACGGAGCATCAGAGAGTTTGCTTATGGTTTGTCAATTATACTCTTGAAGTTTGAACTAATCTGTACGTTTATCAGCAAAGAATAATATTAAAGCTAATCTTGAATGCCCATTTGTAAAAGGATAGTGATACCATGAAATTAATTGAAATATCTTTATATTCTTTTAATTCTTCAGCATTTAGTACTAAAAGTGACTTCAGGGTAAGAAACTGCCTTTAAATAGCATTGCATTTGATAAGGTACATATTTTAAGGGTAAATGATTTGATGCATTCGACGGTCCTGGAGAGGAATGTTGAAAGTACCAGGGACTGCCAGAAGAACATGTAAATCTGTCTTGGAAGAAGTATGGTTCATGGGCTCCTTAGAGGTGAGTATGGCAAGAATGTATCTTACATCCTTTGGACAGACTGTCAGGAGAGACCAGTGTCTGGAGAAAGACATAGTGCTTAGAAAAGTGGAGAAAAGAAATAGTGCTTAGCAAAAAAGAGGAAGGCCCTGATGAATGAGATGGATTGACACAGTGTTTGCAAAAATGGGCTCAGGCAGGGGAACAGTTGTGAGGATGGTGCAGGACTGCGCAGTGTTTTGTTCTCTGGGGCATACGGTTGCTATGGGCTGGGACCACCTCGATGCCACCTAACAACAATGCAGAAAGATGATTGGGGTTAAAAATAACCTGAAAAATATAAATTCATCTTTTAAATTTTTAAAATTTCTTTTCAAATACTTTTATTGGGGCCTCTTACATCTCTTATCACAATCCTTGTATTCCTCCAGTGTGTCAAGCACATTTGCACATATGCTGCCATCATCATTTTCAAAACATTCTCTTCCCACTTGAGCATCAGATATCAGCTCCCCGTTTCATCTGCCCTCCCTTCCCCATGTGCCCTCCCTCATCAACCCTTGATACGTTATAGATTGTTTTTTCCATATCTTACATCATCGTCCATTGCCCCTTACCCACTTTTTGATTATTTGTCCCCCTAGGAGGGAGTTCTAGGTTGATC
>NW_022103896.1:51087816-51090798 GCF_000313985.2 Echinops telfairi | reverse complement strand
AAGTTGTATGTTTCATCGGTGCTCCACTGTACCCTGACTGGGTCGTCTCCTCCCGACAACCCTTCCGTAAGGGGATGTCCAGTTGCCTACAGATGGGCTTTGGGTCTCCACTCAGCACTCCCCTTCATTCATAATTATGGGAAACAGAAGGAGTTCTCCCAAGTTGTCTCCCCCAAATGTATACCAAACTTAGCTGCTTGCGAATGATATGATTTTTTGTTCTTTGATGCCTGATACCTGATCCCATTAACACCCGTGATCACACAGGCTGGTGTGCTTCTTCCATGTGGGCTTTTTTGCTTCATCAGCTAGATGGCTGCTTGTTTATCTTCAAGCATCTAAAACCCCAGATGCTATATCTTTCCATAGCCGGGGACCATCAGCTTTCTTCACCACATTTGCTTATGCACCCACTTTGACTTCAGCGATCATGTTGGGAAGGTGAGCATGATGGAAAGCCAGTTTAATTGAAAGAGTAGAATTAGAACTGCAATTTTAAATGTCTCTTATCTGTGCATGAATGTACTAGAATTTTCATTAACAAAGAATTATCATTTCTTCTTAACTGTGGTTCAATTTAATTCTTTATGTATGCAAATTTAAATTACTAACATTGTTTCTACTTTAGCCTTGTTGTTTATTCGCTTGAGGTCAGAGTGAATACATAGAACACTTTTTATATAATAAATATTATGTCTTAGAGATGTCTTAAATGTCTTTTTTCTTTATAAGTATGAAATATTTCATACATCCCCAAAATATTAACTCTTATAGTCAATTCTTTCAGGGTTATTGTTTTGCTGTATTAGCATAGTATCATCAGAAGTGTCCTAGTTCTCTAGTGCAGTTATATTAGAAATACTACAAGTATTCAGCTTTTAACAAACAGGAATTGATTTCCTCATAGTTTATGAGGCTAGAAGCCCCAAATCAGGGTGTCATCTCTCAGAGCAGTCTTTCTTTGTCTAATCTAGAGCTTTTGCTTTTCTCTGCTTCTTACATGTACTTATTTTAATATATTTTATGTCTCAAAAGACATTGAGTCAAAGTAGACTCCACTGTAATCCAGCTTCATAATCATAACCAAGACAACTCATTCTCAAATGTATTATAATCACAGGGTTAAAAGTTAGTAATTTTAACACATTTGGGGGGGACACAAATATGTAACAATAGCTATGAGATTGTAGCTGAAAAAACACACTCAATTTAAAAAATATAATTAGGAGAATTTCTTCAGATGAAAAGGTACTCTCAAACTCACCACCATCTAGTGAACTCTGGATTCCTAACTACTCTACAGGACAGGATAGAACTGCACTGTGGGCCTCTGAGACTATAAGTTTTCATGGGCATAGAATGCCTCATCTTTCTCTCTTGGAGTGGCTGGTGGTTTAAGAACGTCAGGCCTTGTAGTTAGCAGCCCAACATGTAACTACACAGCATTCAAACCGATGATTCCAACTACAGAATTTCTATCAGAGACATATATAGTCAAGGAACAAAAAGATCGCAATACTGTTGTTTGATTGATTGATCTTTGGTTGAAGTGACCAGGAGAAAGCAATAGGGCCAGGCCGTGGGCTTCTATTGGGCAATGAGTACAGAAGTTTACACCGGGGTAGATTTCAGAGACTAATTACAGAGGTTTTCAGCCATAGTCACATATGATTCGGGAAGAATCACGAAAGCGTCTCTGGTCGACATAAACGTCTCAGGAATTTCCCAGAAGCAGCTTGTTCAAACTAAAACCCTTTAAATTGCCTGAGAAAACGTTAAATAAAACTAGCTCTATAACTCTTTCGACACAACTTTCTTTATTAAAACCTTATCATGAAGAAATATTTCTTAGGATAGCTTTATACAAAATGACATCTGTGTCAAGATTCCCTTCCCTAAAGTGTTCTTTCCAATCCTGGCTGGATTGCAAATCAAAATCATTTTCTTAATTCTCCAGCCCTCTCGTAATTAAAGAGCCAAATGGCAGACACCTATAAAAAATCTGCATTAACTCTTGAGTGCAGCTAAATAAACATAGGCTCCAAAGAAGGCACATGACAAAGACCAGTGCAATTCAGCAACAACTGAGCCAAAGGCAAAAAGGAAAGATAGATTGAAGTTCAAGGATTTAATTTTACTTGGAATCACCATCGATGCCCATGGAAGCAACAGACTAGAAATCAAAGAATGCCCTGCATCTGGCAAATCTTGTGCAAAACCTAACACGTCTTTAATGCGCTAAAAGACAAAGATGTCACCTCCTTTGAAGATGAAAATCTACCTGAACCAAGCCACAGTTTTTCCAATGACCTCATGAGCATGGATCATTAATACAGAAGACCAAATATGAACTTATGTCTTTGATGTATGCGATTGATAAGGAATATGAAATCTACCCTAGACTGTTGGGAGAACGACCAAATCTGGGTTTGAGGAAGATGAACCAGGGTGCTCTTTAGAAGTAAACATGACAAGACTTTCATCTCACATACTCTGGACTTGTTACCAGAAGGATTTAGTACCTTGAAGATACCGTGCTTGGTAGAGGGTCATGCAAAAGCAGACCTTCAACAAAATGGAGTGACACAGTGGCTGCAACAGTTGACTCCAAATTGCGATCCTTGTGAGGGTGGCCAGGGTTGGGCACTGGTTCCTGGGCATTGAAGTGTACTCAGTGATCTCAGAGCAATCTAACCTGAGTTCCTATTAACTGAGTTTAATTCAAGTAGTGTCATTCTAGAAGGCCTCGTGCACCTTTAAAAAATAACTTAGAATACCAATTTGTATTCTTCTCCAGAAATATTAATGAGATGAGATTAATAAAATGAGGTTCAGGAACATTATTTTAACATTTTGTGATTGAATAATTTTGAAAAGAGGGGAGTCCACAATGTTGAGAGAAAAATCATATTTGACAGAGATTTATTTAAATAAACAAATAGGCTGAAACATAGCCATATTCTGAGTCTGACACAGAACCGG
>NW_022103896.1:51077837-51086054 GCF_000313985.2 Echinops telfairi | reverse complement strand
ATGGATTAATCACAACTGCTAAATAAAGGTTACCAGATGAATAATATTACTTGGAAATAATGAGGGATCTGGCATTTAGGATCTGTCAGTGAATCTGACAAATCTCTTCATCAGTGTCATTGCCACAGAAAGTCAATCTCCACATGTGATTCACTGTTAGACCGATTCATTCCTTGAAGCAGTTTCTTGGGAGAATGGAAAGTCACCATTGAAGTCACTGAACTATCCAATAAAGCCATTAAAACGAAGGAAAGTTCGGGTTGGTTCTATTGGTATTCTTATATTTTCATCATTTCATTGGCATATAATTCATATATCATCTAATTCAATAGTTTAATCATATTAATAATTGTGCAATCATTACCACAAACAATTTCAGGAGATTTTCTTCTTTCTCTTACTCATTCTTAGCTCTGCATTTCCACACAGTCTCCCCTGCCACGCCCCTAGATAATTATCAATCCAGTTACTGTCTCTTTAGATTCACATATACGGAATTTCATGTATAGAAAATCACACAAAACACAAACAGGAAGCAAACAAACAAGTGAAACAAATAACAACATTGACAAAGCAAACCAGAAAAAAAATTAATCGAAAAGAAATCAGAAAATATAAAAACTGAAACAACTGTCCAATAGCAAGGCTAGTCACATCCCTGGACTGTGTTCAGGGTGAGGGTGGGGCAGAGGCTTAAGCCATATGATTACCCGGGAGATTTGGGGCTTCCACTGTTATCTACAGCTTCTATAAATAAGCTCTAATACTATTCCCTCCTTTGGATTTGGATCTTATCATGTACAATCCTTGTATCACATTGGCTGGTGTGCCCCTTCCATGTGGACTTAGTTTATGCCTTACTTAAATGGCTGCTTGTTTGAAGATAAATCTTTCAGATTCCAGACACTGTCCTTTCTGATAGCCAAGCACCATCTGGTTTCTTATCACACTTTGCTATAGCATCCTTATCTTCACTGATATCTTCATCAGGGCCAATATTGAGCAGGGTCCTGTCATAAGAACTGGTTGTGCTTAGATTAGAGCTAGAATTAAATGCAAGCCCTAAATCCATTAATACACCTGTGGCTTATATATATCTCTGGTTCACTTTAGAGATTTCATCATCCTTTTATGATAGAGAACATTATAAATCATGAGGTAATTTATACATAGTAATAATTTAGCCAATGATTTTACAGATATTCTTGACATGGAATTGCATATACTCCTCTCTCATTAGATTATGGAAAAACAGAAGCTATTTTTAAATATTAAAGTAGTATAAAATAAACTTACTTGTATAAATTAACCATATATTCAAAATTGTTCTCACCATTCTATAGTGCCAGAACTGAATTTCCTTCACATTGGATTGTATTCAAGTCACTGGAAGACATTTAAAACACTACTTGGGAAAAGTTTCAACAAAGTAGAGGCTAACTTAATAATGTAGATAGAGCCAAGTTTCCAGGACATTCATTTGCTGATGTGGCACAACTGAAAATGAGAATAAACAGCTGCAAGTTGCCACTAATAATTGGAGCCTGGGATGCAAGCGGCATAGATTTGGGAAAAGTAGAATTCTTCAAAAGTTAAATGGAACCTATAAAGATCAGTTAGTATCCTAGGCATTAGTGAGTTGAAATGCTTGGGCATTGGCTCTTTTGAGTTAATCATATGGCCTGCTATTCTGGGAAGGGCAAATTGTTGAAGAATAAATGGCCTCATCATTTATATTATAATCATTATCACTATATATATATATATATATATAATAGGATAATATCCATATACTGCAGGGTAACTCCTGTCCATATCTTAAGCTAGTTGGTCATTGTAGGGATCTTTGTGACCACCCTGAAGTGGTTACATCATGAGGACATGCCGGATTTATGGTCTAGGTCTTGGGCATGCCCAGGATATCACAGAAATACTTATTCAGCTCCCACTTATTCTAGAATTGAGTCATGCCTGAGTTTGGGCCTCAGGCTGTACCAATCCCTGATAATAGTTCCCCTTTGTTTGTCTCCCTATATATAAACTGCCTTCTATGTTTTTGAGAGGAACAGATTTCTTTTCTCTTCTCTTCTCTCCTCCCCTCGTCTTCTTTCTCTCTCTCTCTCTTTCTCTCTCTCTCTCACACACACACACACACACACATACACACACCCATCCCTGACTCCCTGTAAGCTGTATGTTGCAGAGTACAACTTGGGGTCATGACGTCTTCAGTTGCTCTGCCTTTACTGTGAGTACAGTGTTGTCCTCACCAGGGATTTTCCCATACATAATATCTACAAGGAAGATCAATTGGTAAGTCTATGTCTATTATTAAAATTTATATACCAACCACTAATGCCAAAGATGTGGACATTGGAGATTTTTACAAACTTATTCAGTTTAAAATTTATCAGACCTAAATTCAAAATGCACTGATTAAAATTTTTTTTAAAAGATTAAAAAATACACTGATAATTATTGGGACTTTTAATGTCAAACAGGAGCAAGATGAATATTTTTATGCTCATGAAGACTTAGTCTCAGAAGTCCTCTGGGATGGTTTCAAACTGCTGACGTTGTGGTTATTAGAGAAGCAGGTAACTACTGCCACAAGAGCATTGCCTTGGTGATAGTAATAACACCAGGGTTTCATACTAGAATTGTGAAAGACCAATAACTTATTATTTGCAAATAACTTTTTAAACAGCATAAAATGGCTACTATGCACAGGATCTTCACTATATGGAATAGATATAAATCAAATTTATGACATCTGTGGAAAGAAATGAAGAAGCTCAATATCATAAGTCAGAACGAGACCAGGGGCTGACTGCGAAGAGACCATCACTTGCTCAGATAAATTGGACTTAAAGCTGAAGGAAATGAAAAAGAATCTATGGGAGCTAAAATGAGCCATTGAGTCTCTCCCACCTGAATTTAGAGACCTTCTCAAGAATAGTTATGATGCAGTGAACTCTTAACAAAAACAAACAAACCCCAAACCACATGTGAACTGTGGGATGAGACCATGCATGAAGAAACCAAATGTTCATTAAAAAGATAAAAAAGAAACAGCAGCTAAATATGACTATCTAAAGAGGCTCTGAAATGTGAGCAAGAACATAAAGAAATGTTAGTGAAAGAAATAAATGATGAAGTAAAGGACTGGACAAATCTACAGATTGCAACTGAGAAGACCAAGTAAAGCATTAGAGTGAAAGAGGCAAAGACGTAGCGCTGGAAAACTGAAAGCAAAGAGCATGCTTCTAAATTCTGAGTGTGAAAGTACTGAGTAAAAAAAGTCAAGCTTCAAGTAGTAGTGCTCAAGGGTTCTGTGGACAAAATATTGAATCATAATGATATAAGAGACATCAAAAGGAGATTCAGGGAATACAGAGAGTCACTGTACCAAAAAGAATTTGTCAATGTTCCAAGCATTTCAGGTGGTAGCACATGATGGGGAACAAATCGTACTGAAGAAAGACACCCACGCTTCACTGCAGGCACTGATCAAAAACAAGACTCCAGGAATTCCCAAGGTACTGACTGAAATGTCTCAACAAAGGGACGCCTGCTGGAGGCGGTCACTATCCATGCCAAGACATTTGAAAAGACAGATACCTGGCCGTCTTTTATCAAAATATATCAATATCTGGGCCCATTAAGAAATGCTGTGCCCACAAAAATGCAGAAAACATTGGAAAATGGCATTAATATAACATGCAAATAAAATTTTGCTAGGATCCTCCAAAACATGGTTGTTGTTAGGTGCTTTTGAATCGGTTCTGATCTCATGCACATTAGAAGGACACACTGTCTGGTCCTGCATCAGCCTCACAATTGTTCCCAGGCGTGAGCCTTTTGTTGCAGCCACTGTAGATCCATCTTCTTGAGGGCCTTCCTCTTTTTCACTACCCTATTCCTTTAGCAAACATGATGCTTTTCTCCAGGAACTGGTCCCTTCTGACAGCCTGTCCAAAGTGTGTAAGGCTAAGTCTTGCCGTCCTTGCCCTTAGGAGCCCTCTGGCCTTACTTTTTCCAAGACATCAATTTGTCCTTTCAGCAGTCCATGGTATTTTCAATAGTCTTTTCCAGCATGATAATTCAAAAGCATACAGAATTTTTTGGTCTTCTTTTTATCAATCTCCAATTTCAACACTCATATGACACTATTGAGAGTATCATGACTTAAGTCAGGCAAACTTTCATCCTCAAATGTCTTGCTTTTCAATACTCTTAAAAGGTTACTGCAGCATATTTACCTAATACAACTCTTTTGATCTCTTGACTGCTACTTCCATGAGCCTTTATTATGGATATAAACACAAAATTTTTACCATTTTAAACTTTCTTCATTTATCATTATGTTGTCTATTAATCTAGTTGTGAGAATTTTGGTTACAACAGTACATTGAAGGGGACTTGCCAAAATTTCTGATTGAATTCATAAGAATCCGTAGAATGAGAGATATCATTTCTGAGATAAGATAGATCTTGGCTGAAAATGGAGACTACTACAAAGATGTTTACCTGTGTTCCATTGCCTATGCAAAGTCATTCAACTGTGTGGATTACATAATATAAGCAACTCTGGAAAGAATGGGAATGCCAGAATATTTTATTGGAACTTTTACATAGGATAAGAGGCAGTTATTTAAAGCACAGGGATATTGAGTGTTAAAATTTAGAAAAGATGTGCATCAGGGTTGTATCTCTGCACTATATTTGCTCAATCTTCACACTGAGAAAATAATCATAGAAGTTGAACTATATGAAAAATTCTGTGGCATCAGGATTGAAAGACGAGGCCTTTCTGTTATATGCAGGATTGAAAGACATCTGTTATATGCAGACGATATAACATTGCCTGGTGAAAGGGAAGAGGATTTGAAGCCCTTACTGAAAGACTACAGTTTGAAAAAAAAAAATCCTTTGAAGTGTTAAAAAGGTGTGGCAGTTACATAATCTGCTGTCAATTTGAGATTTATGAGTGAAGGGGTGGAGTTTACCTGTCAATCAGGTCACAGCTAATGACCTCATTTGGAGGCACAAAGACAATAAATAACTTGCTGGAGGTGGGACACTCTCTGACTCCCTGTGAGACATCCCTGTAGAGAAGATATATGGAGAGAGGCTGATGGAGCCAGAGGAGCCACATGGAGAACCCTGTCACTGCTGAGATGCTTACAACACAACTGGATCCACAAGACTTCCCACCCACTGGCCTGTGATCTTCCTGCATTCAGCTTCGTTGCATGTTTTGTGAATCTGAAGAGAATTTTATAGATTGGTATTGAACATATGGGCAAATATCAGACTTATGGGCTTGATCTGGACTGGGCTGGGACGTTTTCTTAATGCACAATTACTCTTTATGTAAAGCTCTTTCATATACACATATGAGTAGCTATGAATTTTGTTTCTCTAGTCTACCCAGACTAACACAAAAGGAAAATGTCACTTTGAAGTTTAAGGTGTCCCTGATCTGAGCCATGGTATTTTCAATAATCTTGAATTCATGCTACAGATGTACCATGAATAAAAAAGACTAACCTGAAGGTTTCAAATTATGGTATTGATTTTAAAAAAAACAATGAAAGTACAATGGACCATCACAAAAACATAAAAATCTACCTTAAAAGAAGTAAAGTCTGAATACTTCTTTGAAGATATATGTATATATTCCACACACACACTTTGGCCATGTTATTGGTAAGGACCAATCCCTGGAGGAATTGTAAAATAGAAGAACATCATGCTTAGGAAACTAGAGAAGCAATATAAAAGGGGAAGCCCCTCAATAAGATGGATTGACACAGTGGCTGCAACACGGTGCTCAAACATAGCCAAGTTGGTGAGGCTGGCACAGGAATGGGCAGGTTCCATTTTGCTGTTCTTAAGGTAATTATGAGTTGGAATTGACCAGATGGAATGGCTCCTAATGACAACTGGGACCTTCTAATGTGGTCCTGATGTATTTTATGTTTTCTGGTCAGAGATTAGAAGAGGCTGTGATCTTTATGGGTAATTATTCTTTTAGGTTAATTGCTTCCTTTTCATTCTTCTATGTTCCAAGAATGAAGACAATAATAACTGATTCTTAATAACAGCTCACAATTCTTTAAGAAATCAAACATTTATTAAACATACTATGATGTAGAAAATTGTCTTTATCAACTGTGTATTACCAAGTTCACATTCACAAAAAATAATATGTAGAACATAAACTCTTTGGGATCTATTTTTTAAAAATATGCCATTAAAACCTAATAGAGGTTTGACATTGACTCACATGGGTTTATTAAATACCATATCATTATTCCATGGTGAGGTATTAATACTTAATATTCATTAAATTTAATATTAATTTGTAATGTCACAGGCCCCTGTGAGTCAGAGTTGGACTGTATTCCACAAGGTTGTCAGTGACTGATTTTCTTTGAACTAGTAAAGTAAAATGCTTGCCTCACATATTCATTTAGAGACTGTGAACTGGAATCACTTATATAATATGATCAAGGAAGGCATATAGATACAGTGATTAAATAGATTACAAACATAAAATGATGGTTTAATATTGAGAATATATCAGCATATTCATCACATCAATAAATCAAGACTAAATCACGATCTTAATATATCTGAGAAGGTATTTGTTAAATTAATCATCATTCCAAATTAAAAGTAGCCAAATAAAAAAGTATTCATTTAATAAGATAAAAAACATTTATTTTAAAGCAATAATTATTATCTTAATTACTTTTAAAACACTGGAAATATTAAATTGGAAGTACAATAAGGATTTTTCAAATTTACATAGTAATAAACTTCACACTGAAAAAAAGTAATAGTGCAGCAAAAATACAAAGAGTGGTGAATACTACAAATAAGTTGTAATTTAAGTTTTTCATGTTTAAAAGTAAAGAATTACTGGAAATTATTATAATTGCCAAATTAATTGGCTAACATGAACATTGTAAATAACTAAAGAGCTCCGACCAATAACAGTCAAAATAATTTTTAAAATATTGTAGACAGACAGGATTAGATAGGATATTTTAATTTTAAAAGCATGTAGTATCTATAAAAATGATCTAAGAATTAAACTGACCATCACAAATCAGGATTCCATATATTTTTCTGCTTACTTTATATTTGTCCAGGGGAATATTCAATGATTCTAGAAGTCAATTTCTATCTAATTAGTTTTTCTAGTTAATGCACTTGCAATCAAAATATATCAAATTTTAATTAACCAAATGATTTTAAAATGTTCTTCCAGAATAAAATGCTAATAAGACTAAACCATACATGTTTTTCCAAATATAAAAATTAATAAATTTAAGATAATGAAGAATTGTGGCATTTCCAAGAAATGGGACACAGTAAAATCCATAAACAATTAGAACTGTGAGAACTTTGGTTTATCTTAAGTTGTTATTTCAAAACAGTACAGAAAACGTGAAATGGTTAATAAGTGATGTTATGAAGTTAGAACAGCATTGCATACCATATGTTGTCATTGTTGTTAGTTGCCATCAAGTCAGTTACAATTTATAGCCATGAATAAAACATTGCCCAATCCTGTGCTATCCTTACAATTGTTATGTGTGAGCCTATTATTGTAAGCACTGTGTCACTCCATCTCCATGATGTTCTTCTTTGACACTGATCCTCTCCTGTCCCAGGTAGGTGGTGCTTTCCCAGGGACCGAGCTCTCTGAATGATACGTCCCCAGAGCATAGAAGAGTCTACCATCTTATTTCTAAGACGCTTTCTGGTGGTACTGCTTTCAAGACAAATTTGTTTGTTCTTCTGGTAATCCATGGTAGTTTCAATATCCTTTTCCAGCATCATAATTCAAATAAATAATTCTTGGATCTTTTTATTCACTTTCCTAATGTGCATGTATATCGAGTGATTAAAAAACTACAGTCAGACACATCTCCATCCTCAAAGTGACATTTTTTAACCTCAACACTTTAAAGAGGTCTTGTGCTGAAGATTTTCCCAATGCAACACATAATTTCATAAATGATTTTTATATCAAGAAAGGGACTCATAGTTATAAAAGGAGTCAAGTTCAGTCATATTTAGATCTGTGGGTCAGATAGTAAGCTGGAAATATTTCCTGCCAAGATAATTACTGACTTTCCTGACTTGTGTAACTCCTGGGGCCACAAAACCAAGAAGTAGGAAGATGATTCAAGCAGATCT
>NW_022103896.1:51075623-51077343 GCF_000313985.2 Echinops telfairi | reverse complement strand
ATGTTATTATGGTGGCTCTCATTTTTTTCTTCACCTCTTCTAAATCTTCAAAATGCCATCCTTTCATGTCCCCTTCATTCAGAGAAACAAAAAGAAGTTATATGGAGTGAGATCAGGTGAGTAAGGTGTATAGAGCAAGAGAGGCATGCTGTTTTTTGCCCAAAACTGGCTCACTGAGATGGCTATGTGAGCAGATGCATTATCATGGTAGCAAAACCCCATCTGCCACAAGTCAGGCCTTTTTTGTCACACACTGTTATGCAGTTTTTTCAGAACCTCTAAACAGAAAACTTGGTTAACAGTCTGACCTGGTGGAATGAACTCGAAATGTACTATCACCCTCACATCAGAAAAACAAATGAGCTTCGCCTTGATCTTTGATTTCACTTGATGCACTTTTTTTTGGGTGATGTGACAATGTTGTTATCCACTGGCTTGATTGATGTTTGCTTTGGAATAGCACTACGTCTATAAGAATAGCACTATGTCTCATCACCAGTAATGACTTTGGGGGTGTGGGGGGGGAGTCTGTGCTTTTCCAGTGCACAGCATGTTTCCACTTGATGCTCTTTTTCCTGGTCAGAACCCGAGGCACAACTCTCACAGTGACCCTTTTCATTCCTAAATCTCCCATCAAAATTCACGGAACTGAGCGGCAAGATAGTCCAGATCACTTCCCCATCTCTTCAATGGTCCGTCCTCAGACTTCGAGCACCAGTGCACATTGTTGACATTTTTGTCCATTCAGGAAGCTGATGGACATACAGAATGAGGTTTGTCATTGACATTTCACTGTTTTCAAAATGAGAAAATCACTCATACACTTGAGCTTTCCCCAAAGTACTGTCCTAGTATGCTCTGCTCAACATTACAACAGTTTCTGCAGGATTTTTCCCAAGCAGGAAACAAAATTTCACAGCCACACGCTGTTCTCTAATCAGCCATCACAAAAAAACAAGGTTTGAGAGACAGTGCTTTTACGAAAAAATTCACTGTGAACAGAGAGAACCCTCCCAGGCGATGCCACTGGGTGCGCTAACTCAGAGAGAGTTACTTGCTGCTTACCTAGTGGGGGAAAATGCATACTATGAAAGCCCCACTCAGGGGAGCTTTTACCATTTTTTTGTAGCCCTTTGTATATCTAACAACTCTTTTCTGCTATTCATAAAGTTTTCAGTGACTACTTGCTCAGAAGTTGTGTCAGTCTGGGTAGACTAAAGAAACAAATTCATAAACATGCATATGGGTATGAGGGAGAGGTTTATATATGAGGAATTGAACATTGAGAAAACACCCCAGCCCAGCCCAGTCCAAAGTCATGAGTCCGATATTAGCCTATATGTCCGACACCAATCCATAAACTCCTCTTCAGACTCACAAAACACATGCAATGATGCCAAATGCAGAATGATCACAGGCTATTGGTGGTAGAAGCATCTCAGTGCTGGCAGGGGTCTCCACATGGCCATCTCAGTTCCCCGGGCTGCATCAGGGTAGGTCCATGTGGCATCTCCTCAGGAATGCCTCGCAGGAAGTCTGCCTTGTCAGTAGAGAGTCGCCAAGGGAGTGAACTGAGAGAGACAGTGTCTCTCACCTCCAAGAAGGAATTACCAGATTTCCCAGAATTGTTATTTCAAAACAGTACAGAAAACGTGAAATGGTTAATAAGTGATGTTATGAAGTTAGAACAGCATTGCATACCATATGTTGTCATTGTTGT
>NW_022103896.1:51056511-51074356 GCF_000313985.2 Echinops telfairi | reverse complement strand
TCCTTGTCTCACCATTGCTATCAATAAAGACTTCGAGCCATTAAAAAAAAAAAAAAGATTCTAGACCAATACTGTCACTTTGAGGACTGAAATGCACCTGGCTCAGGTCATGGCATTTTCAACGGTCTAAGATGCATGTTAGAGTGGACCAATGAATAAAGAACACTGTAGAAGAATTGTTGCATTTGAATTATGGTTTTAGCAAAGAATGCTTAAAGTACTATGGGCTATCAGAATAACAAGCAAATCTTTTGGAGGAAGTATAACTAGATGGGATCTTTAGAGGCAAAAATGGCAACACTTTGCCTCCAAAACTTTGGGTATGACATCTGGAAGACCAATTCCCGGCAAAGGTCATCAGGATTGTTAAAGCAGAGGGTCAGTTACAAAAGGAAACACCCCCAACAAGATGTCTAAGTGCCTACAGGGTTGGGTCTCTGAGAACATTTGTGAGCACGGTGCAGTACTTCGATCTGTGGAACTGAGGCTATGTGTTGGAATAGACTTTCTAACTAAGAGTTTCTAAATGCTTAGAAGCTTTTACAGTGGACTTAGTTACATCACATTTTGTTTGTTGGTGCACTTTCTACTCTGTGAGCACCCAGATGACTCGGGTTTGGCACAGTGTCTAATAACACAGTAGGTGCTGACTGAAATTCCGTGAAATGAAATTAGTCATTTCTGCTCTAGTATTTTGGCATCCTAGAAATATTTTATTGCAATAGTTGCAGGATTTATATACAGTTAATATCAAAGCTGTGCATATTTGTGATATGAAGATGTTTTATATACGTGAACAGTTTAGTAGGGATCATCATTTTAGGATATTTGTCATCATTTATTGAACAACAACTTTACATGCTAAAGGAGGCATTAGACTTTTAAAAACTAGGAAAATCACAAGGATAAACTATCTGATTTGGGTATTTATTTTAATATAATATAATTTACAGAAGGAACCTGAAACCTCACAACATGAAGAGTAGAGTTTTTGGTGCTGACCTGCTAACATACAGACCCTTAGGAATCTTTTAGAAAAGTTATGGTTCCACGTGGAGAAGGGGGGTCTCAAAATCAAGTAAAATAATAGGAAGTAAATGGAAGCTTGTGTACCTGCTAAATATTAGTGTGTAACTAAGACGGATCAACTTATTGACAGTGACTTCATTAAAACTTTAAGTAATTTATGTCTTTGTAATTCCAAGTCCTTACCAAAAGCAAGAAAGGCTTGAAATAACTTTACAGTATCGATAAAATTAATATTGTTATGCTATTGAGTTGATTCCAACACATGGTGGCCCTGTGTACAAAAGAACAAAACATTAGCTGAAACCACACCACGCTCACCTCAGAAGCAATTGTGCTAGCCACTGTGTCAAACGATTTCATTCAGGGCCTTTCTCTTTTTCCCATGACCCTCTGCATTACTAAGGATGCTGAACGTCTCCGGGAACTGGTCCCTCCTGATATTCAATGAAGTCTCTCTGACCTCACTTCTAAGGAACATGCTGGCTATCCAGCTTCCAGTACAGATTTGTTCATTCTTTCAGGCATTCATACTATATTTACAATATTCTTTACCAACCCCATAATCCAAAGACACCAACTCTGCTTCCAAAACCCAAGTTAAAACCCAACCCAACCCACAGGAACCAAGTTGATCCCAACTTATAGAAACCCTATATAGTATTTTTGAATCTGTAAGTCTTTACTGGAAGAGAAAACTCTATCATCTTTTTTCCCCTGTGGAGTAACTCTTGGTTTTGAACTTCCAGCTGTTCACTTAGCAGAGTCCCATATCTTACCCACCGCTTGACCAGGGATCCTTTACTTCTCCTTACAACTTCCGTATTCGTTATCCAGGTTTCATATGACTATGAGGCTATTGAAACTAGTGTGACTGTGGGCATACCTTAGTAGTAAAGTGCTAAATATGCCTTTTACACTTTAGAGATTTTTTTATAGCCATGCAATATTCCCTTTCATATCCTGACTGCTGCTTCTATGGACATAGACAAAAGTTAACTAAAATCCTTGACAAATTCCATATTTTCTCCATTTAAAAAATAATTAAATAATTTTATTGGGAGCCCTTACAACTCTTATCCCAATCCACACATCCATACATTGTGTCAAGCGCTTTTGTGCATTTGTTTCCCTCATCATTCTCCAAACATTTACTTTCTACTTCAGCCCTTGGGATCAGCTCATTTTCCCTTCCCTCCCTGCTCCCCCCTTCCCCATGAACCCTTGATAATTTATGATTTATTATTATTTTGTCATATCTTACACCGTCCAACATCTCCCTTCACCCACTTCTCTGCTGTCTGTTCCCCAGGGAGGAGGTTACATATAGATCCTTGTAATATGTTCCCCCTTTCTCCCTCACCTTCCCTCCACCCTCCCGGCATGGTCACTCTCACCACTGGTCCTGAAGGGATCATCCACCCTGGATTCCCTGTGTTTCCAGTTTCTATCTGTACCACTGTACATCCTCTGGTCCAGCCAGATTTTTAAGGTAAAATTGGGATCATGATAGTGGGGGTGAGGAAGCATTCAAGAGCTAGAGGAAAATTGTATGTTTCATCATGGTTACACTGCACCCTGACTGGTTTGTCTCCTACCCTTGACTCTTCTGCAAGTTGATGTCCAATTTCCCACAGATGGGCCCTAGGTCCCCACTCTGCACTCCCCCTCATTCACAATGCTACGCTTTTTTTGGTCTTTGGATCACTGGCCCAGTTGTAAAGAGTTTTGTTTTCTTTACATTGAGATATAATCCATATTGTAAGCTGTTGATCTTTATCAGTACTGTTTTCAACTTCTCTTTGCTTTCTGTAAGCAAGAGTATGTTATCTGCATATTGCTGGTTGTTAATAAACCTTTGTCCAAAATACGTTGATGCCATGTTCTTCTTAATATCATCCAGGTTCTGGGATTATTTGTTCAGCATAAAGATTGAGTAAGCCAATACCATAGTGTAATTCTGACTCATTGTACACCACAAGACAGAATAAAACAGATCTTTTTCATTTTAAATCAGGTAAGCCTTTTGTTTTAAATGTTTTATGGTGAATTAATTGAAGGTTTACAGAACAGATCGTCAATTTCACATTCAATAATTCATACACACTTAACTTCCTCTCATTCACTGTAGTCACCTCAATGAACACCCTTATCCTATCTCCTCCCTTTGTCCCATCCTGCCTCCACCCTTCCTTCTCTGCAAACCCTTCTGAATCTTGTTCTTGGACAAATGCTATCCCCTCAGTCTCAAACAACTGATTGTTCTGTGCTGTGCTTACCTCACTAATGTCACTGTCTTCTTATCACTCCCTCCCATCCAGTCAATGCTGACGCACAGAGAACTTCCCTGGGCATGGTAGGACTGCCCCCGTGACTATACTGTTCATGGGAGCAGCAAACCTCATCTTTTTCCTGTTCCTCTTATAACTGGTCTAGCTGAACACTGAGCAGTAAGAGTGGGTTTAGTCCCAGACCTGAAAGGTGGCTATGAGCTGTTTCAGTTCCAGACCTGAAAGGTGGCTAAGAGGAGAAAGATTCTACAAGTCTCATCCAAAAAATGAGCTCAGTCTCTTTTATGACTCTTGAGTTTTGTTCCACATTTTTCTCCCAATCTATTCAGTGACTTCTAAGGTGATTCCTTTCAAAGCAATTGGTAATGGTAGCCAGGTGCCATCCAGATCTTCTGTGCCCGTGGTCCTGAATACTGATGTTGCCACGGTGCCATTAGGGTTAATTTCCTTTGTGTGTGTTTGCCCTTTCTCAGTCTCCTTTCCTCTGCCTAGGGGTAGACCTATTGTTGCACCTCAGATGGCTATTCATGAGCTATTAAGGACCCAGTTGCTGCTACTTAATAAAGTAGGATATAAAACAGTGTCTTTGAGGGCCATGTTGTGTCAGTTGACCTTGGCATCCCCTGAAACTTCGGTCCTGAGCCCTAGGCCTGGCAACTTGTTACCTCAAGGTGTTTGGTTATTTCTAAGGTTTCATAAATTTACCCTCTGTACGCTCCAACATATAATATACTCATGCATATATTTATATATTTGCAGCAAAAGTAGTTACACATGTACAAATAAAATTACACATGTACAAAAGTAGTTACACATACACAAATATATTTCATCTAACACATATATATGTGTGTGTGTGTCCTCTCATTCTATCGTCTACATCTGTTCAGCTTTCCTGTTATGCATATATACATCTATTCAAAGATCATTGTAATACAAACTGTCTATATAAAAGTATCTACCTCTGTCATCTTTCATTCTTGCTTGTCCCTGCTTCTATTAATTTTTGTCATCTCCTTCTTATTATATATTTTCTTCCCATTTATCCCAGTTAACACATGTCTACCCAGTGACTCCCCCTCTCTTAACCCACTCCTGGTAGCCAGCAAAGAATGACTTTTTTTCATTTCTAGTGTGAATTTCCCCCACTTTTCATGATATTGGTCTCATACTTTGTTTTTTGATTGACTAATTTCACTCAGTATAGTGTCTTCCAGGCTCATATATTTTATGAAGCATTTATCTTTACTGGACTGTAAATTTTTATGGAAGCAGGGAACCTCAACTTTCTCCCAAGGAACAGATGGCGGGTTTGAACTGCCTACCTTCACCGGGTCACTAGGGCCTCTCCTAACTTGAATAAAAATGTTGAAAGGATAGAATCCCGACTTGCACTTTTCCTAATTTTAAGCCACACAGTATTTATTCCCTGTTCCTCTTGATCTCTACATAGGTCAGTGGTTCTCAACCTGTGGGTTGCAACCCCTTTAAGGGGTCGAATGACCCTTTCACAGGGGTCACCCAATTCATAACCGTAGCACAATTACAGTTATGAAGTAGCAACAAAAATAATTTTAGGGTTGGGGGGTCACCAGCAACCATAATTAATATAGTTAATAGTTTGAACATGAGGAACTAAATGAAAGGGCAGCGGCATTAGGAAAGTTGAGAACCCCTGGTACAGGTGCCGCCGGATGAGCACAGGCAAGTGTTCTGAAATCTCCATTCTTCACAATGTTATCTTTAATGTATCAACTCAGTTAACACCAATCTGATGTCAACAATCATATTTCTCATTCGAACTATTCTTCAGAATCTAGCTTGTATTTCTGACAGAATCTGCTTGATTTATTGATGAAAAATTTAAAATTATTTTCAGCAAGTGTGTGATCTCAGTGTCATTGTTCAATGATTTCTATATTCTCATGGATGGCCTATCTTTGGATGGGGAAGGGATATGTATTTTTTAGTCACTGATTAGATAGCTGTCTTTCAAATCCTGACCTAGATGAGGGAGCGCCTCCAGCACGGACTCCTTCTGTTGAAACATTTTAATTTGTATTCTGTCAATTCCAAGAACCTCGATTTTGTTCCATGCCTTCAGTACTGCTTGAGCGTTTCCTTCAATACCATCGTTCTTACAGTGACCAATTATTTTTGGTACAGTAACGCCTACTCCATCTGTCTTCATTTGATGCTGCTGCTGTTGTCTTTCAATATTTCCCATTTCAGCTGGATGCTTGACATTTTTTCTTTAGTTGCTTCAGGTTGAAAGCTGCTATGTGCATTCTTCCCTTTTGGTTTTCTAACTCTAAGTCTTTTAGCACTTTATTGCCATATTGTAGTTTGTCTTCTTGAGCTATCCTTTAAAACCTTTTGTTAGGTCTGTTACTTAATCATTTATGCCTGTCACTATACTACTTTCTCTATGTTCCAGAGCAAGTTTCAGATTATCTTCCGACATTTATTTTGTAAGTTTCCTTGCCCTTTGAATGACCTTTTGTTTGTTTTATATATAATATTCTTTTTTTTTTTTTTGGAGATAGGACAATAAAGCTTTTAATAATACTCATTTGCTCAGGCAGAACTAGGCCTCTTGGACAAGACATGCCATACCAAAGCAAAGAGTTTAGAAGCAGAGATTAAAAGCAAAGAAAATAGAAAATACACGGTAGTCTTAAATTGCCAATTACTGGGCACCTTCAAATTAGGACATTTGAACCATAGTCCAATGACTTCGAAATCCATAAGCTTGGGATCATAGTCATCTGCTCCTCTAAGTCCCATTGGTATTTCAGTCCCTTTAATCTGCCATAGGTGTGTGTTTAAGGTAAAATGCAGTTTACTTAGAGGGGTTTCCAAATGAGTCCTTCTCATGTGGTCTGTGAAGGATGTTGTGTACCACAAAGGAACAAAGTCTAAAGTCCCAGTTGTCTATAGCATGCTGCTTGGGTCGTCAAGGAAGGTGGTCATATTTCCACCAATGTTAGCATAGGCTGGATGCTGTTTTAGCAAAGATCACAACAAGTTAACTGTTTTGTTTTCTTCTCTTCAGTATTTGCCTTAAAGGATGAATCCTAGCTGGTAGAAGGTTCTGGTGCCAGGAAGCCATTAAATATGTGGGCATGGCTAGCAATCAGGGTCATTTAGCTCATGGTAGTTGGTACATGGATGATTATAGCTTGCATTCCAATTATTTAAACCGAGATATTCTTGTTTAGGTTGGATGCACGGTGAGTAGAAGACCTCTTTTCCCAAGAAATAAGAGGGAGAAAGTCTTTGGAGAGTGGCCTCACTGAACTGGTAAGGTAGTTTCCCCAGATTTTGATGGTTTCCCCAGTTCCTCCATAATTTTGCAATGCCCTGGCCAAGTCTCTCTTTGTTTTTTGACATGAACTGAAAGATGCCCTTGCTTCTATCTACCCACTGAATACAAGAAGCCATCTCCGGGTTACACAGGGATTTAAGAAGGTATACAAACAGTCTAAGCTTCTTTCGGCCTTTTCCACCCTTTTGGTGGAGAGCGGCAGGTTACATTATCTGGTTTTCAGCGATATTCTGCAGTGATAGATGGATATTTGCTTCCACACAGTAGTCTGCAACATTGTTGGTGATGGCTTTCCAGGTCCAGGCAGGGTCCTCTGCCGACAGCACTCCAAAGAAGCTGGGGCTCCCTCGGACCTGGAGAGTACTGTAGGTTGCCTGTTGAATGTTGCCTCAACACATCAAAAGCATCTTCAAATGCTTGCCCCAGCTTGTCTTGCTCACTACAAGCCATGTTTGATTAATAAATTGGGTGATTCTGTTCATGAGAGTGTTACCTTGCATCCAAAAGGGCCAGATGCCAAGAGTCTTCGTTTTCACCCTCATATATAATATTCTAAATTGCCCAGCACAATCATCTGGACTTCGTCATTAGGGTACAATGCTTCAAATTCAATCTTGAGATGGTCTCTGAATTCTCGCTTGTTGTTGTTTTTTTTTCCACTTGAAATTGCACAGGAGTAATTGATGGTCTGTTCCACAGTTGGGCCTTGCTCTGGTTAGGCCTGATGACCTGGATCTTCTCCACCATCGTTGTTTGTAGATGTTGTGGATTTGACTCCTCTTGCGGATTTGATTTCACACTATGTGGTCTACCTGTATAGTAGTGATTTATATTGTTGAAAAAAGAATTTACAATGAGTCAATTATATGTCTTATAAAATTCTAAAGTAAGCTCTTCAGTTTCTGTCACCAAAGCCACGTTTCCCAACTGCTAATGCTTTTTTGTTTTGTCTTCAAATTTTACATTTTAATAACAATAATTATTAATGTGCCCTGATTTCATATTGGAACAATTTCAGAGTGTAGACGTTTTCAAAATTTTCCAATTTTCTCATCTTCGGCATTAGTGGTTGGTATGTAAATTTGTATCTTTTAATTATTATTATTATTAACTGGTCTTCCTTGTTAGAATATGGATATCAAACTGTCACTGATAGAACTGAACTTCAAGGTAGATTTTGAACTGTTGTTCTTAAAAGTAAATACGATGCCACTCCTCTTAAATGTGTCATTCCTAGCATAGTAAGACATATGTTTGTCTGATTCTAAATGGCCCAAGCCAGTCCATTTCAGCTCACTAATGCACAGGATACTGATGCTTATGGGGTAAGTTTCATTTTTAATGATTTCCAATTTCCTAAGATTCATACTGTATATACTCCACACTCTGATTATTATGAATGGTTACAGTTGTTTCTTCTCATTTTAAGTCATGTCACACCATTAAGGATAGCCCCAAAGCCTTGTTGTATCCATGCCATTAAACTCAATTAAAAACATGTAGTTATTGTGAAAGGTATACTCTTTGGTATGTACAAGCAAAGGTAATTCAATAGGGACTTCCAATGACTTTCAACATCTGGGAAGGTTTGAGAAGAAGCTTTCTTTTGCTTTAACCCTAGAATGTAAACAAACATTCAATGAGTTGTTCAAATGCTTTGCTCCGAACTAAGCCTAAAAATCATTCCGTCGCACATTGAAATTATTTGTACTGTTTCTCATTGGGATGTGGATCTCCAAAATGTTCTTTCCTTGGCAGACTGTTGTGAGGAATGCATTAGGCAAACTGCTGACAGGCTCAGCCATAAAGCTCGACTGGTCAGTGCCAGCTACCAATGCCTCACTTTCCAATATTCTGCTCAGTTCTTCCTGAGTCATCACCTTACTCATATTTGATGTAAGGCTTTTTTCATAAGATCCCTTAGGATTTTTTCCAAATATATAGGTAGTTTTATATCATTGTATCTTAGGTGCCATTTATTGCAGAACAGAAAGAGTTGGTTATTTATCTTTCAAAGTTCATATTTAAGTCCTTCTATTAATACTTTAAATTGGTCTGTCGGATTCATGTGGAAACTTAACACCAAGTAATTTCAAGTGTTATTATAATATCTTTTTGAAGCAGGACAGGGAAAAAAGTCCCTTAATTCTAACCTTCTAATGTTATACTCACAGAATTCTCATAAAAGTCTTCTAATTTTATATGCTATTTCCTTGAATATGACCTACCATTAAAAAAAATAAAATTGAACCTTAGCTTTGGGTTTTTAGAGCAATTTCATGCAATGGATTCCAATTATAATTTGTCTTCATGGACAGCTGCTTGCTTTCTTTAAAGATACTACATCTTGGGATTTGCTCTGCATTTGGCTAAGTATCAGCCCCAACATTAACTAACTATATGACCTTATAGAAATAACTTTAAATTTGCATACCTCAGTTTTTTAACAGGAAATGAGGATCAGAAAAATAATGCATAGTATATTGGGTTTATGTGATGATTATATTTTTTAATGCTTCAAAGGGATATAAAGAACATAACTATTATATCATCATCATCTTTATATCATCATCATTTCCATTATTTATTCATACCTAGCTGAGCATTCAGTTTTCTTTGGACAGTTATTTAAACTACAATTTTCTAAGTAAAATAACATTGTTTTTCTTTTTTTACAACCTTATACCTTTGAATTTTTGTTCAGGGTTGTAGGTTGTATTTGTACCCTGATTTTAGGTATAGAAATTGTTAATTTGGAAAAAGCGTCCTCAATAATTTTTTGTGCACAACATTTACTGAAAAAGTAGTTTTCTTAATCAGGGTTCCTGGAAAAACAGACCGAGTAAGTTACACACACACGCTCACACAGTCACGCCAACACTAAGCTCTTTGGAGGTGTTCCTGCCCTCTGAACGGTGCAGATGATAGAGAGCTCAGCTTCTAACTGAAAGGGGGGCCGTTTGAATTTGTCCAGAGGTACTCAGAAAGAGACTGGTGATCTAACTCTGATAGGTTACATTGATTGAACATTCTATAGCGCACAGTTCTGCTCTGAATTAGATGGGGTCACCATGAGTAACAGCAACTTGTTAACTGGTTTAAAGTAAGAGAATTTAACAGAAACATCCATGACATGTTAGCAGAATCTGCAAGAATTCTGACACTCTTGTGTCCCCAAAGGAGCCAGGTGGTGTATGGTTATGAGTTGGGCAGGGATCCATAAGACCGTAAGTGGGAACCGGAAGTCATTCCTCTGGAGAAAGAGAGGGCTTTCTATTCCCATAATCAATTACAGTCTCAGACATTCACAGGGACAGTCTACCTGTCCTGTAGGGTCATTATGAGCCTCCATGGACTTGATGGTTGTGAGGAGTTAGTGTGTGTCCCCAAAGATGAGTCCTACCCATAGACAAAGGGTAATCTGTTGTACTTAAATGTTATTCACATGTAAATGCTTCATTACAAAATCTAGACTAGAGTTTTATTCAACAAATGGGCGAAATTAGCTGTCACCATAATTAATAACAAAATTCATTAAAATATACTTTCCTTCTCTGGTAAAAGATTCAAGTGAGATGGGGGCAAGAAGAACTCACTTTCTCTTTTAAGACTACCCACAACTAAAAAGATGATTCATTTAACCACCTTAGGAGCCCTGGTGGTATAGTGGTTACTCATTGGGCTACTAAACTACAAGTTTAGCCGTTTGAAACCACCAGCACCTCTACAGGAGAAAAATGGAGCTATCTATCATGGGAGAAGTTTAACCTACCCTACAGGGTCAACAATGAGTTGGCATAGACTCTAGGGCAGTGAGTTTGGTTTTTGATTTGAGGTACACTAGACAGAAAATATTGAAGTTGTCAAGGATGCTGTCTTGCTTGGATTCACACTCGAGGTTCAAGGAAGCAGCAGTCAAGAGATCAAAAGGCATATTGCATTGGGTAAGTGTGTTAGGCAGGGTTCTCTAGAGAATTAGACAGATTGATGGATGGATGGATGGATGGATGGATGGATGGATGGATGGATGGATAGATAGATTTATACAACACAAAGGAAATAACAGCTAATTAGTCCACACAGCAATACAGAGGGCTCAGTTCAACTCACTTCCATGGAACAGTTAATATTCTGTAAGTCCTTCAACTCAGGAAGCCTTCTGGGTTCAAGGTCAAGGAATCAGACAACTGAGTCTTCCCTTAGGCAATGCAGTCATTGTCTGCCAACAGCTAGCAAACAGAAGGGCCCATCACCAACAGTCAGCAGCTGAGGAACTTAGCAAAGCAGGCCTGGATGGGATCTCTCACTCAAGCAATGCAAGACGACAGAACCCACCAGCCTCATGCTCAAGCCACGTACATACCAGCAGCCCAGTGAAGCAGGTCTCAAAGGAACCTCAAGCTCTAGTGACATGATCCATAGGTTGGTTGTTCCATAGGTAGTGTAGCTTACAAGCTGAGGCAGAGAACTAACTAATGCAGCTGCATGCTGGTCTGATCAACAGAGAGCAAGGCAGTGAGGGGTGGGTCTTCCTACCCATTTATATTTTTGCCCTCCAAACAAACTGCAACCTGATTTACCACCACATGCTCCTATTGGCCAGGCTAGCACAAGAAACCTACCTATCACAGCCCATCCATTGTCAAATTGGCACCCACACACATTTCTTTACCCGTATATAATCTCTAGACATTAATGAAATCACACAGCTAACATCATACATCCGTCACACATATAAATGAAAACACACTGAATCTAGTTGTACCTGGTACATCCTACATAAACAAAGGAAATATAGTCAATAAACACGCATGAAGAAGATAAACTGACAATCACAAACCTCATTTTTGCAATTGATCACATGGTTATAACTGATAGTTAGAACTACCTTCTTCTCCTACCCATTCTGTATTACCTTTGCCTTCAGCCAGAAGCCCAGCTGGCTGTGATTTTTTTGTCTGGTGGGATGACCCAGACCTTCATTCCTGAGGACTCTGAGTATTAGACGTCCTGTTAAGATGGGGTTTCTGTAGTGTGCCATTTACATTAATCACAGGGCAAGGTAGCATTAAGAGACAACTTATGGGATCTCCTGGATTTCTAATATATTCTTCTTTACCTCCATTAAGTAGCACCATTCCAATTTATCCTTGTTGGTCAGGATCAATCACACCACTCAGTACAGTGACACCCTTTCTGACCTGTTGATACAAAGGCATGAGAAGCCCAAAGTGGCCAGGAGGCATTCACAGCTGCCAGTGCAGTAGAGTCCATGCTGTGTTTCCAGATGGGAGAGTCCCTTCTTCAGGACTAGGAATGAAGTGCTCAAAGGAACCTCAAATTCTAGTGACAGGATCCATGGGTTGGCTGTCCCATAGGTAGTAGTGTAGCTCACAAGTTGAGGTAGAGAACTAGCTAAAACAGATGCATGCTGGTCTGATCAACAGAAAGCAAGTGAGTGAGGGGTGGACTTTGCTGAGCTATTTATCTCTTTGCCCTCCAATCAAACTGTGTCCTGATTAATCCTACACGTTCCTATTGGCTATGTTGGCAAAATAAACCTATCATAGTAAGTCTGCTGCACAAGACCTCCTTAAAGTTTTGAAAAGCAAGGATGTTACTTTGAGGACTAAGATGCGCCTGACCCAAACCATGGTATTTTCAATGGCCTTATATGCATGTGAAAGTTGAACACTGACTTAAGAAGTGAGGCATTTGGATTATGGTGAAGAATATTAAAATACTATGAACTACCTAAAGAACAGACAGATCTGTCTTGGAACAAACACAGCTGGAATGCTCTTCAGGAGCAGGGATGGACAGACTTCGTCTCACATATTTCAGATGTAGCATCAGGAGAGACCAGTCCCTTGAGAAAGATACTATGTGTCAGCGAAAAAGAGGAAGACCCTTAACTAGATGGATTGACACAGTGGATGTTAACAAGCCTGTTTCACAGCAGGTCAGGAGAGAAACACCAAAGCTAGCCATGATAACTTGAGGGGCTTTTCCTCCTCCCATGCAGCCTCAATAAAATTGTCTCTTGTGGGCAAGCCCATTCTGTGAGTCTCAAAGTCCACCTTTATTTTGGAAGGTAAGGGCTTAAAACTCTGAGAATATAACCCACAGATACTTTATCTCCACTATAGGAGGAAGAGAAAAGCGCAGACAACTATGGAAACATAACTCTGAGTCTGTGCTGGCTCCCGGGTTGACCCCTTTGGCAGTTTCCAGGATAAGGGTTGGCTCCCAGGGCCTCCATGGGGAACATAATAGTTTTGGGCTGCCACTCTAGACACAAGACTCCTAATGTGGATGAAAGGTCACTTCCAACTGTCTCCAACCCCCAGATGCATGTAATTCCCTCTGTGGTTTGAGGAATCCAGGGAGTTGATCCTTGGGACTTGGGCCCCTTAGCTAGTTTTTCTGGAGAATAGCTCTCTCTGGGCCGTTAATGTAGTCCCCTGTGAGCCTTCTGTACACTCCTAGATCAGCTTAGAGAGGACACACATGGGTACTCAGCAGATTCTGAGAGCCAAGGGGGAGAGGTAGCTTCCAAGTCTGCCTCCAAGCCAGGGTACATGGGCTCTCCCCTGTCCTGGTCCATGTGCCTGGCCCAGAGGCCTTCAAGCAGGGGCTGGGGGTGTGCTCCACTATACAATCCCCACTAGGAACTCTTGAATGCATCCTCTGGTTCAGGGCCATTTCCGCTCTGCAATGTCACCTGCATCAGCTCACAGTCCTCAGTTAACCTCCTTTGGGTTGTCCCTGACCTGTCCTTGTCTTGGCTGGTCCAGAGGTAGTCCTGGGGGGGGGGGGGGGGGGCGGTAAACGTGGGGGACTCTTCCCAGCACCTCACTTCTCACTCCTGGGCTTCTGTAAGGCTTAACAATGAGTACTGGGCTAAGGACTGACCACACCCACCTCCCAGTCACCTGGCCTGGAGGTTCTCTTGCTGTCCTTCCTACTGACTTCCCACCGTGGACTGCTTCTACCCTTTCCACTGCTTCACGACCTGTACTTAGGCGGCCTCCTGACATACTGGGCCTTGGGCCTAGTCATTCTCTACATCTGTGCTGCCTGCTAGACCTTCCCATCTGTGAATTGGTCTCATCAGTGACTTCTTTTGCAGCCTCTTACCTCATTAACCTAAGGATCTCCCTCTGCTTGATCTCTCACCCCCTATACCCATGCTTTCTACTAATTCACCTCCTACCTTGCTCCTCACACCTTCACATCTGGGTGACTGCCTGGGTCTACCCCACCCTCAAATGCCACACCTGTTTATCACTGAGGCCTGTCCTTCTATTTCTTGCCACACCCCTATTTATGGGTCTTCTCCCTCCTCACTCCTATACTTGCCTCACTAACCTTAGCTGGGCCACTTTCTGGGCCTCCCACCACCTCATTCACCTCACCTGGGCTGACTCCTGACCACCTCTATCACCTTTTGAACCATCTTGGAATTCTCTAGGCCTCCCCCAAGTCTTCAGCTCCTGTAGCTTATCTCCGTTGGGATCCCTCCCAACTCTTATTCCCCAGGTCTACCCTGAGTCTTCGCCTTTCCCAACTCCCTCTTACCCACCCCTTGGATTTATCCTATGGACAGGCACTCACCCAAATACCCGTCCAAGATGCTCACAGCCAAAAGTTAATGACATCAGCTAAAAACGGTCAGAACCCAAACAGCTATCAACCGATGAGTGAAGGAGGGAGATACTGAAGTTGCTACATCGATAAAATCTGAATATGTTAAGTGAGGTCATGGAAGCTGGGCACAAAAGGCCTCATCTTTTGATTTACATATGAACCTCTGAGCAAATAAATACATACTACAGAGAGAGAATTGGTCACTAAGGGCATGGGCTAGTGGGAGGCGCCATGTGCCAAAGGAGGATGGCATCATGGGTACAGGTTTCAGTTCGTGATTATGAACAGGGCATGGAAGTAGAGAGTGGTGCTAGGTTGATAGGATTATGGAAGTACATAAAGTCACTATATAACACACGTTAAAGTTATGGAAACAATTGTATTAAATGATAAATCCATGTCTTATAAAAGTATAAGCTAAAAAAACAAGGGAGGAAATTACCACCCAAAATGCCCACAGAGGTAAGGGTTGACAGGGGTTAGGCGGCAGAGTGGTCGCCCCTGGGGGAGAATGAGAATTTCCTAGAGGAAGTGTGTCCAGTGTCTGGGTCTAGTGATCACAGGCAGAAATGGAGGACTTAGGACTACCCACCCAGAGGCCCACCCACTGTTGTTGCAGGAACAGCAATGACTTACATTGGTGTTCCGTCGTTTCCCAGAGGAGGTGGTGCAGGAAGAAATTCCATCCTCCCTGGGGAGACTTTTCACCTGGTTGCAGAGATGGTGCTGGGGAAGGAGAGTCGGATACTCTCTGGAGCTCCAGCACTGTTGCTGGAGCTCAGTCCATCTCAGCAAGTGGTCCACCAACCAGTTCTGGGGCAGCCCAGAAGTTTCCAGCGGTTCTCCGTCTGGTGTTACTGACTGAGCTGGTGGAAGAGGGTCTGGCACTCTATGGCACTTGCTGCTGGAGCAGGATTCAGAGGGGCACACGCCAGTGATCCATGAGTTGGTTCTCAAAGGAGCCCAAGAAGAAGACATGGCTGTCTAGCAGGCTCTCAGCCGGGTACCAGTGACAGAGCTCACGAGGGAGGACCTGGTGGGCTGGTTCAGGACCAAGACTGGTTTCAGAAATCAGTTCTCCATGTCCTTTCAGGGGAGTCATGAGAGGCTCAACCGCCCTGCAGCAGGCCTGGTATGGTCAGTCTGATCGGAAAGACAAAGCCGCTGATGGAGGACTTGATGCTATGGAGCTCCATGGCTGGTCCTGCATCTGGAACGACATCAGCCAGTGCACCAGGACCCAGTTCTGGAGGTGGCCCAACAAGAAAATAGCACGCTTCAGCTGGTACTAGTGATAGGATTCCTGATGAAGTGATAGGACCCTCAGCCTGGTACCAGTGATAGGATTCATGATGGAGAACCTGGTTCTCTAAGTAGTTTTAGTGCTAGTTAAGGTGTGGCTAGGCCTCCACTGCTGATCCAGTTCTTCAGGTGGGTCAGAAAAACAAACAAACCGCTCAACAGGTTCTTCATCTGGTGGCCTGGATAGAGCTGCTAATAAAAGACCTGGAGGCCTACAGACCTGCAGAGTTCTTATTAAAGCAGGGTTGGCATTAGTAAGGGCTCCAGAGCCTGCTTCTTCAGTTGACAGAAGATAATGCTCCTGCCCACTGGCACAGTCTTCCTTTGCTTAAGTAACATAACCAGTGGAGGAGGGGAGGGTGCTTAAGCATAGCTCTTCTTCCAGTGATGTTGCTGGTTCCCCAGCAACAGGTGGCCTTAGGCATCCTGGATGGGCAAATCCTTTCACAGCAGGGGCCAGGCGGGACACTGGGGCTGCGGAAGAGAAACATTCACCAGGACTGCCTTTCCAAAGACAGAACGCATTCCACTGCCATGGAGTACATTCCACATTCCCAGCCCAGAATCAGTGGCAGCATCATTGACTCTGAGGTCTGGCTCAACTGCAGGTCAGGGCTCCTTCCTGAGTGTCCTTGCCTTGCTCCTCTCAGAAGCCCGCAGGTGTTCAAGTGCACCGCTTCACACCTGCAAGCTCTGCCTGGATGAGCTGCAGCATGAAGGTCTCCTCTTCATCCTGTTTGAACCCACAGGCACATTGGGGTGAGCCAGAGGAGTGGCTTGGCTGAGGATCCTAGGCCCTTTCAACCTGTGACTGGAAAGGACACAAGGGATCCAGAAGGAAACCGGATGAAGTTTTCAGAGTAAACACTGAGAGGGGGGCGATTCAATATTACCCACGGCTCCTGAGTCGATTCTGACTCCTTGTGATACTATTAGACAGAGTGGAGCTGCACCTTTTGGTTTCTGAGGCAGTAAATCTTTGGGGAGAACAGAAAGCCTCATCTTTCTCCCCCCAAAGTGGCAGCTGGTTTCAAACTGCTGACCTTGAGATGAGAAGCCCAACACACAATTCTCTGTGCCACAAAGGCTCCTTGAATTCAATATTAGGAACCTGAACTTATTTCATGGGTTATTAAAAAATATGATGACCCTGTAATAGGAGCAGCATCTCGGTGGGTTCTCACAAACTCCCCATTCTACAGGCAAGAAAACAGAGGCTCAGGAATGTCAACGATTGATGCGGGGATACCACCGAAGTCAAAGACTGCTGGTACCACATGACTGCTAATGCTGTGTGGGAAGCCATTCTAACTTGCTTGTTCCCACGTCCCACTGCTGAGAGTCTATCCTGGACGAGTTAGTGTATGAGGACACAGGCCAGAGACCCTGCCGCCCTGCTGACAGGGTTGGAGTCCAGTCGTCAGTCCAGCTTCAGCAGCTGTGAAAGGGCCAATCCCTGGGAGAACCAGCCTTCCTTCTGGAATGAGGTTCGGCAACGGACTTAAGATATAGTTCCTGACATGGTGGGGTCACTGTGATGGGATGGGTTCCCTGAGATTACATGTTTCATAAAAATGTGTGTCGCAGCCTAAGCCTCACTATTTGAGGGTAAAGAATCCTATTAAGCCTGAGGATGTGTGGGACCAAGAGATGATGTGGGAGGACAGGGCAGCCATTGCTTCCAGGGACAATGGGGCTCAGGAGTTAAACACCAAAACTGGAGCAAGGTAAAGAGATGCCTGGGCTGAGGGGAAATGTAGACAATATGAAAGACATATTTCTGGTATTCCTGCAAATCTGGATGTTTCCACTGGATGCATCAAAAAATAGGATTAGGATGACTAGACCATAGTAGCATGTTTACCTTTACTAGATACTATCAGCTGTCCAAACTCCCTGTCCCTGACTCGATTCCAACTCCAGCGACCACATAGTATAGGGCAGAACTGTTGCCGGGGCTTTCGGAAACTGTAACTCGGCACAAGAGTGGTAAGCCTGCTCCTTTCCCCGGGGAACCACTTGCTGTTGCAAACTGCTGATCACTGCACACCAGAGCACACCAAGGAGGAGCTGGGAGCACTCAACTCCATCATGCCAGGAAATTAAGAACAGCTACTTGGACAACTGACTGGAAGAGATACATATATGTACCCATTTCAAAGAAAGATGACCCAACGATATGTGAAAATTATAGGATTCTAAGCTAGCTCTCTCTCTCTCTCTCTCTCTCTCTCTCTCTCTCTCTCTG
>NW_022103896.1:51053736-51056411 GCF_000313985.2 Echinops telfairi | reverse complement strand
TCTCTCTCTCTCTCTCTCTCTCTCTCTCTCTCTCTCTCTCTCTCCTCTTTCTCTGCCTTCTTCTTCCTGTTGACAAGCCACGCAGTAGATTGCTGAGACTGGCAAAGAGCCCCTCTCTCTGCTTCACCTTCTTGCTGAAGAGCTGCACTCAGCCAGCTGGAGGAGCTACGTGGAGACCCCACAAGTGCTGAGATGCTTACACTGTCATTGAATCCACACGACTTTGCACCCACTGGCCTGTAAACTTCCTGCATTTTGCATTATTGTCTGTGACTGTGTGAGTTTGAAGAAAGATTTATGCCTCTATTGGACTTATCTGCTAGTATCAGATTTAGGGACTTGATCTGGATTGGGCTGGTATGTTTTCTTGTTATACAGATGCTCTTTGATATAAAGCTCTTTCTTCTACAAATATGAGTGTCTTTGAATTTGTTTCTTTAGTCAACCCATCCTAACACAAGGATGCATAATATTTCATTGTGTGGCTATTAGTTTATATATTAATTTCTCCATAGACAAGCTTTTCATTTCCATAATTTTGCTATTACAGAAATTGCTGTGACAAACGTGAGTGCACATATGTTTTGTTCTTTATTTTTTAGACCATATCCCAGGTAGAGAGATTGCAGGATCATAAGGTATTTTTATTTACAGTTGGGTAAGGAAGCTCCATACTGTGTTCTATCATGGCTGTCAAAGTCTGCTGTCATGTATGAACATTCCAATCTCTGCACATCTGTGCCAGCATTTATTATTCTCTATTTTTTTAAAATTGAGCTTAGAGTGCTCGTGTGAGGTGGTGTCTCGTTGTTTAATTTGCATTTCTATATCTGTCATCATATTACTGATGAAGAAGTGCATTACAGTCCCATTGGATTTTAATACCCCATTCATGGACATGCCTTCCAAAACATTTGCATCCAGTAGTTTATATTTCTTGAAATTATTTCTTATTTTAAAAGTTATTCTGCATGAGGCCCTTGATGGAAATAAGAACTGAAAATAATTATTCAGTCTATAGCTTATATTTTAACTCCATCAACAATGTCTTTTTAAGGAATTTCCTTTAATATTATAAGAACTTAAAGTGAAGGTCACCTGCTTATCAATTTTCCCCACTTAGCATTGGTGCATTTAGCATAATAAATCTTTGCCTGCTGAATGTTTACAAATAAATTCGTCCATTTTTGCTCATAGCACTATATTGTAACAATATTTTCATTTAGATTGCACTTAATCTGGAACTGATATTTATAATCTGAGGATCTAATGTTCCCAGTGTCTTTTGCTGAGACCAGCACTATAATACACCTGATATTTACCTTAGACTCTGATGTCATCCTATTTATCAGACATCATTTTCCATGTCAGATGTTCATGTTCATATATGTGTCTTGAAATTCATTCAATAAGTATTTATGAGAGCCACTTATACCACATTCTAGCATTTTTCTAGGTACTAGATATAAAATATTAAAAAAGACTATTATCCTAGTTTTATGTAGCTTACATTTTAATGAGTACAGCAAGACAAAAAATTAGAATTATATTATGTAACTAATAAGTTATGTGAAGAAGAAGGCAAGAAGTTGTCTGGCTAGTACTGGCTGATCAGGAGAAAGAAACAACAATTCTAATTCATTGTTGTAGAAATTCCTACTGGAGAAGATGAAACGGGAATGGTGAGGAAGGAGATATTCACATTCATGGAACAAAGTTTTCTAGGAAGAGGGAGCAAGAAAGAGCAGTGGTGGAGGCACGCATGACATCATGGGCTGAATGGTGGCCTCCCCAAATACATGTCCACATCCTAACTTCTGGAACTATAAGTAAAATCCTAATAGGGAGTTTTAACTCCTAGGAAACAAACCCAACACACTGCCTGACCCCATGTGAGGCATTTCTGGAACACACCTGTCCCGCCCCCTTCCTTCTATAGTTCCTGACATGGTGGGGTCACTGTGATGGGATGGGTTCCCTGAGATTACATGTTTCATAAAAATGTGTGTCGCAGCCTAAGCCTCACTATTTGAGGGTAAAGAATCCTATTAAGCCTGAGGATGTGTGGGACCAAGAGATGATGTGGGAGGACAGGGCAGCCATTGCTTCCAGGGACAATGGGGCTCAGGAGTTAAACACCAAAACTGGAGCAAGGTAAAGAGATGCCTGGGCTGAGGGGAAATGTAGACAATATGAAAGACATATTTCTGGTATTCCTGCAAATCTGGATGTTTCCACTGGATGCATCAAAAAATAGGATTAGGATGACTAGACCATAGTAGCATGTTTACCTTTACTAGATACTATCAGCTGTCCAAACTCCCTGTCCCTGACTCGATTCCAACTCCAGCGACCACATAGTATAGGGCAGAACTGTTGCCGGGGCTTTCGGAAACTGTAACTCGGCACAAGAGTGGTAAGCCTGCTCCTTTCCCCGGGGAACCACTTGCTGTTGCAAACTGCTGATCACTGCACACCAGAGCACACCAAGGAGGAGCTGGGAGCACTCAACTCCATCATGCCAGGAAATTAAGAACAGCTACTTGGACAACTGACTGGAAGAGATACATATATGTACCCATTTCAAAGAAAGATGACCCAACGATATGTGAAAATTATAGGATTCTAAGCTAGCTCTCTCTCTCTCTCTCTCTCTCTCTCTCTCTCTCTCTCTG
>NW_022103896.1:51025774-51053636 GCF_000313985.2 Echinops telfairi | reverse complement strand
TGCTCTAGCTCCCCTGCGCTGCTGGCTAATCAATCTGTCCTCTTTCAAGTCCTCCAAGAGCGCGGCCTCATCATTCCCGAGCCACGGTTTGCTGTTACAGAACCTCAGAATGTGAATGCATTTGGGAGGAAAAAACTTACTGGTAATTAGATGATTAAACTAAGGATGTTGAGATAATAAAACCCTAGATTATTTGAGCAGACTAAATAGAAGAAAAGGCAGAGCAAGATCTGAGACAGATGCAGAGAAGGTCATATAATGATGAGGGCAAAGATCTAAGTGCTAAGAGTCTTGAAGAAGCTAAGAAGGGTGAAGAACCACCCGACTGGTGGAAAGGTGAAGACTTTGAGAGCTAGTGGCCCTGCCAGCTCTCCTGGCCACCAGACTGGTGGGCGAGAAGGGTCTGCTGTTGCAAGCCTTCCGTTTTGTGGTCTTTGCTTAAGGCCACTCTAAAACTCGAGTACCAAACGGGTTGGGTGAAAAGAGCATCGGTACTCTGTGTCTACTGAAGTGAGACCAGGGAAAGGGAATAGGTGAGGTGGTCAGAGGGCAGCCAGGGTCCCGATGGGTTGAGGCTCAAGAGGTATGAAAAATACATTAGTTGCTTGTAATTTTATAATTTAAGGGGAACGCTTATTAACTCTTAAAAGAGATAAAAAGAACATAAAGAAACAGACACATGATCCAGATGTGGGAGGTCATTTGGATGAGGTCAAAATGGCATTTGAGGGTTGACAATTGAGAAGCTGGATAAACAAGGCAAGGGCAAAGGGAATGGCCCTAAACGTATACCTGGTAAATGTATACCTGGTGGCAGAGCATGACATCGTAGTGACAGGTGGGACTAGAGAAGCAGAGTGGGGCCATGGCTAGGACACATACGTTGTTAGATAGAAGGGTTTAAAAGATTGGTTCAGGGCCCTCCCACCAGGGCAGCCAGGGCAAGAGTGATAGGGCCTGACTCATGATTGGGGGACCCTCAGTATAGTGACCTCCATCAAGGACACACCCAGGCAAGCCCCTAAGGGACAGACTGCCCTTGCCTGGGCCGGCTGGAGAGGGGTGGTGATAATATACTTCCAAGGCAATCTGCCTGAGGGGAAGATGGTCTACCATTTCGGTTCATGATCAGAAATGTTCCATGGAGGCTTACTCTCTTCGGGGAACCTGCAAGATGGATAGCTGTCACTGCCGTCCATAGCCTTTTCCAAACTGAGAGGCTCAGAAGATCAGCCCTAGTACAATGCACCCTATGGTCACAAATGAGGTGTCAGCTAAGTCCACACAGAAGAAGCACCCCGGCGCGTGTGACGAGAGACATCAGCTTTGATTACAAGGGGTTGGGAAGTGATTTGCTCATGATTTTGGATGGCTCCTGTAATACATTGTTTCCAGCAACCTGCTCTACTGCCTTTAGAGAATCAGCTTTACTGGCTTGGTTGGTTACTCATTGGCCCATTTTTAGCACGTAAGAGCCTACAAAACCCATTTGATAATTGTCTTCTACATGCTCCTGCTCCGTTTTTTTCACATTATATTCTGAAACTTTTGTGCTTCTGTTGCCATATCTATGACCTTAGATTTCCTCTTCAACCTTCCTTGTTTTAACTCCAGTTGCATCACTCTGTGTAGAGATATATTGTGCCCCACTTCAACTTTAAAAGGGTTTTCAGACATCTCATATGCCTTATAATTTTTTACATTGTAAGTGAACTGAATTGCAGTAGCATCTCAGAGCTCCTATGCTATTTCACAGTCTAAAATAAGATCAGCCCATTCTAATTTGAAATGTAATTCTAGCTCCATGGTTTCCCAACAGTAAAATGGTACCATCTGGTGCACTATTAGTGCAAGACACTGATGTTTTATGCAACATGCATATCATTGGGATAGATACAAAAGCTGACATTTTACTAAGATTAGTTTGTCACCTTACTACAACTCATTAGAAGAATAAAAAATTATGGTTTTTCAAAAATGCAAACAATGTGACAAGATGTGTGTCCTTTGCTTATTGTCAGTTACATGACTAGCAGACCTCAATGACCTCCCAGGGGATCTGTGAGAAGATCAAGGGTAATATCAAGCCTACTGCCTAAAAAGTGGTTACCACAATCATATTATCTCGCAGGAAGATCAGAAATACAGGGTATGTGTTCTATTTGTTTTGTTCCTTGAAGTTTTTCAAGAATTACTTCAAAACTGTATTGGGTTTCATATATTTTCCAATTCATATCATACTCTGTGCACCGACAGTTTCTTCTGGATTTGCTAAGGTCCCCTGTGCCTATTTATTCAAAGTCTGCGCTGTGGCTATTTCACGGCACGCTGGCTTACCTTGGGGAGGTCTGTGTTTCATGAGTCCTTACTCTCCTGAAAGAGGTGGGATTTATTGAGTTATGGAAGTCCTCAGTTTCACTTTGATTCATGCCTCAGATACGAGGAATTTTCTAGTATGTTCAGACAGAAACTTAGGAACTCTGTGTGAGAATGGCTGGGAAGGATGTGGCTTGATGGTGCAGGAACCTGGAGTTAGATCAGTCCGCAGTTGATAATCTGGGCCTACTAAGCAGACATGCTTCATTCTGTGTTTTAGCTTGAGAGATTAGGAGAAGGTATAATAGTTTATTTGGCTGATTCACTGAAATGTAGGTTAAGAAATGGCCTACAATAGGTTTAAGTTCAAGCACCAAGTCTTTCTTGGTGTGCAATAGAAGACGGCATCCAAAGACTTAGGGAACTTGGCATATTAGAGTGCATTTATCAGAATATATCCAAAGATTCACAAATGGAGTGCTCTGAGGATGTGCTTTTTACTGAAACAGTAAGAAACAATATTTTGAAGGGAGTCCCATCAGCTCTGAAAATTACTCTGCTTGCTAATGTATGCAGCCAGGCTTAACAGTGGGAACTGCCTAATTGAATTAAGACACTTGGCTGGAAAGGAGCTGATTGGGCCCCGTGGGCAGGGGCCAAGTAGCAATACTTAATAAGGAGATTTGCCCACCTGTGTGCTCAAGGTGACTATGGTTACCATAATGAACAGCAGAATCAAAGTAGTAGCCAGAATATCATGACTTGTATGGGCCCACGGCCTTGACTACAAAGGCATAGTGTTCATGAGAGTGAAAGAGGTGTGGAGCCCAGAATAAAAGAAGGCTTCGCAAAAGGTTCAGGCTGCTGTGCAAGCTGCTCTGCCAATTGGGCTTTGTGATCTAGCTGATCCAAAGGCCCTTCAAGTGTCCGTGTCAGCTAGAGGTGCCATTTGGAATCTTCACCATGCCCTATCGGTGAATCCTAGCACAGGCCTTTAGGATTTTAGGGTAAATTTCTGCCATGCTCTGCAGGCAACTACTTTACTTTTGAAAAATAGCTTTTGGCCAGTAATTGGGCCTTGGTGGACACTGAAGGCCTCACTGTGCCACCAACTCACTATGAAGCGAAAACTGTCTGTCAGTCATGAACTGGGTATTGTCTGACCCCCAGGCCCCCAGAGGCACTCAAACCCCCAGCAGCTCTCCAGCATTCCATGACAGTGATCTATGCAAGATCAGGCAAGAGGAGGACCTATCATAAGCGGCATGAAAACGTGGCCAACATGCCTATGGCCCTGTCGCAGTACCACCTTTCTACCAATCTGCATAGCAGACCCTTCTCCTGTTCTGGGCCCCATTCAAAGATGGCAGCATTTGACGTCACTTGATAAATATGCATGGAGTGCAGTAATGGACCCATACTCATGGAATCTACTTATTTCACCATGTTTCTCATAACCCTGAAACAGTTGGATTAATAAAACAATGGAAAGAACTTACAAAGACACAATATGGTGCCTGCTAGCTATAAGAGAAATACCTTGTGGGGTTGAGGATTTGTTCCCTAGGGGGCTTTATATGCACTAAACCAGTATCTGATATATGGTGCTGTTTCTCCCATTGCCAGGACTCCTGGGTCCAGGAACAGAAGAGGGGAAATGGCAGTGGAATAACTCACTCTTCCTCCTGCTTACATACTCCCAACAGGTTTGCTTCCTGAGCCTGCTACGCACTGCTTTTCCTGTCCGAACGTCTCAGTTCCAAAGGGAGGCATACTCCTACCTGAAAATACAGCAATGATTCCAATTTAATGAAAGTTAAGAATGTCTCCTGGCCACTTTGTGCTCCTCATATCTGTGGATTAACAGGCAAAGAAATGTGTTGCTATAGCAGGTGCTCTGTCTGGGTGTGATTACCAAAGGGAAATTGGATTTGGTATTACATCATGGTGGAAAGAAGAATATGTCCAGAATTCAAGAGACTCCTTACAAACCAATGCCAAATTCATGGCCATTGAGTCAATTCCAACCCATAGTGACCCTATAGGACAGGGTATAACTTCCCCTGAATCTTTTTACTGAAGCAGAAAGCCCATCTTTCACCCTCAAAGCAGCTGGTGGTTTCAAACTGTGGACTTTGTGGATAGCAACCCTATGCACAACCACTGTACCACTAGGACTCCTCGCCAAGAAATGTCTTCGGTTGTGATTGGTGATTAACGTAAATGATAAAGTACAACAAACCAATTCTGACATGACTACTAACAGCCTACACTCCTGGAATGAAATTTTAGGTCAAACCACCACACAAAGAACCAGGATAAACTGGGGGATTTGCTGAAGGCAAAGGGCATACAGAATAGACGCTGGCAGACAGCAGACTTCAATACCAGCTATGGCTATGTGACCAGGACAGATATAAACACTGCCATTGTTATGAGTATTTCCTTTTGGTAGGTATGCATCAAATGTTTTTGTTTTGTTCACTTATAAAATACAAGATGTAAATGGTATAGTACATTTCTGGTTTTATGCATGTTAGTTGAATCAATTATAGAAGTTACTCTATTATTGTCTTTGGAGACTGTTGTTAAAGGGTCATATACAAATCCCTATGATCATTAGATTTGTTTCTGTCAACTTGGTGAGCCTGTGAAAAGATATGGCTGGAGTCCAATCTGTCATTCAGGCTGCAGCAGTTAACAATACCTCCTTGGGGGTATGGTATATTTGATCTAGCTAGAGGTGAATGACACAAGTGGATCTCTCTCTCTCTCTTCTCTTCCTGCTGGCCTGGTCACCATTTGCTTAGCCTCATCTATGGTAGCCTGTTCTTTGGACCTGCCTGTGGTCTTCTGCAGGTGTAGCCACCACCTAAGTCTCTGCTTCCACCACTTCTGGAACCTCCATCACAGTTGCCGCCTTCACAATTACCATTACATTCCAACCTTGTCCTTTTGCTCCGTGCCTTTGGGCTCTTTGATTCAGTAACCACATGAATCCAGACAGATATGGGTCCCAGCATCTGACCAAGAGAAACAACCCAGACTGGTTATCCTCTCTGTGGCTATGTGACCCACGCTCTTGGTATATATTCCTTTCCTGACATAAACTTTTCTATTTACAAATATTGAAATCTTAGCCATTGTGAGTGAAATGGGCTAGGGTTGCCCATTTTGAATCATTCATGTGGTTTCCTATGCCTGAGGGGACAAATTCCAAAGGAATGGTGTTGCAGTCATTTTTAAAAAGACATTTCAAGATAGGATAATATCTATTCACATACAAAGAAATCCAGTCAATGCAACCATTATTCTAATTTATTCACCAGCCATTAAAGCTAGTGTTGAAGGTATTGAAGAATGATACCAACATCTTCAGTCTGAAAATGATCAAACATGCAATCAAGATGTGTGGATAATTATTAGTGATCAGAATGCAAATGTTGGAAACAAAGATGATGGAAAGGTAGTTAGAAAATATGGCTTTGGTGATAGAAACAATGTTCAAAATTGCATGATAGGATGTTGCAAGACCAATGACTTCTTTATGCAAATACCTTTTTCAACAACATAAACAGTGAGTGTATGTACACATGGATTTCTCCAGATGGAATGTGCAGAGATATGACAAGGGAGAAGCTCATGATCAGGAACTAAAATGAGACCAGGGGCTGACTGTGGAAATGCTATTAATTGCTCATCAATAACTTCAGGTTGAAGCTGAAGAAAATGAAAACAAGTGCCCGAGAGCCAAAATATGACCTTGAGTAGACCTCACCCACTTTCCATGACATTTCAAGAATAGATGTGATGTATCGAACCCTTGTAACAGGAGACCCGATGAGCTGTGGAATAACACCAGGAACGTGATATATGAAGAAAGTAAAGGATCATTCAGAAGACAAGAAATGCGAAAAGATCAAAGTGTATTTCGGAGACACTCTGGAACTTGCTCTGAATCGTAGAATAGCTAAGCCACATGGAGAAATGATGAAGTAAAAGAACTGAACAGAAAATTTCAAAAAGCGGCATGAGGAAAGAAAGTAAAACATTGTCATGAAATGTGCAAAGACCTAAAGTTAGAAAACAAAATAGAAAGAAAGAGAATTTCAAGCCTAGAGTTTTGATATTGAAAAATTCTATAGACAAACTATTGAACAATGCAGGAAGCAACAAACGAAAATAGAAAGAATACCCAGCCGCTCTATGAAAAAGAACGAAGTCCCATCAACCACCTCAAGAGACAGCACATCAGCAAGAATCAGTGGCACTGGATGAAGACGTCTAAGCTGCATGGAAGGCATTAGCCCAAAGAAAGCTTCAGGAATCGATGGGGTATCAATATGTAGAAGACACACTTCACTTACTAAAAATGAGGCGTATTTGAAGCATGTGCTGATAAAGATCAAGGATTGAAACCTTCAATATGGACTGCAACTCAATGTAACCAAAAATATCAAATACACGGTCATAGTCAATGTTGATTCATAGCGACCCCCTGTGGGTTCAGAAACTGTTATTGTGTAATGGGAATAGAATACCCAGTCTTTCTGCCGAGAAGCTATTTGTGATTTCGAACTCAATGTAAACAAACCAAAATCTTCACAACATTATAAATAAGATAGTTTATGAAATTGAAATTGCCAAGGACTTCATCTTGGTTGGATCCACAATCAATGTTCAAGGTAGCCACAGTCACGAGAGTGAAGGTGCACTCCATTGGGTAAATCTGCTGCCAAGACCTCTTTAAAGTGCTGGCAAGCAAGGACATTACTATGAGGACTAACCCAAGCCATGGTATTGCCAGTCACCTCATATGCGTGTGAAAGTTAGACCTTGAATAAGAAAGACTGATGGAGAATCGAGAATTTGAATCTCTTGCTGGAGAAGAATATTGAAAGTACTGTGGACTGCCAAAAGAAAAAACAAAGTACAGTCAGAATGCCCCTTAGAAGCAAGCTTGGTGAGACTCTCTTCCTCTCTCCCCTAATTTGGACATGTATCAGGAGTGAGCAGTCCTTGGAGAAGGACACTAAGTTGTTAAAATAGAGGGGCCAGGACAAAGAAGAGTATCTCCACAAGATAGATCGTCACAGTGACTGCAACAAGGGGCTCAAAGAGAACACCGGTGAGGGTCCCTCAGGACTGGCCAGTGTCTCTGGTGGGCTTAGAGAGGGCCGCTGTCAGTCTGGCCAACTCCACAGCAGCTAACAATAACTGCAGCCACTGAAGATACATATGCACCTGTCCTGGTTTTGCTTCTCTAGATAACCCAGCTCAATACAGAAAGGTAAAGTATTTACTGTAATTTTTAAAAGATAACACAGTTATTTTCCATACACAGTTTCATAGTATTTTTGTTTTTGAAAAATGTGCTTACTGAGACAATCTGTATGTTTTATCTTAGTTCCAGAATTATGTAAACGTAGCCAGTGGTGAAAGCTGATTTGCCACTTCTTCCAGCTGCTCCCGCCCCCTTACCCATACCTGTTATGAAGACATAGTGTGCTAAGTCAAATGCTGATGCTTTCTAAAGCAGTGGCTTACCTTGGAAAGCTGTAGTCACCTTTGTACACTAATCTCTAGAGGTAAAGAGGATTACTACGTAAGAAAAGAAAAACTTATTGTCATCTTAATTGATGACAATATCAAGAAAACAGTAGATTTTTGAAGGTTGATATGTTTAAATTTTCTAGTCTCCTATCAGAATTATATAGTAGCAAAAATCTGATAGCCCTTTTAGAGCTTACATATGCTACTGGCCGCATGCTTCCCTGTGCCGTTAGCCTGTTCACTGGGTCTCTTTTTCCCACTTCAGATTTGCTGAAATGGGTATAGAAAACAAAATTCCAGAAACGAGAACTGAATCATTTTTATGGAATGATGATGCCCAAATGCATCATCTTTTTATATATCATCATATACCTTGAGCCTTCAATTTTGGCAATTTAATTTTTGCTATATAAAACTTATATGTTGCCCTAAGTTTTCATGAGCTGAAATAAATGTTATCAATTAAATGTGCTTGATTTGATCTTGTTTCCATCCTTTTAAAAATGTCATGTTAATGTCCGTAGAGAAAAGGGATAATTAAAATAAGAGGTTAGTAAGTTCCTGAGAGTGTTGCCCTTTAGACAGCATTAGGCTTGGCCCTGAACTCACTTTGCGACTCCATTTTCAACCAGGCAATCGACAGGCTTAGAAGAAGAACAAAAACCCTAAGGAGGAGTGCTCTACTGGAGACCAATCCACCACGCGAAATCAAATGGAGGCGTTTGCCCAGGAAGACGGCTCCAAAGGCAGGGATGCAGAGGAAAGAGAGACTGAATGGCAAGAAAGCAGCCACATTGTGGAGATTGCATTCAGCCCCACAAAACAAAAATGCATATAAATTATTTAACGGAAAACCCAGATCCTCTATAAACTTTCACCAAAATCACATTAAAGAGTTAAAATATAAATTTGTTCAGTATTGACATGTAACTTCCCAAAGTTTAGCAGCAGGATCACAGACTGATGATAGGTATCTTTCCAAATACATATTTATTTTCATATAAGAAAATAATATAAAATACACACATGGAATGTATTGAGTTATAAATGAAAGTCCCTAGCTGGAGCAAATCATTTGCACTTGCCTGCCAACCTAAAGGTTAATGGTTCAAACCCACCTAGTTATACCATTGGCAAAAGGGAGGGCCTGACCATGTGCCTCCCTCATGTTATTGCACAAAACTGTGGACGGAGCTTGTGTTCTTTGACGCATGGGTGGCCATGAGTCAGAATCACCTCAGTGGCAACCGGCAACCACAAAGTGGAATGATAATTATGATTTGCTCTAATCCTAACTGTGGAATGAAAATTATTATGAGTTATTATATAGATAATTTCCCAAAACCCTAGCAAGAAGGAAGAATGAACCAAAACTTTGAAATAATTTGTTTTCTACCTACTTGCCTGCCCCTCGCTACCTACCTTCCCACCTCAGAATAATTTTATAGAGTATTCCTATCAGAGTAGATGTAATATAGATCATCACAGGAATGAGTATGACACTGTTTCTTTTGATTTGCTCTTAAAACACCAGAGTTTTACTCCACATATTTTGATAATATCCTGTTGTGTCCCAGATAGTGAAGTGAATGTATGGGTGAATAAAATATCTTTTCCTTAAAACTTCCCAACTCTGAAATACAATTTCTCTTTTGTACTAAACATCACAGCCCATATTTCTCCTTACCCTTCTTTTAAGTTCGCAACTGATTTTGAAAGAGAAATAGAGATAAATGTTTCCCTACTCAAACGCCTGGCCACAGGATGACCTCCGGCCGCTTCTGTGGATCCCTTCTGACAAAAAGGAAGTTCTAGAGGGTGTCAGATGTCTTTGGCCCATCGGTCAGATACCTGTCTATGTGACTCCCATACAGTAGTCATTCTAAAAATGCTTACCAAAGAAATGAGCTGAAACTCACCATTGGACAGTTGTAGTTATTAGAAATATTTTCCTGTGATTATGAATTCATATTAAATTTTTACTTATCCTAATTAATACTACAATAATAGATTTGGCATTTTAATTAATATATCATTCCAAGTATCTATAATAAACTTTTTCATTTTTCTTGAATCTCCAAATTAGGTCATTTCTATGCAGAGCCGGACATCAGCAGAATTTCGATGGATAGTTTCCTTCTGAAGTTCTGTGGTTTGAACAGACCCTTTCCCCCCCAATGTTTGAGAACTTAGTGCCCTCACCTGCTTCCCACTCTCTGCGGGGCCCTCTAGAAGGTAGACGTTCCTTGTAACACCTTCTTCCACTTCTCCTCAAGCAAAGTCCTTCCACCTTATCAAAATCTGTGAGAACCAATGTGTTCTCTCCTGGTAAGCAGGGTAAAAACACAATCATATACAAGATGAGAATGTCTTAATTTGACACACAATATATGACCCCAGCCAAAACAGTGCTCTCACGCAATCTTTAAGAAGCAAACCCAAAGCAATGCCACAAGTTAGATTAGGGGGGTGGGGGGGGTTGGGGAGAAAAGTTTAATTAAACACTTAAATCAAGGAGCAGCTGCTGACGTCAGCTCATTGTGAAGTTATACTGCTTCGAGGATCTAAGCAGAGAACATTATTTATTAGTCATTCAAAACAAAGTCATCAGGTATACCTGCCTTGGCATCTCCCACTGTGACCCCCTAAGTAAAATCACCTTGGTCATCCCTCATTCCCGCCTCCCCGCCCGCACCCCTGTCTCAGAAGGTCAACCTCTTCCTCAGCTCAGAATTAGCTTTTAACCTGCCCTCTTGAAACCATTCCCTTTATCTTAATCATAATGTGTTTAGTTTCCTCTGTGAGTCGTACTCAACACCTCTTTCTGCCATCTCTGTTTCTCCCAACGAGCGTAGGATTACATGATAGAAGACTGGAACCCACGCAGTCAAACCACCACAGACGGCCCTCTTCTTGCCTTGCCAAGCACAGAATTTGCACTCGCGGACTACTCCATGCCTCGACTTCCTCTTCTCCACAAAACCCTGGACTACATTCAGAATGTACTTCTGTCTTGCCCATGGTCTAAGAAGTGTTTTTACAAAGATTGATAAAATCTTCCAACTACTGGTTATTTCTAACAATTTTTTTTGTCCACATGCCTTCACCTTTGAATATTACAAATGTGCTCCTCAAATTCTTTCCTTTGTTTTCTTGTTCGAGATAAGAATATTCTTGTATTTTGAAACTTGTTAGACTGTATCATTTGTTTTCCTCTCTTGATCTATCTTAAAACGTGTATTTTCTTGGCTTGATCCTTGGATTTCTTGGCACAATGGTCTCTTCTGGCTGTGCCCTTGTAGATTCTCACACATTCTATTGAAGATTAGGCTGCGATTTCACCTACTGATGACATTAGTAGTCACTTTTTATTTTTCATTATTTCGATCATACCATATTATTACAAACCGAGCCTTACGTTACACAAACAAGTATCATCTTAGAGTTTTATGTTAGAATTTGAGAATGGTTTCACTGGACTAGGTAAAGGTATTAGGTAAACACTTTAGCTAAAGGTGGTCTTAAGGATGAGAGAGGTCTTGTCTTTCTCATATGGTAGATAATTATAAATATCCTAAATGTGAAATTACAGTCCAAGAAATGTACATAATTTTTGTAAATTGTGTTTTAAAACTTAAATTTTCTTCCCTTACGGCTACTATATATTTACATCGAGAAACCTTGAGATCAATGCAGTTATTCTTGTTAGTTGTAACCCATAATAAATGGTGGTTAAAAATATATTCTTTTTTCCAGTTAACACTATTTTCAAAAGGTATTCCAGATGAAAAATGATAGAGCTTGTAGAACTCTGAGTGGTCAGTTGAGTTATATTATTTTATTCACTATAAAATAAAGCTTTATTAAATAATTTTATAGGACTTTCTCATTTTTGAAGTGATTTATTCTATATTAAAAGTAGAAAGAAATTATCTTGTTAAAGAAAATTGTGCCATTAACAAAAAAGACTACATATACATAATAAATATTTACACATGTACAGAGAACATAGAGAAACACATACATATTGCCCTACACAATCAGACTATATGTGTGGTAGTTACATAATCTGGTGTCAATTTGAGGATTAAGAGTGTAGGGGTGGAGTGTAGCCTGTCAATCAGGATATACAGCCAATGAGGTCTCTGTGGATATGGCCTCCTCCTGAGGATTCTGGGAGCTCCAGTATTATTTTCCTCCTTGGAGGTGGAAGACTCTCTCTCTCTCTTTTTTTTTTAAGCAAAAGGGAAGAAATTTATTGGTGCCCATATGGGAAACCCTAGAGGGGCCCAGCATCCCCTACTGTGTAGGCATGCCCAGCAAAGGGTCATACATTCACTGTACCCCCATGTCCCAGAGGGACTCCCCTCAAGCCTAGCCCCAAAGCCCCAGGACTGCCTGGGGGTGGGGGCGTGACTCTCTCTCTCTCTCACTCTCTCTTTCTCGCTCTCTCCTTGTTCCCTGAGAGACGTTTTGCTCATGAGACACATGGTGCTATAGTACGCTGATTGAGCCCTTGCTACCTCAGGGCCCTGGGAGCTTGAGAAGGCACATGGAGACCCCTGCCGGAGCTGAGATACTTACACCACCTCTGGATCCACAAGATTCCCCACTCACTATCCTGTGATCTTCCTGCATTCGGCATCATTGCATGTATTTCATGAGTGAGAAGAGGACTTTATAGACTGTTATCAGACATATGGGCTAATATCAGACTTATGGATGTTTGCTCAATATTCAATTGCTCTTGTATATAAACCTCTTTCTTATAGTAAGTAAATAAATAAATAAAATTATATAACTTCTTAAAAACTGGCACTAAATATGTTATATATAAGCATCATAAGTCAGAAACAGAATGATTATTTACTTGAAGACTGATGAACAAAATTATAAACATATTTTATTTACACCTCATTAAGATTTATTTTGAGCCTTTGAAATGCTGAATATCTGGACATAGAAGATGGAGGAATCACACTACTTAGTGAAATGGATGAGATGTATAAAACACTAAGCTATGTCTCCCACACAGTGAAGAAAGCCTCCCGAGTTTTGATCAAGAATTTTGTTTCTCTTCACATTAACTAAGTAAATAAAACTGTTAGAAAAAAAGTTTGGGAGTCGATCTTTAACCAAAATAATTTTCTTTGCCTAAACGTGGAATGGAAACTTGGCAAAATTATAAAACTGAAATATCATTCCTTGTTTTCAGTGATTTAGCAATATATTTGTAACACAATGGTGTTAATTTATCGCTCATTCCAGGATTACAAATTTACATATTATCATTAACACTATATTTATTTACATTATATTCTATGCTTACAGGGCATTTTAGGATCTTCGGATATAAAATTTCATTCATTTTAAAACAAAATCATTTTTAAAATAATTATGAAAATGCCAGAACATAACTTCATTCATTTCTTTTTTAAATGCACAATATATTTTGGTTTGGGCATTATACCACTTCTGTTAATCAACTAAGTTAATCATTTTTAATAACTATACATAGTAAGGTAATGTTGAAGTGCACGTCATGATGATTGTTAACCATAGAGGAAGTAATATGATCTGAGTCCAGCACAATGAAATGAAACTAACAAAGAACGAACATATGAAGGACATCAAGATATTTAACCTTGCCTTGGAAGCCGTTAAATATGGAGAATTAAAAAAGAATATCTGCATTAAAAAGGACATTTTTCCTGCTGCTGAATATGTTTCTCAGTTCAGAGGGGATGGCATTCCATTCTACATCCTAGCTCGATTGCAATCTGTTCCTGACAGGACCATCCATCTGTTTAGCCCGAACAGCCGTGCAGTTGCTTGTGGCTTAGTCACAGATGTAAGTAGGAGGTTGACTCCAGGTTTTCTGACTTATACTTGAATCCAAGCTAATGTGACACATTTGCAAGCATAGCTGCACATGCTCTGATTTAATTGGGAAATCTCTCCTTTGACTTTCACAATAGCACAGAAGCAGAGACGCTTAGTCTAAACAGACCTAGATTCCAAGCAGACCTGATGCTGCTTGCAGATGCCGGGAGGTGTGATAAAGAAGCAAGGCTGTGGAGACACAGGGATGGCTCTGCAAGGGATGAACAGCTGGTGTCTTTTGTAAGTTCTCTGTCCAACAATGATGGGAGATGGGGACCTTAGGACATGCTCCACAGTGTGTTAGTGGTACAAAATCATTAGTACCTGCTTTGTTCCTAGAAGCTGGACATCCTTCTACTATTCTTGCTGATTTCAATTGATATTTTTGGGTCCCAGAATGATTTATTGGAACGGTATATGTCAACTAGAAATCTAAAATGTCTGAGACATAAATCAAATAGTTAACTTCTTCATTCACTCTTCTCAACATGTTAGCCAAACCAAAAAGAGAGAGAGAGAGAGAACTCTACAAGCTATGTTGGACATTGCACCATGTTTAAAAGTGCAAAATGTACTGAACACGGGTGAAGCATTTTTAAAATGTGCAGCATCCTACCATGGTTTATAATAGTGTATTTAACTTCAAAATGTTTTGAATACTGATGGCACTTGCTCCGTAAGTGAAAACTAGCCTCCTCAGTTCTCAGAATACTTGCTGTGGTCCACGTATATTGCATCTCCACATCTTTGTGTTGGTATCCATATAGCTTTTCCTGTAGACTGTGATATACTACAAATTTCAGCTCCGATGTCATTTGCTCCATGAAGCCTTCTTAGTATCCTCAGTAAATATTAATCTGGCATCCTATAGAATTTTATTTTCCACACATAATATTATTCATTACAGTTTGAATTGAGTGATTGTTGTAGACCACATTTGTATTTTCCACTATATTCTTATCTTCGATCTCTTTATATAATTCTGTTTTATGCCAAGACTCTTAAATAAAGTTTGCTGTTGAAGCTTGGTGCCTGGTGGTCCTGCTGAGTAAGGCTTGGAGTACTAGCCACAAGGTTGCCAGTTCAAGCTCACCAGCCAATCCCCAAAAGAAAGAAGAGGCTATCTGCTCCAGTAGAGATCTGCAGCCTCAAAATCCCGATGCAGGAATATTATGAGTTGAAGTAGACTGGAAGGCAGTGGTTTGGTCTGTGTTACATTATGTACCTGAAAATCCTATGTTGGAATGCTACTTGTCGGTACCTATTTAGAAATAGGGTGTTTGTGGATGTAATCAATTTAAGAAGGACTCATTGGGTTAAAATGAATTATAATCCAAAGAATGATGCCCTATGCGAAGGACTCACAACTCATAAGGAGAAAGCCATGTGCTGATGGGTGCAGAGATTGGAGCAGCACAACTGCAAATCTGGAAACTAGCAGGTGTCCTCCAACTACGGCCCGTGGGCCATGTGCGGCCCGCAGAGGACATTTATCTGGCCCGCCAGGTGTTTTTGCCCCATTTGGTTTTTTTTAACTTCAAAATAAGATATGTGCAGTGTGCATAGGAATTTGTTCATAGTTTTTTTAAAAAACTATAGTCCGGCCCTCCCATGGGTCTGAGGAACAGTGAACTGTCCCCCTGTTTTTAAAAGTTTGAGGACCCCTGCAAGGATTGCTAACAACCATAAGCACCTAGACTAGAGGGAGGCATGGGACGGAGTCTCCCTCAGAGCCCACAGAAGACACCAAGGCGCTAACATGTTGCCTGCAACCATATTTGCCAACCTGAGCAGTGAGATCATACATTTCTGTCACTTTAAGGCACCGAGTTTGTAGTACTTTGTTATGAATTATGAAATGAATACGTGTGTTCGCAATAAATTATTATTGAGTTGAATTTTGACTACTCATGAGATGCAAACGCCAAGAGAGTTTTATGACTTGCACACTTGTCTCCAAAAAGTTCAGTTTTAATATGAGTAGAGTGGTGCCTAAATTGAGTTCCTAAATGGGACTTTATTGTCAAAAAGGAAAGAGAGGAAAGTTACTACCAAGTAGCAAAACCCAACCTCCCACCCCCACCCACAGTATACAGGCCTTCTCCAGCCGGCCCTGTCCAGCCCCACCCCACTGCCCAAAAACAGCCCTTCCACCCCATCTCCGAGGCCGAGTCTGGACACAGGTCTGTCGGTGCAGGGTTTTGGTACCAGGGTTCTGTCCAGGGTTGTCCCCACCCTGCCCCCTGAGGTCAGCTTCCATTCCAGGTGACACGGAACGCATGATAGGTTCAGGCAGGCCTTCAGAGAACCTAGGGCTTTTGAGACCCTGCACCCCAGCTCCCGTCACACCCTCTGCCCTGCCTCCATCTCCCATTTCCCTGAGGCACCCCACTCAGGGTGGGGCGGAGCAGGAGGGCCAGTGGCAGTCAGGTCCCTCAATTATGGCAGAAACGTCCGTCTGTGCCATGGGTGCCTGGGCTGTGAGATAGGCGGGGCCCTGGGGCAGCCTGTCGAGAAACACCAGCTGGGGTGGGGAGGATGGCAAGAGGTGAGGGGTCCCCAGGACCTGCCGTCTGGCCTGGAGGGAGTTTGACTTTGGCCAAAGGCAGTGTGGCCTTTTCCTGGTGGCTGGGTGCATTCTTAAAATATTTTTATTAACTTATCCCATTAAAGTTGGAAAAAAATCTCTGCAATAGGTATGTATGGCAAATGACCAGTAAGTAAATTGCAACTGCTAAAGCCACAGTCTCTGATGTGCATTGTTACATGGAAAAGAAATAAGTTCAAACCTTTCATGAAATGGGGAAATATCCAAATTTTCAGGAACTATTCAGACCATAAATTGCTTATCATCCTGACATACGAATATTTTGGAAATACGAGAGAGAGAGAAGCATTAAATAATGCTTCTTACAATAGGAAGGAGGAAACAGTTCTGTCATTTACATCATACCTTTAGTCAATCTTCAGAATTTACCTGAAAGGAAAATAATATATCAAAAATCTCTGAAGTTCTCCCATGGTATGAAGTAACAAAGAGGGTGTGAAGTAGACTGCTTACTTCCAAAGTAGACTACTTACTTACTTCTGGGAGGTAAATCCTAAGGGTTCCTAAGATTTACGTCAGCAGTTCCCAAGGGGAAAAGAGATGACAAAGTTGGATTCCTCCCCTTGACACACGCAAAAACATACACACGCATCCATCTTCTCTTTAAATATGGCAGTTCTTCTATTTTGCTATGTATGTTGAGCTCTTACCTAGAATATGTTTACAGACATGATTCCTTAAACCATACAATTTGAAAATCGCCTTTTGAAAGCAAGTAGCAATAAAATCCAATAATTCTTAGGCAATTTTCATCATTGCTTCAAGTTTTCTAGCAAGAGAAGTGAAAACAAAGAATATTTATTTAAAACAAAGGCTAAAATGTTTAACTTTTACAAGAAAGAATGAGACTGAAAAAAAAGAAGACACCGACGAAGTGACGCATGAAGAGATACACGACTATGAGCTGCATTACCTGCGCACCAGCACGCCCGCTTCCCGGGGAGGTGTGGAGACGCCACTGGCCACGCTGTAGTCATCCCTTGTTCAGTATCACACTGGAGGATTCCTGGGAAAGAGAAAGCAGAGTAAATGCACCTGCTGGTTCTCTGCTTCACCCTCACGGTAGCTTATTTAGCCTTCCTCCCTGGACCCTTGGGGGGCGGGGGGGACTCACAAATATAGCTCTCGTCTCCATGATCGAGAATTTCATTCAAGTCTAGAGTTGGAGAGAACACTAGAAACCAATGGGAAATAAAGAAGGTATTTGAGAGAATTTGAGAAAGAGCCCAAGATCTCTGTCCAACATATACAAATTCTTTTAGAAATCTTGAATTGTAGTACTATATAGTTTTGCTTGAGTAAATGATCATCAGAGTGTGGTAATCAATTATCTTGTAGGAATTCATACCAAACTAGTCCCGAGAAGTTAAGATTGAAAATGTCACAAAAGTCCATCTCTTGCGACTTTGCTCCATTTCTCCCCTACTCCTCCCTTGAATATATTCCCTCTCATTTCTGGGTTCTGTGAATCACTGCAGTGTCCGATAGAACTTGTACATTTTGAAGATGTTCCAGTTGGTGGTAGGTCCAGTTCAATCCGAAGTCCAAATGTCAGCCAGATGCTGGGGCCAGAGGATGCCCTCCATTCCTGGGACTAGCTGGTGATGAGCTCATTCCCCCTGCTTCAGGTGGACTTGTTTTATATGCAGCATGATACCATTGCAGGGAATACTGTCTATGCTTTCTCAAAGGCAAATCCTGTCTTCCCCCACCTTCTTACCAGACCCTGCAGGGAAAGGCTGTTTGGTGGAGTTCCATGGTGCCATCGATTTTCACCCAAATGTAAACATTTATTCTCCACCCCTGGACTGTATCTTATTTATGCACAGATAACCTGGGGCCTTTGGCAAGAGTTTTCCAGTAGACATGGGCCTTATGTGTACTCTTCCTTCCTGACCACTCTAGAGTGCTCTTTGCTCTCTTTTGAGCTGTAGCATGCAGTCCTTAAATCCTCTGTAATACTAAGATAACCATTAAACCCACACCCTCTACTAAGGTCAGAATTTCATCCCATATCTCTTTGTTAGCAACAGACAAGAGATCAAAAGATGCATTGTATGGACAAGCTTGCTGTACAAGATACTTGAAAGTGTTGCAAGTAAGGATATTATTTTGAGGACTAAGGTGTACTTGACCCAAGTCATGGCATTTTCATCCGTCTCACATACATGTGAAAGCTGGACATCGAATAAGGAAGGCTGAAGGATTGATGCATTTGCCTCGTGGTGTTGATGAAGAATATTGAAAGTACCATGGACTGCCAGAAAAGTTAAAAACAAACAAACAAACAACTTTTGGGGCAAGAAATATAGGCAGAGTACTCTGTAGGAGCAGGAGCAGTGAGAATTTATCTAGTGTATTTTAGACATTTTATCATGAGAGGACAGTCCCCTTAGCAGAACATCTTGCTTGGTAGAGGGGCAGCGGGAAAGAGGAAGACTTTCAAGAATGTGGAGTGGCCCAGGGGCTCCAACAATGGCCTCACAGCTGAGAACACTGGGACGATGGCGCAAGAACGATGGTGAGGATGGTGCAGGGCCAGGTGCCATTTCCTTCCAATGATCTAGGGCTACTCTGGGCAGGACCAACTCAATGGCATCTGGTAAGAACAGCGGCGTATCTGGTCATTGATGAAGAGCATGTCTGCTGTCTATTGCGCTCATGCACATCCTCCTGTAGAGAAGCTGCACAGGGTTACGTGGTTAAAAGACAAGTTTTACAGACAAGTCACTGTCTTTTCCAATTTCTTTCTAATTCTAATTTATTTCACTTTGATTCTGATACTTTTCTGAACTCTCATGTCTACCACTACGATGGTGATTGGAATAACACAAGTAAAGTTACAGGAAATATGTTCATAAGGAATCCATATGATTATTCTCTCACAATCTTTAATGGATGATAGTCAATATTATGCTAATTTGTAACTATTTTTATATGTACATAAAGTATTTAGTATTGTACATATAACCTGCTCCCTGGGGGATGGACAACAGAAAAGTGGGTGAAGGGGGACGTCAGACTGTAAGATATGACAAAATAATAATTTATAAATTATCAAGGGTTCATGAGGGATGGAGGAGTGGGGAGGGAGCAGGAAAAATGAGGAGCTGATGTCAGGGGCTTAGGTGGAGAGCAAATGTTTTGAGAATGATGAGGGCAATGAATGTACAAATGTGCTTTACACAATTGATGTATGTATGGATTGTGATAAGAGTTGTATGATCCCCCAATAAAATTATTTTAAAAAATATTTAGTATATTTCATGTAACTTAATGCTAGTGAAATTTATATTCTTCTTAATTAATAACTTTCATAGCCCTTATACAATTATTGGAACTAAACAAGAAACTGAAAGGTTAGATTTGGTGAGGGAGGGATTTCTCAGTTAAATGGACCCAAGCAGCATTCACCGTCACAAGCCTGTATTTTAGTAGGCTGCTCAGGAGTAAAAGGTGGCATACAAAGCAGAAATAAACAAAGCTTTAGATGTCATTCACAGTTCCATTTGGCATGTATCATTTATTGTGATTCTTACAAAGTTAGGTGACATGGGCAAGCCAGTTATTTTTACCTTCTGTTGATGGAATAGGATCCCCAGTGATGCTCTATGAGCTGCTGGTGACAGAGAGCGGTGCGTGTTGGGCTGCTAACCGCAAGGTCAGCAATTCGGGACCCACCAGCCACTCTGGGGGGGAAAGAGGAGGCTTTTTGCTCTCATAAACATTTACAGCCTTGGAAACCCTATAAAAGGTTGCTATGAGTCAGAATCAACTCCATGTCAGTTTTTTTTTTTATTGTGATTACTATTTTTAATAGAAAACTACTGCTCAGAGTTACTGTGACTTGAATAATGTCAAACTACTAACTCTTGACAAATTTCGACTTCCGGGCCAGAATTTGGTGCTCAAAGTGTATTGTACTTTTTCATAAGAATGCAATACAGAATATAATCGATCTAAGTGTAAAATAGAACTAGCCTGCATTTTTGGAATTATTGAGTAGCTCCTGTTCTCGACACAAGGAATCGAGTCGCGCTTTATTAGAACACTGGTGTTTTGGAGAACAAGGGTTATACTGCTGAGTATTATATAATGGCCCTATTTTATCCTGTCATTTGTGGACTAAATGATATAGAGAGGTAATCACAAGTAAAATTTTACTGTAAATAAACTCCTTAGCAAGCCAGGGAAACATTTTATAAACTAGCTCTTCAAATTCAATAAATTACATTCTGGTGTAATGACCTGTCTGGTTCCTTGTTCCTATATCCATCAAATTAAGCCCTAACTGCAGGCCCAGACATCCTGGACCAGGTTATGGATTCCATCCTATTTCTTACCCAGAGTAGGGGGTGGGGTGGGGGACTGATTCAGCAATACAGAAGTTTAGTATGATTATATCTTTTTCATGGCTTGGCTCTGTCCTTATTTTTCAGTTACTACACTTCTATTTTTACTAATTCCTTTCAATCAACATATTTAGTGAACTTATTAACCAGCCAGGTTATCCACTAGGTATTAATTTGTATAAATTTCTAGACTTTCTCCTGTTAGACCTCCAAAAGTATAGAATGTCTTTTTCTCTGAATTACAGTTCCCCAAAGCTGCTTTCAAAATTCAGAAACATGCTGTTAGAAGAATCTTTAAGTGTTGTTATTTGCTATCTGAACCAGTCTGGTAGCACGCTCATCCTTGTTATTAATTAGTAAACATCCTCAATTTTAGTGGTCTGTCTGTAAGAATGGATTATTTTCCCACATAGTTATTTAATAGTGTGAGATATTTTGAATCCTATTATATTCTTTTACACATGTATCAATCAACAAATGCTTAGAACTGCATTATGTAGAGAAATGTGAGCTTAATAAATAAAGTTAGATATATCTGCAGTTCGTTTTATGACTGTAACAGTAGTCTGATACACAGATACCATGTAAGGAAGTCTCCGTCTGAAAACTTAGAAAACATGTGTATTTAAATTCAAAATCAAAAGACAAAGGGATTGTGTTAAATGATGAGATTTAATTACAACAAAATAATTGTTCTAACTGGGTAATAATTATGAGCATCAGTAAAGACATTTTGTAGAAAATGTAAGTAATAATGTAATAAACAACACAAATAATAGTAATCTTTTCAGTAGGAAAGTTTAAATGGACAACTATTTGGAAGTAAGCTGGTAGCTAGTATTGCTTCATTGGGAAAGACCTAGCACATGACCTCTGGGATGCCTTCCTACCCTTGTCAGATTTTGGAGTCCAAAGCCTCAGAGCCTCATCACAGCCATATGTGGACTGATGTTATTAGACATATGTTCCTCCTCTCGCCCTGTCTGGTTCGTGGATAGTTTGTCCTTATCTGCATAAACCCATTGCTGTTAAATCTGACTCTCAGCAATGTTACAGGATACGGTCGAGCTCCCCGTGGGGCTTGCGAGGTGACGAGTCTTTCTCAAAGCAGAGTCGTCTTCTCCCTGTAGAGGGACTGGTGCGTGCCAACGGCCAATTATTGGATTAGGGGTAGAGTTGCTCTATTCACAGGAAACTCAATGCTGTATGTGACAGAAAGAGTAAACTACTGTTCCTACTGAGTCTTTGTAATAGGAATATAAGTTTGCCAGTAGATAGACATATCATATTCAGTTGATCTTGGATTAATTTACCTCGGCATCCGCTAACCTGTGGCCCTCCTGTTTCTTTCCCTTGCTTCCTGTTTAGTAGATTCCCCAGACACACACGTCAGAGAACCTTCAGCTTACATCTCATCTCCAGCCATGCACTGGAATGTGCTTCTAAATCTATGTAAGCCATTCATTGTCAGAAGCATCTTTCTCTACCTCCACCTACAAGCATTATTGGTTTGAGAACCAACCTAACATATATACTTTGAAACTGAGGAAATACCTCATCAAGTCATCATTCTCTTGTTTTTGATCTTTAGTTTATGGTGAAAATGAAAACTAATATAATTAAGTATAATCTTTTGCACCTTACCATTTTACTCCCAGTTCTCCTATCACTCTGCATTGATATATCCTTTCTGGCATTCCCTCCAGAGTCCATTTTCTATCTTTTGGGCTCCTGGAGACATCCTCTTTTACTCAACTCAGTGTTCCCGGAGGAGTGCACACACACCCTTATTTGTAGCTGTTTCTTCTCATTTTGAGTCTTGTCATAACAGCAGATTATGGTCCTGAAAGCTTTATTCAATCTATAGATTGAGCCAATAATCAGAAGAGCTGGACAATATGAAGAAGAACACAACACCAGGACTGGAGGAAGAATCACTAAGAACCAGTGATATACATCTATCACATCCTGCGTCTTGAACTTAAAGAGGGCGCAGAGCACTTATGAGGAAGGTCAAAGACTGTAAGCCTTCAGTGTGAATTGCATCTCAGCAAAAGAGCATAAATATTTCCACACCTGGACCAAGTAACATCATGGTAATTGTTGAAAATGCTGGAGTTTTCCACGATTTCCTTTTACTTTGATCTATAATCAATGCCCGGGAAAGTAACAGTTAAAAAATCAAAGGAGATGTTGCACTGGGCACATCTGCAAAACATCTCTTTAACACATTAAAAGGTGAAGCTAACACACTGAGAAAAAAAAGTGTGCCTGAATCAAGCCATGACATGTTTCATTGTCCTGTATGCTGGTGAAAGCTGGGCAATAAATAAGGAAGACTGAGAAAGGATTTATGTTTGTCACTTATAGTCATGATGAAGAATAGCCCCAATACTATGGGCTTCCGGAAGACAGACGAGTCTGGGAAAAGTACAGCTAGCAGTGCCTTAGAAGGGAGGGTGCTGGCACTTCTTCTTCAGCACCTCAGCCTTGTTATCAAGTGGGTCCAGTCCCCTGAGAAAGAATCATACTTGGTACTGTCAAAGTTCACTGAAAAAGAAGTAGCACTTCAATGAGAGGAACAGCCAGGAAGCCACAGCAATGCTCGGAAACGCAGCACTGGCTGGGAGGCTGGCCCAGGGCCGGGTGAAGTCGCATTCTGTTTACAGAGAGTTGCTCTCAGGACATGGGGTCGGTGGCACCTCAGAACACTAACGACCCACTCCAGTGTACCACTGAGACAGAGCATTACTGGTTTTATTGCCATTGAATAAAAACCTGTTTTCTTCTTGATTTAAATAACATCCCTTTTTTATGATTCATGGCATATAGCTTTAGGGATCTCTAAAAAAAGTTTGCCGTCATGCCAATCTGCTTTTTATCTTTTTTCGGTGTATCAAAGAAGAATATGAATGCAGATTTGCAATTGCTTCAAACCAACCTCTGCTATTATCAGAGAAATAATTCAATTCCATGTGAGAAACATGCCCGACGGCATAGCCTTAAAGGCCTACTCGAGCCTAACACGTTTGTCTAGACTGCATTTTAATAGCCAACTTCATGGATGTTCCCTGAAACTCAGAGGCACAAGGGATGCATCCCCTTTTTCCATCTTCTTCTCTAAAGTTAAAGGTAGTTTTATTTCTCCAGCTGACTTCTTAAATAATCCTGCAGCGGAACATGCTGTAGGAAATCACGACAGCTTATAAACAGGTGAGAGCAAACAATCATGGTCTGTATCACAGCTTGGGAGACATCTTGTCTTGCAGGTAGGGGTCTGGGTTCAAACCCTGGCCGAAGCAAGCGAGGTGCAGGTACACCCATCTGTGAGTCGAGATGTGTACGTTACTATGGCGCTGACAGTGTTTCCATGCAGCTTCCAGTCTGGTGAGTTATGAAAAATCAGCCAAAGAAAACCAGTTGTTCAAGGGATTGCCATAGTCAGAAGCTACCATGGTGGCAGCTAACAACCACCACCCAGCTTAATTATCAGTAACCCTGAGAAATCTACACATTTTCTGAATATTTTTACAGCTCTTTCTCCCTTACTCTCTGCAGAATTTATCTCAAATCTTCTCAATTTCTTTAATGAATGGTACCACTTCTCTCTCTATCCCATACTTTTATGACGAACATCGATAACTTCAGGAATACAAATATGTTTAAGGCAGAACCTTAAGAAACAGATCTTACGAGATTTTAAGGGCCTCTTACAAAAGAACTGTGTGGGCGCATATGCTTTGGAGGGCTATGACAAATATGCGGCTGACGAGAATTATGTATGATAGCGCATAGTTCAAGGAGCACTGGTATCAGACTGCTAATTGCAAGGTTGCAGTTCAAATCCAACAGTTGCTGCACAGGAGAAATGTGAAGCTGCCTATTCTCATAAAGATGCATAGCTTTGAGGGTTCTCTGTGAGTTGCAATCAACTGGAAGACAGAGAGCTTTGGTATATCATTGACATGATTCCATCCAGTAAGAAAGGAAGCCAGAAAGGTCATTTGGAAACAAATAGAGCAAACATCAACTTGTTGTTTCCCTCATATTCCATTTCACGTAAGTGAATGGTTTCTTATTCTATACCTCTTCCATGAGGTAATTTTGTTTTGTTTCTCAATCTTCATTCTTAAGGATCCTCGGGAGAGATCGGGGTATGAGGGATAGCATTTCTCATGCTAGATGGATCTGGGCTGAAAGCAGAGAATACCAGAAAGAGTCTACTTGTATTTTATAGACTATGAAAAGACATTTAAGTATGTGGATCTTTAAAAAAAATTATGGATACTATTGAGAAGGATGGGAAGTCCAGAGTACTTTATTTTGCTAATGCAGAACCTGTACATAGACCACGAGGCAGGTGTTCAAGCAAATATTGCATGACTTACAATTAAGCAAGGCAGGCCTCAGAGTGGTACCACACCACCAAATTTATTCAATCTGGATGCTGAGCAAATTATTCATGAAGGTGGACTATACGAACAAGAACATGGCAGAAGAATTGCAATGTCAGCTTGCAGTGCACAGATGACAAAACATGTTTGCTGAAAGCTAGGAGGAGTTGAAATACTGGCTGATGCTGCTTGGACACTGAAGCCTTCAATATGGGTTGCACCGCAATGTGAAGGAAAGAAACCCCCTCACAACTGGCTCAGTAGACCACGTGATGAACAATGGAGACAAGACGTAATTATCAAGGACTCCGTCTGCTTGCCCTCACAACCAGTGCTCTTGAAGCAGCAGTCTAGAAATCAAACAAAAGGTTGCACTGGCAAATTTCCAGTACAAGACCTCTTTTAAGTGTGAAAGAGCAATGATGTAAAATTAAGGACTACGATTCACCTGACCCGAGGCATGTCTTGTTACATGTGACAGCAGGGCAATGCATAAGGAAGACTGCAAAGGCATGTATGCATTTGAAGTAAGGAACTCATGAATACCATCGAAGCTACCAGGGACTACCAGAAGGATTAGTGTATGTATATATATACACTATATATATATATATATATATCTTGAAACAAGTACAGCAAGAAGACTCCTTAGAAGCTTGGGTGTGGATATATATATATATCTTGAAACAAGTACAGCAAGAAGACTCCTTAGAAGCTTGGGTGTGGAAAGTTTGTCTCACTTACTTTAGACATATTGTCGGGTGAGAAAAGACCTGCTGCTTGGGACAAGAGAGGAAGAAGCATGAAGGAAAGGTCAGCAGCGGCCTGACAACCATGGAAACAGTTGAGAGGCTGGTACGTGGAGGTGCACTGTTTCTGTCTAGTGGGGTTGCTAGGAGTCAGAACTCACTCACGGATATCTATGTACAATAACCAACCAGAAAGTATGGGTTTCCTATGTACTTGAAGTTCTGTTCCTTGATTTTCCTCCTTTTGATCAGAAAATGTCACCGTTTTTATTGTTCAGCGTTCCATATGGTGACGTTTATCTGCATCCAAAGAGGGCTGAATGGATGAACAGCAGGAATATTTTAATAGCAAGAAACATTAGTGATGTTAGAACAAAAATGACCAGTTTACAGAGAGGAAGAGAAAAAAGAAAAGGAGGTAATTTAAGTTACATTATTTCAGCATAGCTATTTCTTTAAAAGGTCAGTTTGCAGATTTACTCTCCAAATAGAGCAAATTAAGAAAATGATAGGCTGAGAGGGGAGATTGCATACTGCATGTTATCATGGGGTTCTTACCAGTGGGGCACTGATGAGACTAAATAAACAGGGCTTTGGCAGAGATTTTTTTCAAACTATTTTATAGTACCAAAGCAAATAAACATGTAAAATTGTGTGGTTGAAAAAATGTGCATGAATAGATTTAAAAATGCTTAATTATTTCTCCTTTTGTTAGTGCTCTGTTACTAAGGCCTGTACTATCATTTAATAATTCCTTTTAATAATATTTCTCAAAGCATCTTTTAAACTGTTTTCCATTCGAAATGAAAATAATTGACCACATGCAAGAACTAGGAAACAACGTATTGAAATCACATGTTGACGAACAATCGTTTTGTTCCTTTTATGCTTTCAAAACCTATTACTTTCTGTTAAATAAAAGTAAACTGACAATGGCAATAAATGAACTAAGTTTTTGTAATAAACAATAACTAACAAAATTAATTTGCAATAGTAAGATCCAAAAGCAGTTTGATCAGTTGTTGAAGGACACCATGGTGTTCAACGTGATTTGGGTCAAGAATAAGAGAGCAATCTAGGGGAAACTGATATTACCGTAAAACTTCCTAGATGCTTCTAAAGGGAGCTTAGCTTACATGAATAGATTTTTAACTAGGAAGTATCTAAGGTATATATCAGTGGTTCTCAACCTTCGTAATGCTGCGACCCTTTCGTACAGTTCCTCATGTTGTGGTGACTCCCCCCAACCATAACATTATTTTCGTTGCTACTTCATAGCTATGATTTTGTTACTGTTATGAATCAGGTGACCTCTGTGAAAGGGTCATTCGACCTCCAAAGGGGGCATGACCCACAAGTTGAGAATCGCTGGTGTATATGAAAGAGCATGCTTTGTCTCAATTGCTCTACTAATGCTAAAAAAAATTAAGTTTAACAAAAGACAGGAAGTAATCTTGTACTTTTAAAAAAGAGTCTTCCAGAGGATTTTGTAGGCATCTGTTATTTTTCTATCAGGTATGCATTCATCTTCCCCTTGGTAAATGCCACCCAATGTTTCGTAAGAAGCCAGCCCTCCTCAATGCTTGTTCTATGGGGCTTTAATGAAATTGGCTCTAGGGCTGGTCCAGGATTGGATCATCAGAGCCTCTCATCTTTCAGCAACAGTGACTGGATGAAATAAGGGCAAACCATGTCATCATATAATGCAGAATCAATGAGATTCCATTTATGTACTGATATAGTTTGAGTGGCAAGATTCAACTGAGCTTAAAGTAAAATTTAAACATATATTTATAAACATATAAATATGTGTTTGTGTGTGTGTATATATATATACTCCTGTGTGCATACCAATTACATTTTTGCATCAGTCACTTTGAACTGAGTTTCAGTCTTTTCTAAAAGATCTCTGCATGGAGAAATCAGTGATTCAGTAAGGTATCTGAATGGCATAGTGGACTATGCTTTAGACTGCTACCCAGAGGTCAGCAGTTTGAAAACCCCAGT
>NW_022103896.1:51023787-51025207 GCF_000313985.2 Echinops telfairi | reverse complement strand
TTAAATACAATGAATCATGGAAAGGCTTACCCTTTCTTCTATATTAAACTTAAAAAATCAATGAACAATATGCAATATGGCACTAATTAAAGAATGAAATCACATGTAATTTTCTTCTTGTAGCTAAAGAACAAAACAAAAAAATGAACAAACTAAACTGTTTTATCTGCAAGGTATTTTAGAGATGAGTCTCATATCATTGACCTAAGTAAAGTCAATAGATGATTTCGCATTAAGCATATATTGGAATGAGATCCAAAGAATCTGATTATTGCATTAACAAGGAGAAAAATCCCAAGCACACAGGGCCCACAATTAAACTGATTTTTAAATTCTTGAGCGCTTTCTTAAACCAGGCTTAACCCTCTTTGATAACCAAGAAGAAATGGAAGTTGATCTGTCCTTTGAATAAAGCTAGCTTTCAGACAAGGGTTGAATGATTTTCTACAACATATAAATTGGTAAAAGGAAACCTTTTAAAACGACCACAAAGCGTGTACTTCATCTTCCTTCAAGCAGTTGGAGAAAGAGCCCGTGCTGCATTTCCATTTAAACATACTTGGTAGATAGTAAGCTTCCTGCCAAGCCTTTAAATTAGCAATTGAACTTTCAGAATCAGACCTAGTCCTCCTCCTACACACATGTATATATATACATATCTCATTTTCCTTCAACGTTGTTATCATAATCATCATACCATCATTAGTGATAAGCTTAATTTTATAATACTCATTATTACTAATTTGGGTCTTATTAAATATGTCATTCTGCTTATTCAATTCAATTAAATGATACCATACATATTATCATGCTGTCTAGTATGTGATCTATTTAAAATAAACATTTATTGCCACTGTTTTTAAAATTGTTTAGGTGTTTGGAATATGACAGTATGTACACTTGCTTAGAAAACAAATTAGGCAAAGATTACAAGCACAGAAATTGAACTTCTTTTTGTCTGAATCCTTTGGACAGATTTTTCGATGTCTCATACCTTCTATTTAGTTTAACAACATTGCCCAGAGAATTTAGCAAAGTGTCTGATTCTAGTAAAATTTGATAATAAAATAGTAATATATATCTTTAGGTTATACTATTTTTATAAATTTACTTATAAATATTTTGATAGAGTTAGACTTCGTTCCCTTTAAAGGTCATCCTCTTTCTTCCTCTCTTCTTTAATTTTTTTCCATAAGATCTAAAATCTCTACCCTGTAGTTTCCTTCCTTCCTTCTATTTTACTCTATTTGAACACAACTGTTTGTTGTCATCAGTTCCAACCCATAATGACCCTAATATCTGTAATGTCAATACAGCACAGAGAACCCAAATATTCACACTGTCATTGAATCCCTTCCTGCTCCTAATCACGCCCTGTAGGGCTTCCTCTGCTGTGAGCCTGAATGGGATCCAAAGCCTA
>NW_022103896.1:51021427-51022562 GCF_000313985.2 Echinops telfairi | reverse complement strand
AGAACTTCCTCCACTGGGTTTCCTAGTATGGTTAATGAAAGATGGGAAAGAAAGAAAAGATCACAACGGATGTCAGAAGAGATTCTGAAACTTGCTCTTAATTGTAGAGTAGCTAAAGCAACTGGGAGAAATGTTGAATTCAAAGAGCTGAATACAACATTTTAAAAGGCAACTCAAGAAGACAAAGACAAATATTATAAGGAAATGTGCAAAGACCCAGCATAAGAAAACCAAAAGGGAGAACATGCTCAGCTTCTCTTAAACAGAAAGAGCCCAAGAAAACACTCAAGCCTCGAGCGGCAACTTTGAAAGATTCTATAGGGAAAATATTGAATGGTGTAGGATACATCAAAATAAGATGGAAAGGACACTGTGCCAAATAGCGCTAGTCAGCATGCCATCATTTCAGGAGGTAGCACACAAACAAGACCATGGTAAGGAAGACAGATGTCCAAGCTACACTGAAAGCAGTAGCCAAAAACAAAGCTGCAAGAATCGAGGGAAAATCATTGAAATGTTTCAATAAGTTGATAAAGGCTGGGAGGACTCACTGCTCTGTGCTCGGAAGTTCAGAAAACAGCTGCTTGACCAACTGACTGGAAGAAATCCGTATTTGTCCCTATTCCAAAGAAAGGTCATCTAACAGAAATCTCAAACTCTGGAACAATATCAATGACATCACATGCCAGTAAACTTTTGCTAATGATCATCCAACAATGGTTGCAGCAGCCCATTGGCAGGGAATCGTGAGAGGCTCAGGGAGGATTCAGAAGACGATGTGGAGCAAGGGATGTCATTGCTGATGTCAGATGGATCCTGGCTCAATGGAGAGAATACTAAAATAACTATTAACTTGTGTTTTATTTACTATGCAAGGTACTTGACTGTATAAATTATTAAAAACACACAAATAAAAAAACCCTACAGATAACCTTGAGAAGAATGTGAATTCTAAAACATTCACTGTGCTCATAAAGAACCTGTGTGTGGGTCAAGGGGCAATAGTATGAACAGAAAAAAATAATAATATGTGATTTAAAATAGGAAAGATAGTATCCTTTCACCACACTTATTCAATTTACATGTTGAGCAAATCATCAGAGAAGCCGGATTATGTGAAGAAGAATGTGGCATC
>NW_022103896.1:51018336-51020378 GCF_000313985.2 Echinops telfairi | reverse complement strand
CCGAGTGCTTTTGTGCAAGATGTTGCGTTGTCGAGTTAGGTACCTCTCGGGACTTAATTAGGAAAGTTGGGCTTGCTGACCACAGAAGTGGCGTTGAGTGGCTTCAGGCAAAAGTTTACTGAACTAAGGGGCCTCTGGCTCTGCTAATTCACATAGAGCTTGAGCTCAATGCCTTGGAGTTGAGGTTCACAGCTGAGTAGTATACCCCTTGGGGCATTTATTAGCAGACCTACCAAAAAAATGTAACATGCTCCGATAAGCACCTATCTTAAGCATTTTCCACGGGCATTACAACTTATTAACTTCCTTAATAAACCCATTCAGCATGAAATTTATCTGAGTTATTGTAGTCATTGCCATGGGTATTGGAACCTGGAGATAAAATAGAGAACATTAATTAAGGCCTCGAAGTTGTAATAGAAAATAAGTCCTTGGTGCAATTTTTCTGGTCTTTTTTCTTATCAATGTAGTTTTCAATGAAAAAACAAACAAACAAGAATCTTCTGTATAGTATGTGTCCATGACTTTCCTATGTTGGATATTCAAATTTATAAATATTATCCTTTTGGAATTATTAAGAAAAAACAGCTGCCATGATTTCTGAGCTAATGCTCCAAAATCAAGTTCACGGTCATGGAGTCAATGCTGACTCACAGTGACCCCTTGTGGGTTTCCGTGATTGTAACTATCTATAGGAGTAGAAAGCCCAGTCTTTCTCCCAGGGAGGTGCCGGTAGTTCTCAACTGCCAACCATGTGAATCACAGCCCAATGTGCAACCACTACACCCCTAGGGCTAATGTTAAAGTCGAATTTCCTTGGCCCCACAGATACTCTCAGAAGCGACTTTGGGTGGGTCCTTTTTCTACCGGCACCTTAAGGAGAATAAGACAAGTGTATTAATGAGGGAACTTGTGTGCAGCCCTTCATGGATTGCACAGTCGTGTTTAAATGTGTTTCATTCGGAATAAACTCATGCATGCATGTACTAGAGCCCTACCAGCAATGACATTGTACTGACTCTAAGCAATGCAACAATCTCCTATGTTATTCCTAAGAAAACAACTTTTGAACTAGCTAAACAGTTAATAGCAAAAGGGTAGCTTTCTCTGATTTTACGCAAAGTACAAGACAAGTCATATACTTCCCCATTTAGCACTTGATGGTTAGCAGCACATTGCATTTAGTTTTCTATCGATTCTGCTGTGCCTGTCATGAAGCTTAGTCTATTAGAAAGTAAAAGAGGGCTGAGAAGGGGGAGAATGAGAGAATGAGAAATCTTTCATCAGATGAATTAAGATAAAATGAAGCCCAATTTTCTTATCTTAAAAGGGCTCCTAAAATAAAAAATAAATAAGAATGTCTCTAGCAGTAAGTTTTAGTTTAACAAGGTACAAAAATCAATATCACATCTCCGCTTGAAAATTGGGGCAGCATGAGAGATTCAAGTTTTTACTCACTGTGAAGGTAATCAAGTTCTTCCTCTGCTACAGCATTCATTTCATACGGATGACACCCACTTATAGTCATAGCACAGTGTGCTGTTGTGACCCCAGGAGCTCGGAGAATTAAGAATTCTAAGGTCCTAATCTGATGAATGGTTTCAAAGTCTTTTTTTAAATCATACAATGAATTGACTTCATATCTATTACAAATGAGAAATAAAGAAATATGAAAAATCCCTGAATATCTGCAGATTCATGTTAATTGTAAGATTGAATTTAAGATGACACATTGTCTGACTTGTATATTGTCATTTTAAAAATCCAATTCAAGAATGGTTTGTTCAGAGTCCACTGAAAGGAGGGAATTGTTAAGGAATTAAGAAAACAGAAGATATCAATATTCTATATTTGATCCAAAGGAATCCTGGTGGTGATGCCCGGTACACAATTGGCTGCTAATGCAAAGGTCAGCATTTCAAACCCACCAGCCACTCAGAGAGAGAAAGATGAGGCTACCTGCTTCATTAAGCATAAATAAACCTTGGAATGTCTATAAAGAGTTTCTATTAGTTGCAAAATAAACTCAATGATGCAGTTTT
>NW_022103896.1:51014909-51017741 GCF_000313985.2 Echinops telfairi | reverse complement strand
AAATTCTAATTTTCTCCCATGGGAGTTTTATTAAAATATCATCATATTTTAAATGTGTTATTCAACTTGAATTTTATTTGTATCTGCTAATCCCTCTTCTATCACTATACACAATTTGTAAAATGCTCATTGTTACCTGATAGTTCATAGCCAGAACTTCCTCAAACTCAGATCATCTTTATTCTGAAGGTGGATAAGCTAGCATTTGTTTGACCTCAAAATGTCATAACAAAAGTAGCCCTCTATAGCTATCATAGGGACTCCTGGTGGTGTAATGGTTATGGGTTTGCCTTTAATCTGCATGGTTGGTAGTTCAAAACCACCGGAAGCTCTGAGAAAAAAAGACTGGGCTTTCTACTTCTATACACAGTTACTGTCTCAGAAGCCCACATGGTTTCAGCATTGATTCAATGGCAGTGAGATGTAGGTATTACATATTTGTGCATTCTCTCAAGTCATATTTATTTAATAACTGGAAAGTGTCAGATGCTGAATTAAAGGACATTTTGGTAAAAAATACAGAGTTCATAACACAATTCAAGACATTTTTACAAATACATTTATATGAACTGAATCCCTGAATAGTAAGTTCTCCCACTGATTTTATCATTGAACTGCATTATTTTGGATGACGTTCCAGTTTTTATATGTAGTTACTGAATCCATACTGAAGGCTGCAATCCTTGAGTTTTATCAGCAAGTGCTTCAAGTATTGCTTTGCTTTCAGCAGCAAGGTTGTATCACCTGCTTCCCTCGGGTGGTTAATCAGCCTTCCTCCAATCCTGATGCCACACTCTTCTTCATATAACTTGGCTTCTCTGATGGCTTGTCCAGCATCCAAATTTTAAAAGTGTAGTGAAAGGGTATTACCTTTCCTGATTTTAACCCAGGCACGATTCCTTTGTTCTGTGTATGCAAATTCGAGGACTAAGGTGCACCTGATGCACGCTGTGGTATTTTCAGTTTGAAGGCCTGAGAAATCAACAAAACCCACTGACACCACAGGCCTCGTCAAAGAGAAGCAGTTCCAATCATCACACTGGGGCGAGTCATGAGACGTCTGATCAAATATGGCAGGGTAACATTGTTGTAAGTTCTTAATTTTATATGGTTATGTTATAAATATCCAAATAACCCCTGGCCAAATATAAAGATATATATTTCCACTCCCGTGGGAACTGTGCCATTGGTTTTTCTTGGCTGTAATCTTTTTTCAAAAATATTTATATTAATTTGTTTAGTACTTAAAACACTGTAAGAATATACATGTAATTAGTAAAGTAACCATCAGGTTTAGGGTGGGTACTGGGAATGGGTGGGAGACTCTTCCCTACTTACCTCTCTAAATCTTTGTTAATAAAATCATGCAATCTTTATGGAAGCAGATTTCCAAGCCTTTTTCCATTGTCTGTTGCTTGAGTGCAAATGCCAAATTTTAGGTTATTAACCAAACAGCATGTGTCATCCATGTGTGTGTGTGTATTTTACTGAAAAAAATTTAAATGAGAAATATATAAAATATTATTTTCTAAAAAGACAAAATCAAAACATAAAACTGAAATGTTAGTTGGAAAAATTACTCACAACAGTGGGATGCCCATTTGTTTAACTCCCAAAGTATCATTCATTCTAGAATTTACAACATTGTAGTTCTGATCAAGTTTCTAGCAATTGAAAAAAACAACAACATAGTTGTCATAGTTTTTAGTTGAAGAATTTAATTAATGATAATGGCAAATAAATCAATACTTGGATATAAAATAGAAAGGACAACATGCAAGGTACAGAGATGAGTTTCTCACTAGCACGCAAACATTTTAAAAATCTTTGGTAGAACAAATGGTTAATCAATTGGCTCCTAACTGTAAGGTTGGTGGTTGAAACCTACTTAGTAACTTTGTGGGAGGAGCCTGAGCAATCGGCTTCCCTAAAGACAACTGTGAAAAATAACCCCATTGGGAGTTCTAATCTCTAATATAGGGTCTTCAGGAGCTAGAATCTACTTGATGGTACACAATAACAAGTAAAAAAAGTTAGTAGCTGGAAATTATACTGAAGAGTATTATAAAAATGAAATGAAACAAAATATATAAGGAAGATACAATGAGATTATGGGGTTAACTAAGAAATCATAATAATAGCAATAATGTTGCCTGCACTTAGATGAATTGTACAATCAAATTTATTAAAAGCCTGAATTAAGTCAAGTATCATATGAGACACGAAAGTGGCTTGCTCAGAAACGGTGAATGGAGGGTAACTGATACTGCCCATCTACCTTTGCAGAAAATTAATGATATTTCAAATAGAAATATGAAGGGTCTTGAGAAATATGAAGGGTCTCAAAACTTTTAGATGCAAGGGCACCAACTATTGAATAAAATGATTAAGTAGAAAGATTAATTCTTTATTCCAGGAAACTAGATGATTATTTGATTATATGCTTGGGACCTACAGTAGAAAAATCCAAGTACACAGATGTAAAGAATTCTGTGTCCTATATGGCTCACCATACTTGGACTATGGGTTTTCAATTTTTTTATTCCGTTCAGACTCAGACTTAATAAAGAATTTAAACTGGTTGGAATTACAAAAAAACAGTTTTCTATCCTCTGACTTATCATTTTAACAAATTTGCTCAATGAAAATAAGTATTTCTAACTCCAGCAGGGCTCTGTCCTTGTGAAGTTGGGCAATACACAAGGGTCAGACAATCAACTACGCATATAGCAAAACAAACTGTCTCCTGAGGATGCTAAATACTGTCTTGTTGGGACCCCGGCAACTAACTTCAGTGTTCTTCTTCACCAGACCTTGAAGAGTCTGCACATG
>NW_022103896.1:51011578-51013658 GCF_000313985.2 Echinops telfairi | reverse complement strand
TGAAAAGTCCCATTTTAAAGAGAGTATCAGCATCCCAAGAAGATGCGTTAAAATATTTAGGTTTGACAGTTGAGAATTAGTTACACAAGAAATAAGAAGAGGTTTAACTCCTTACTGCGGAATACAATTGCGATTTATACTGATACAAAGAGTTCTTGAGAACCTAACATTTACACAGCACGTTGAGATTTCTCTTTAAAAAGTACTGAAACATAGAGATGCCATGTTCAATTATTTTGGAATGCTTTTGTTACCAAATCATAGTAATTAAGCTCTAAATATATATATATATTTATATATTATATATAATTATATATATATTATATTATATATAATTATATATATATTATATTATATTTATATATATATACTTATAAACCCAAACATTTAGACACGCGTTGGCTTCTAGTAAGATCTTCAAGTGTATATTATAAAGACAAATATCTCACATGTTTATATACCTTCCAAGTTTATTGTTTAAAAAATTTCTTCACAATCTCATCTCATTCTCACCTGACTGATGCCAAACTATGGATACCTGAATCTCAATGATTCCCTTAAACAGCCTTCTATTTCTTTTGCTTCCACCTCTGACCACAAATAGGACCTTTGCTCTCTAGGAATTTCTAGCAAAGCCCAGGTTTCCATAGTACTGAATGAAAGCACTTAGTTATGGTAATAACATAAAAATCCAGGATAAGCAAACAGAAACTGAAACCACATTTATGGGGAGCTTCACATGATATGACTACTAATTTGATTGATGAAAAGGCTGTGCAGCTACACAGAATATTTTTCTTTAAAAACCAAAATTTTAAAAATAGTTAATTTTTAAAATGAAATTTGTGTATTTTTAGAGACAAGAAAAAATAACCATGTTTGGTGTGTTAATAAAAACACACACTATGCTGTGTTAGCCCCTATTTTTCTATCAATTTTTCATACTGTGATGATTTGTATGTTGCTATGATGCTAGAACCTATGCTGGCAGTATTTCAAATACCAGTGGACAGAGCTTCAAGACCAATAAAGGCTAAGAAAAAGGAATAAGCTGTCCGCTTTGCATGGATTAGCCTCTGAACCTCTTAGAACAGAAGTGGAACTTTCCCAGGAGGAGCCCTCTGGTTGGCAGGCACTCAAAATGTGGAAGAGGTCTCACCTCAATGTACACTCAGTCTTACTGACACGTATACAACACAACCTTTAGGGTCTTCACCTGCTGGTAAGGCACAACTCAAAATTTGAAGAAACAGCCACAAATTTCCCCTAATAACAGTTGAACAAGGATTCAAACCCAGGAAGGTGTGACCCCTAAACACTTTGCCATACTTGACCATGGGAGCATTGCTGACATGACAGTCATTTCCCTCAATTTGGCTGTTGGCAAACTGCCCAGAATTTTTTTTTAACACAAGCGGTTTATGCTCTGGTTTATTTTTATTCAAAGAGTATTGAGCTGTCTTCCAAATCTGGGGGCATAGACTAGTGCGTTCTTGCAGCACGGCATCAGCATGTTGAAACATTTCAAATGGTATTCCTAAAGCTCTGCAGAGAGGGTCGGACTATGGAGGGGGGCCAGTAGCAAATGAACCAATCAAGGGGCTACATTGATTTAGAGAGCCATCCAAGGACACTACTAATTATACACGGAGATAGAAAAATGGTTTCTGTCGAAGACTTGTGGGAATCCAGCCTTGATGAGATGGACAATGAGTCTAGAATTCAAACCATCTATTCACTCAATTTATCTACTATGAAAAGGGGAAAGGATGCTTTTTTTAGATAATTTGAAAATCTATTCTATATTTATTGCTGTTTTTAATAGGCTCAAACATAATGACTGTGAAGATCACATAGGACCAGGCAGTGTTTTGTTGTGGTGTACAAAAGATCACTTTGAGGGGCATGGTCTTGAGGGCAACTAACAACAGTGCTGTTTTATCATCTCAATTTAGGTATGAGAAAGTTTTCTGTTTTTTAAAAGAAGAATTCCATTGTAAGTTTAATGATTATCTGTTAAATGCATTTATTTTGTAAATTTGCTGTTAAACACACACACACACACACACACACACACACA
>NW_022103896.1:50997923-51011054 GCF_000313985.2 Echinops telfairi | reverse complement strand
ACTGGTCTCTCCTGACAACATGTCCAAAGTACGTCAGATGAAGTCTTGCCACCCTTGCCTGTAAGGAGCACTCTGGCCATACTTCTTCCAAGACAGATCAGTACATGGTACTTTCAATATTCTTCTCCAGCAGCACAATTCAAATGCATATTTTCTTCTACAGCCATTCTCATTCAATGTCCAATATTTGACTACATCTGATGCAATGGAGAGGACCATAACTTGCTTTCTTCATGACTGACGGTCTTGATGTCCTTCCACAGCTCATTGGTTCTTCTGTTTTTAGTGTTCAATGAGTCAAAGCTGTTCTGAAGATGTTCTCAAAATTCACATGGGATATTCAAGGTCATATTTTGGCTCTGGCAGACTTGTTTTAATTTTCTTCATCTTTATCCTGAACTTACATATGAGCAATTGATGGTCTGCTCCACAGTGGTCCCGTCATTTAGTTTTAGCTGTTGATCTTGAGCTTCTTCATCATGTATTCTCAGGAATGTAGTCAATTTGATTTCTGTGGGTTCCATCTGGGGAAATCCATGTGTCTTTTTGTGTTTTTGAAAAAAGGTATTTGCTATGAAAAACTGTAGTTTTACAAAATTGTCATGTGACCTCCAGCACCATTTCTTTTCACCAAGTTCATATTTTCCAATGACTGTTCCTTCCTCGTTGTTTCCAACGTTTGCATTCCAATCACCAATAATTATCAATGTTATTGCATGTTTGATCAATTTCTAACTGAAGTCATTAGTAGAATTCTTCAATTTCTTCATCATCAGCATTTGTGGTTGGTGCATAAATTTGAATCATAATTGTATTGATTGGATTTCCTTGAAGGCAGACATATATAATCTGATCAGAGCATTGTACGTCAGGATGGATTTAGCAAGATCCTCCAACAATGTGCTGTTTCCTTTGTTTAGGCTTTCAGTATTTAAAATGCTCTGAAACTATGCATACAGTTTTCTGTAGCTTCATCCTCTGTAGTGGGGAGTGGAATCCTTCTTTGTCGTCTTATTCTTAGTCTGGAAGCTCCACAGAAATCTCTTCACTTTGGGTGACCCTGCTGGTATTTGAACCACCGGTGACATTGCTTCCAGTATCACGGCAACACGTAACCACTACAGTATGACAAATGGACGGACAAGTGGTAGGGAGGCAGAATAGAGGCATTGATACAAGGACTTGATACATGGGCTAAAGGGATGTGATAATGAATCCATGGAATGGTTTATATTACCTGATTAGTTTATCAATATCCAAGAGTCTAGAAAATACTCCACTTATCTGCCATGAAAATAGTAACAATTGCCTTTTTTTTAGATGACTCAAGGAACTGGAAGATTTGAAAAGCCCTTCTTCGTTTGTTGTCACTGTTATTTGGGGTCAAGTCCTCCAGCTAATGGCGACCTCATGTTTGCTGGCCGTGTGTCCACAGCGTTTTCAAGGCTGTGAGCTTTCAGAAGAGAAAGCCATCCAGGTACCTCTTAGTGGATTCAGACTGCCAACTTAGGGATTCTTTCTACTTTGGTTGACATATACAGGACCTTTCACATGAATTAACACATATTCCCCGCATGGCTTTCTCCACCGCTATAGCCCCTGCAGCTGCTATGAGGAGCCTGATGATGCGGTGGGTTCAGTGTTGGACTGCTAACAACAAGGCTGCAAGTTGAAGCCCACCCGCTGCTCCAGGGAAGAAAGGTGAGCCTGTCTGCGCCCGTAAACGCCGGCTCTCAGAAGCCCCGGATGGGGCTGGTATGAGGTGGAATCAACTAGCTGGCTGTGGATTTAATGGTTTGTTGGTTGGTTGGTTTATTACAGTTGCTATGAGTCAGGATCTGTTTGGTTATATTTATAGAGACATTAGAGAAATGTGAATTATTTTTTATTCTAACTCCTACCATTACCCTGATTGATCCGAATTATCATCATCCTGGGAGTTTTTATCAACACTATAACTTCAATGACCTTTTATGACTTCAAACTCATTGACCCTCTCTTTAGTCCAAATCAGCAAACCACTCTCATGGGCTCACCAGCAACCTTGTAAATTCATAGAAATAGTGACATGACCATTATGTTTGAACATTTTTCCTTCTCCCTTTTAGTTGGTATGGGGCAATATACCTAGTTTTGGCCCACTACCTATACAATCAGATGTAACATGGGTCAATTCCTGAAATCAGCCCATATCGGTTCATCTCAGACATATTCAAATGCTGGAGGGATGAAAAATACTTAGGTAACTGGAGAATTTCTAACAACCAGTTTAGGATTTATATGCATATGAAACACTGGACCATTAACTATCATTATGTACCCCAATGAAATGCTCATTTGATAAGTCAATGATTCCATTAATGAATTTTATATAATTTTGAAGTAATTCTCATCATAGTAATATTGACAAATACCTTTATTCAGACATGACATCAAACATCAGTTAAAGCTAGAGACGGTCATAAACAGAGGGTGTGACTGGGGTGAGTCACCTATTCCCATTACTAAAAGCACAGTGCTTGATATTATCAAGTCCATCAAGTGAGTCCCACATTAACAAATTGAAATACAGTTTCTCTTTATATCTCTAAGGACAATGTTTGGTTGCTCTTTTTTCAGTAGGCTTCATCAATAATTTCACTGTTCATGTTAATGGTTAGCATTTAAGCAAGGGTGAACTAGAAAAACCATGAATAATGTATGGTGCAAATTTATAGCTTTGTTTGTAGGATGTGCAACTGTGAGCAAGTTAAGGGATAGTTAATCAGATTACTAGAGTTAAAGAACTGCTATGTTGATTAGTTAAATTATTTATGTGTGCATAACATAAGCAATACTATTTAATTAACATTCATGCTTCCCTGTATTTCAAAATGCCATACACAAACGAAATGTCGTGAGCTGCCTGTCCTTAGGTATCTCAGTACATGCAATTGTAGTTCTCTATCATGTCTGCTTTTCCTATCATGGAACTGCACACATTTTAAAGGTCACCTTTAAGGAACTCATGAGTTTAAAAGGTTGCATAAAATCTTCTGAAAGAATAGTATTCTATATGCTGAAAATATTAACATAAGGATAAAAACGTAATAGAAATTCTAAGAGAGACATCCAATAAAAGGAATCCATTATGATAGGAAGGCAATCCTGCTTGCTACCACACATATAAATTTAAAATATTTAAAGATGATGGCAAAGCTGCTGACAAGCATATTCTTTTGGATATACACAATGAGAAAAAATGTTTTAAAAACTTGAAATTACATTTTTTAGTAACGTGAAAGTGGATTTAGTGCTTTTGTGCTTTTGCAGCATAATCCATAGCGAATAATTTTAATATAAAATGAGGCTTCTTTATAGTGCAAAGAAGTAAATATTCCCAAAATACAAATGTACAGTTAGCCATTTTGTCTGGGGCTGACAAATCATTGATCTTGTAAACGTCATAAAATGAAAAAATTTGCAGTATGCCATATTCTATCAGTACCACTATTTTTATCACCTAAATATTGGAAGTGAGTTTTGCTAGCAGCTAAAAAACTACATTAAATACAAACTAGGATTCTAGATACCTAAAAAAAAAACAAAAGTGGGAAATATCAGTACTCGAGGGAGTTCAGGTTGATATTCTCATGTTCCTTTTGTCCTTTCCCCAAACAGGAAGGAATTTGTCTATGATTATAGGCCATATCCTTAAGTCACACTTTTAAGAACTAATATAATAATTAGCAACTTCACACAGTAGACAATTTTTTTAATTTCCATTCCACAAATAAGAAAAACGACATTTAATTTTATCCCAATTTAACCTTATTATAAATTATAGTCTTAACTACAACACTACAGAACTTCATTGTCCCACATGGCAACCATTAAAGATATGAAATATCTGAGGAATATCAAATATTTATGGGGAATAAATAAAAAGAAAATGGAACTTTTCCACAAACATTTTGATGTCTGCTACTTCTGTCTATAACACTTCAGACTTTGTTGTGGTTCAAACAAGTCAAAAATGGATGGTAGGCATTGAAGAAATGATGGTTGCTAGCTTACTCACTTGCTGCAATTGAGTCAGAGTGACGTGTTAGGCTAGGGTGGAAATGTCACTGTCGCTTTCAGAGATGATAACTCTTGGGGGAGTAGAGAATCTCATCTTTCTCCAGGGGAGTGATTGGCAGTTTCCAACTGCTTACCCAGATGTTAGCAGTTCAAAGGCCGAATCTTAGGATCTAACAAGGAGTTAATTTATAACTGTAATAAACCTAAGTGACTTAAAATAATGGGATTTAGGGAGTTTGCATGTATTATTTTACATCACTCATAGGAAAATACCATCATTACACTTACAAAATTCAAATGTCACCCTTTAAAATAATAGCAATACCTTAAGGAGTCTTGGTTAAAGTATAAATGGGTAAGTGCTCAACTACTAGCTAAATGATTGGTGGTTTGAACCAACGCACAGGTGCCTTGAAAGACAGGTACCTTCCACAACTCACATCCTTGAAAACTCCCTGGAGCACAGTTCTACTCTCAGACAATACCCTTGAGATTGTTTTGTATTTTTAGAGTGGCTCATACTAATAAATCATGATGCATCAACTTGTTTTGTAAATTGACAAAATGTGTTTTAAGCCTTTAGAATGAACGAATTAGAATAAAAGTGGCCCTTACTACCTTAATATAAATTACTGTCCTAATGAATAGCATCTATTTCCATTATAATACAGAAACGTCATTGAGACCTTGACTTTTCATTAGGTCATACAACACAAGTGGATAGCATATGATCAAGACTCAATGGTATTTTTTCTTTCCCTTTGAACTTCTAAAAGTTTTATTTATTTTTTAATCTTTCCTGCAATTCTGGGGAAAAAAATTAGAAAACATTACAATTCTAGTAATAGCTTTACTTATCAATGGTCCAGGCTTGATTGAGAATGAATTTTATCTGTTTTATTCAAATCTAATTTTTCATGTTTTATGATTTTCTTTAATTCTAATGTTTCATGCTTTATGATTTTTTCTTACTGACAGATAAGAATTTTAATGAAGTATAATGATAGTAATAAAGAAAGAGGGAAAGGGGATAACATGTTAATCCTTTAGGCCATATATTTATAATCGATTGTCTTCAGGCAATATAAACCCTGGGTAATTAATATGGAGTAGCAATGACAATGACACAAACACAATGTTTTACCTTCTAATTAAACTTTCTTATATAGAATTCTGAAAAGTATAATATAAATTATGTAGTATTTATGATGTAATGCTGATTAATCTCTTAGCAATTGCTGTATCTTATTGGAGTCAACAGAGTAGAATAGGCAAACAAAATTATGCTTGACTCTCTCCATTCAGGCTCAAGTGCAAATGTGCCAGTCTTGTTGGAATACAGCTCCTTCCCTTTGTATCTTTGAAAGAATATATGGCATCTTCTTTTTTTTTAAAATTAATATTAATTGGGAGTTAATACATATATCATATCATTCCACAGTTCAATCATGTCAAGCAGAAATGTACAATTGCTTCCACACTCAGCTTCCAAACATTCTTTTTCATCTTGGACTCCTTGACCTCTCCTATTTACTGCACCCCCACCACCCCTGTACTCTCCACCCCACGGCCTTCCCCGAAACCCTTACTCTACTTGGCATCCCTATAGGTTTATCATATAGGGTTTCATATACCAAAACACAACTTTCACTTCTCATTAATACATAGATCTATCCAAAGATTTTTCCAGCCTGCATATTTTGTTGATAAAATATAGACCCTTGATCCGTAATACTAAAGCTTCATTCTTTCTTGACTTTACATGTTGCAATATTGCAACTTGAGAAAAGCACATCTGAGAATGTTCTTTTCTTTGGGTTGTCTAATTTCAGATCTAACTCGGTATTTCTTAGCTTAAAAATTGAAGGAAACAATCTGAGCCTCAAGTTGAAATGTTGAAGGATTATATGGACAAAATAGTGTATGATGCAGGAAGCATCTAGAAAGGACGGAAGAAATCCACATGAGCCATTGAGCCAAATACAAGTGATTGGCATTCAATCATCTCAAGAGATAGCATATGACCAAGAGTCAATAGTTTCATGGAAGAAGTACAAGTTGCTCAAAAGGCATTGTTGAGGAACAAGACTCCAGGAATTGATGTCATACCAGCTGAAATGTTTCAATAAGCTGATGCTGTCCTGGAAATAGTAGATTGTATATGCCAAGATAATTAGTACAAGAGCAGTCATTTGAACTGAACAAAAATACACTCAATGGTTACAATCAGGGAAAATGGTGTCAGAATTGTATCCTTTCACCATACTTATTCAATCTGTATGTTGAGTGAATAACCCCCCAAATAATCAAACCACATTTCTAGATGATTGCTGTAAGTCGGAACTCACTTGATGGCAGTGAATTTGAGAATTGGATTGGGAAAATCTGTGGCAAAAGACTTCTTTAAAGCCTAAGAAGAAAACAAAAACATCTTTTGAGAGCTAAGGTGCACCTGACCCAATCCGTGGTATTCCTTGCCTGATTATGTCTGAGAAAGTCGGATGATGAATAAAGAAGACTGAAGATAAATGTATGCCTTTTAACTTATGGTAGTGGGGAAGAATGTTGAAGATTGAATGTGTCATGGACTACCAGAAGAGCAAAATAAACAAATCTGTGTTGGAAGAAGTACAACCAGAAGACTCTTTAGGACAGCAAGACGTTGTCTCATGTACTTTGTACAAGTTGTCAGGAAGTGCCAGCACATGAAGGCCATTACATTGTGTAAAGTAGACCGTCAATGTGTTGGATGCAGATACAAATATATCGATATGATGATGGTGCAGGACTGGGCAGTGTTTCACTCTATTGCACATAGGGTCAATAGGGATCAAAACTGATTCAATTTCATCTAGCAACAATAACTGCAACTGTCTAGCTTTGGAATTTGTTGTATTTATTGGTATTGGTCCTAAACGCTGTACTCCGTAGTATCTGGTCCCGACTGCAGGCTATTCCAATGATAGGTCATTTTTGAGATAGTAAGAGGTTACCAGAAGAGAATAAGACCTCAAAAGAGTTGAACAGTTGTACACAGGAGAAATAATACGCATTGTCTAGCTTAATTTTGTGTGTCTGTCACCTGATTTGCCTGTTACAGATAATTGTGGTGATTGACAAAAAGAGAAACGTTGAATGAAAGGCCTGGGAAATGGGAGAAAGACAAATAAAATTGTATTGAACACTATCCTTTGATATTTGATTTGAGATATTATATGGTATTTTCCTATAATTATAAATTAATACTAATAAAAACTCGTTGCCATTGAGTCAAATCTGACTGATAGTGACCCCATCTGTTAGAGCAGAATTGCTACATTGAGGTTTCTTGGCTGCAATGTTTTATGTAAGCAGATCACTGAGCTTTGATTTCCCTTGCAATTTATAAACTATACAAGTTCCTGCATTCTGCTCATCATCCCAGCATTCTAGAGAGCTCATTTCTCCAGTCAAAATGAGAAAATTGGGCTAAGTGGTGTGGTGGGAAAAGATCCTGGGAGTGGCAAGTTTTTCCTTTCAGGTCTTTGGCTTTAGAGAGTGACATCCCCTGCCCTTTCTAGCACCAAAAATGGTTATTGGTGTTTTTTCAAAAAATGCTCCTGGAATTTATGAAAATAAATAGAGTTGATAATTCTGGTGGATATGAGGGCACCAATAATGCTATCACTAATTTCGCAAGGCAGTGACAATAAAACCCATCTTGCCTATGTCAGAGTTTACCTCGACTTCATCTTAAAACTTTTACCGTATATACTCGAGTATAAGCCGACCCGAATATCAGCCGAGGCACCTTATTTCACCATAAAAACTGCATTAAAAATGTGCTGGAAAACTCGGCTTATACATGAGTATATGTCATAGGTCTGCATTCGCATTGTTTTTTGATTACTTGCTCAGATGAAGAAATCAATGTTTTGGAAATTTCAATAGTTTGTCAGTAAAAGTGCTTGTAGCAACACCAAATCTAGGTTTTAAGTCTCCCAAGTTCTGCTTTTGAGTAGATTCAGGTTCTTAGTTGACACACGTTTAATCCATAATTTTTGATGTTTTAAAGAATTAGGTGCCTTTTATTTTAGACTTAGTTTTCTAATCTCCCTCTCCTTAACAAACTTCAATTGTAATTGAGTTGCAGACTAGATCAATACTCCTAGAACGTGTAACTTTCACCTACCCATGTTAACAAGTTCTTCCCTCTCCTCTACAGCTGTAGGCAGTGATGAAGGTGTCATTCAATTGACTCCTTTATATCCCGGGCTTAGATTCATAATGGAACTGTCAGTCAAGAAAACATTATCTGGTGGTCACATTCTAAACTAAAAGTGTCTTTCCTGACTGCCCATCACTATGTCCCAAAAGACAGACTTCAATTTCAGAATGCTTGTTAGATGCATTTAATTGTTTTCAATTATTAAAAATTATTTTAATAATTTCAATTATTAAAAATATAACATATTTTCAAAATCTTTATTACCTTAATACTTATGTATAGCCACCAACCTGTGTAAGGAATCATCACTTCCAGGAATTAATCAAGATAGTTGCCTCATTAAAGCATTTGGTATTTCTCAGAAAACATGGAAGATAAGTTTCTTGGGTGTGGAGAAGAGTTTTTGAGGATTGAGCTCTGATTGAGCTCTGAAAAATGACATTTTCTGCATACTCTTTGCAATTGTTCAGAATAAGTGAAATTGAGCTAAAGAGGATATGAATGTATCTTTCTGGGTTCTCAAGAGTCCGGGGAAGAGAGACAACAGCTTCTAAAGGCACACAGGAAGAATTATATTCAGCTTGCTTTGCCCACTGGTACCCTGCACATTTTATATTTCAATTAAAAATTTTAATTAAAAAAATGCAACTGCTGTAAGCGGGCTTAACAACTAACATATTCATATGACCTCTAAATGAAGTGAGTCTTTAGTGAGAGGTAATGAACTTGAATAATAATGATTCAGATCAAAAGATATGGAAATATATTTAAATTGAAATTATGTTGATGCTAAATGGTACCTCATCTAGTTTGGAGCCGTTTTAATCAGAATATTAAAAAGCATTTTAACATTTCACTACAAAAACCTATGTAAGTAAGAGGAATTCTGAAATTAAATTAAATTGAATTCAAAAAAATATTTTCATCCACACAAATTTAAAGATAACTTGTGTTCTCTATGCTGTCTATAGTCTAAAGAGCAAAACATCATCGGGTAAAAAATATGGGTAGTTTTACTGCTACATATTGATGCATTTTTAGTAATTTTTTATCTTGTTTTACTTGTCTCTGACAAAGGTATGCCACATTTTCCTCCTGAAATCTGTGTTGCGTATTTTCTTCATTTATTTATTCATTTATTAGGTAAAATGTGATGTTCTTCTCTTCAAGAACTCCCAGCCTGACACAACAAACACCTTCTGCTATGGAGAGCTCATGGTGACCGTATATTGGTTGTAAATCTTCATAGTTGCAGATAGCCTCATCTTTCTCCCTTGAAGCAGCTGACTGATTTAAACCACCAAACTTGCAGTTAGCAGTTCAACAGTTAACCAATCAGGACAAGCGTCGGTCAGTTAGATGACCAGGATTCTACAAATATAATCTGAAGGACCTGCCCATCCCTTAGCTTCCTTTTTTGTGAACCATACCGAAATGCATCGGTGGGCCTCCAAAGCCATGTCGGAAGACGGATTTTCACACCAGTCTATTGGGTGAGCTGAGTACATCAGCTGCCCTCAACTGAGACATGGGAAAGAACAGGTCCAGAAGTTATATTAATATAATGGGGTGGGGGTGGGGTGGGAAATGGGAGAGGGCTGGGGGCAACAATGGAAGGTTTCACAGGAAATAAATAAAATATTAGAAATTGTTTCATAAATAAAACCCTCCAGATCCCTTACCTCTCGGATCTAAGTATCGGTCTGCATGGTGAAAAGGTCAGACAAGTAAAACTGAGGTGGACCTGCAGTCTTCTGTGACATCCTACTTCTTTTCAAACACATGAAAGAAAAAAATAAGCTACATGAATGACTTGGGTGTTTAAAATATAATTCCAATCTCTCTTCCCAATGTGTTCTACCATGATTGCCTCATGCTACATTAGACTAGTTAGCCAGTATGACTCAATACTTCCTATGCCTGAATGCCCCACTTAATTGCAAAATCCACTTAAAACAGGGAGGGTAAAGGGAGAATGGGTAGGAAAGAGGGAACCAATTACATGGAACTGTGTGTGACCTCCTCCCTGGGGGACAGACAACTGAAAAGTGGGTGAAGGGAGACGTCGGACAGGGCAAGATATGACAAAATACCCATTTATAAACTATCAAAGGCTCATGAGGGAGGGGGTAGCGGGGAGGGAGGGGAAAAATGAGGACCTAATGTCGGGGGTTTAAATGGAGAGAAAATGTTTTGAGAAACGATGTACAAATGCGCTTTACACAATTGATGTGTGTATGGATTGGGATGACAGTTGTATGAGCCCCTAATAAAATGTTTAAAAAAAAAAAGTATTAACTCTCAGTGAGTATTACACACAGGTCTATTTTTGTGTATGTGTATGTGTGTGTGTGTGTGATTTTTAAAACATATCCATGAAGTAGTATACGTTTTGTCCCCTTAAAGCCAGAAAGGAACTCTGTCCTTTTCTCTTATAGCTGTTTTCTCTTGTAACCTGGCTTATTGTGGTACCTCTAACATACATTCAAACTGTAAATATACTTACACATGTATTGCCTCTGAACTTATAGATCAGATGTCATTAATAGGTCATAAATATTGTTGAATGAGTTGAACTGTATCAAGTTTTATTGGTTGAAAATTTTGAATTAATAACAGCATACGTGCCTACATCACAGAAATAATGCGATGTGGTGACAGTTTCCTTTTACTGAACCTTTTAAAAAATTATTTCTCGATCTTTTCAGGTAATTTCTTCCTCCATACTTGAGTAAAATTTTCTGGTTAATTTTTCCCTTAATATATACACTTCCAGGTGCTGCAGCGAGTAGTCTTACAACAGAGGCGCAAACCAGACAGCTAAAGTCCTGCAATAGGGCTTTCCTCATGTTCCAAAGAACAGCTTCAGGTGGTTTCAAGATTATGGATTTGTGGTCATTTTTATAGACAAAGCAACAAGGATTATCATAGCATGCTGTTAACGTCATCAATTCCATGATAAATCCCTGAGCAATTGAATTCAATGTTGCTTTGTCCAGCACTGTCATCAGGGTCAAATTGCTGTTACCCACAGGGTACCCATTGGCTGATTTCCTGAAGGAGAATGCCAGGATTTTTTCACTAGTCCTTCTTCGTGGGGAAGCTTTGCACAAATGTATTTGGCATCATAGCAGAATGCAAGCCCCAATTTCCATTTCAGTGATGACCGCATGCAGCCTACTGGCTGTGAATCAATCCTTAGGCTTCTACTGTTTTCAGAATTGGAACACAGTATCCACCTACTCAAAGTTCGATAAAACATACTACTAGTCAAGTTAATTAAGAAAATGTATTAGAATCCACAAGCTTGACTCAAATTATTAGAGGACAATTTTTGGAACACAGATTAAAAAAAACTTGAGGCTATATTTCTTTTTCAGATAAAAAGCCCTTTTGTTCTAAGAAACTGTTACATTATGATTAGGAAAAAATAGAATACAAAATTGCAAGTGAATGTATTGAATTGGTATGATATTTAAATTTCTGTAGATAGAAATGAGTTTAGATTAAAGGAATATCACTTAGTTCTTTATTCATATCACCTTCTGAACCACATTTCCCTCATCAGTAACATTCCTACTTTTACTTCACTGATGTCCTCTTAGTCAATATATCAGGTTATGTGTAGGACTGTACTAACATGGAGATGAAGCATAATGGAAGTAGTGGAAGCATGCTTTCCCTTCCATGTCTGAATCTACAGTCTCTGGCACATCTGTTGAATGTTATCTTCTTCCATGACTTCTTGATATTGCTTCACTGTTTTGTCATTTCCCCCCTTATCTACTAAAAAAGCACATTAAATCAAGTATATTGTTAGTCTTCTTGGATTTCAAGAATTCTTTTTTAAACAGGGTTGTAAAGAAGATTTCCTCAGAGAATATAACTAAAGTCCTGGAATAAGACACTTGTTCTGTTAAAAATAAAACTACCACTTACTGACTGGTAGACAGGGATCCATGGCTAATCTTGCTAATCTTCAAATCTCCATAAACATAGCTAATAATAACGTCTATCTCAGGAGATTCATTAAAAGATTAAGAGACAAAAATATCAGGATTCAAGGGCTTTTCAATAAATAGTAAATCTAAATGTGATTATATTATGTTAATGTCATAATAATTGTTATCAACAATTACGATATTATTATCATTAATCCACTACCCTAAATTTTTAATAAGGAAGCTTGGGAAAACTTTAAATTTTCTGTAGGTTTAGCAAAACAATTGCCCAAGTAATATATATATTCTAATTCTCAGGAAGTGTGAAACATAAAACACATGCTTTCTACTTATAGTTCATTTGGAGCAAGGCTTATCTAAAAATACATTTAACCTTTTTATGTATTCAAGATGAAATTATTAAACATCTACAGTATTCCAGACACTGGGGCTCTAGCATGGGGGGTGGTAAAGAGGGGACAATTTATCCTCACAGCACTTAAAATGTAACAAAAGCAAAGGGTGATACAATCTGTATGACTTTGCTTTTGCTGTTTAACAAGTCATTCCATAACTTAATGGCTTCAGTCAACACATAGTATTTCTAGTAGTCTGTGATTGGTTATGCTATCCTTCTTGTCTGGGTTGATTTGGTCAGTGTTGAGTAGTCTAGGATGGACTCTCTTATATGTCCACAATTTGGAGGAAGGCCTACATGAGCAATGGGAATGACTTAACCCAGCGTTTATTGAGAGACAACATGGCAGATTTCATTCTTCTACATACCAGTGGTAGCAGAATTCCCGTAAGCAGAGAGGGAAAGTGAGTTCTCACATGCAAGCAATTAACAATGCTTTGCTTGCATCATGTCTGAAATTCTCCCTTTGCCAAAGCAGGGCAGATGAGCAAGCCTATAGCTAG
>NW_022103896.1:50989753-50997803 GCF_000313985.2 Echinops telfairi | reverse complement strand
AGGGGGAGCTCTTGTGGTGTGGAGGCTTTGCACTGGGTTGCAATCCTCATGATCAGCAGTTTGAAACCACCAGCAGCTCCTTTGGAGAAATGTTGGGATTTCTACTCCCAGCGACCGTTACAGCCTCGGAAACACACAAGGGATCACTTGTGCTGACACCGACTAGATTAGAAGGAGTTCGGTTTGGGTTTTGGAGGGTCAAGGAGAGAAAAACAGTTTCTTGCAAACAGAGCTGCCACAATGCAAAGGCATCAGGAGAGAGGCTGGTTTAGTTGAAGCAAGAAGAAAAGGATTTGTTTCGTTTGGTTTTACTTTGTGTTTTAGGTAAGGGTGGGGATTTTGCTAATGGTTGAGAATGTTTTCCTGAGGATTTTAGAAGGTGAAGTGAGTTGCATGGTGAGCTCCTGATAGAAGATTACAGCCGGGCGACAGCGCGACCTTTGAGGACTCAAGTTAGTTCCTGATACCAAAAAGGGATAAATGTGTGAAAGGAGCAATTTTAATGTACAGAAACCTTGCTGACTAGGCATCAGAATGAAATTTTTGATTCAGCATAACTGGCTCTAATGAGATACAAATAATTAAGGGATCAGAAAATTGGATAAATTCAACTTTGCCAAACCCTTGATGGGCCTAATAAGCATTTTTTCCTGAGTAAAGTGGGCATTAATAAGCTTGACTGTGTGTAGACCTATGAAGCCCCAAGCCACCCTCCTTTTTCTCTTTTTTCTTACTTTTTGTAGTGAAGGCTCTGGCCTTCCTGGGCAGGGCTGGCACCATCTTTGTAGTAGATAAAAACTCCAGATTTTTCTCCACAGGGAGCTGCTTGGACTATTTCTTCTGATAGTGTGTGTTCACTTGACTGAGAAGTAAAAAGACTTAGCTTGGCCTCTCATTTCTACTTTTGCTTGTTGGTTTTCTTTGTTCTCTTTCATAGCACTGGAGCCTTGTCTATTCTTCGCACAGGGCTGGAGAAGATGAATTCTAGGGTAGAGCACGTGTTACCGATGGCTTCGTGAGGGTGCTGGTGGAGTAGGGAAGGGAGTTTGGGGGTGGAGGTGGGGAGGGAATCTTGCCAGGATCATGTGGCATTCTTCTAAGACTGCATGAAAAAGTGTTGGGTGTGAAAATCTAGCGTTCTGTCACCTCTAGACCTAAAACCCAGAACAAATCCATAAAAAATTAAACCAATCGCTGTGGTTTAATTATCACTGGCGAGTGCGTGTACTGAAGAGTGGAACCGCCGCACGGGGCTGCCAAGGCAGGGACCCGCAGAAGGAAAGCCCCAAGCTTTCCTTCCGATGCCTTTTCAGGTGGGTTCAAACCGTCGATCTTTCAGTTAGTTGCCAAGCACTTAAATATTTGCAACATCCAGGGCCTCTTAGAGTACATGGGTTTTTTGTTTTGTTTTGTTTCAAGGGCAACATGCTTCTTAGGATCAATAGAGATATTCCACGGAGCTACTCATCTTTTACATAGGCAAAATACCTATTTCTAAATGTGCTCATATCAGTGTTTAATACTATCTTTCTAAATATTCTTATTTAATCTGGATAATTAAGTACTGATTCATCATTTATGGAAATTCCTAATAGTCCTTGAATGTACTTAGACGCATGAAATACTATTTATTGCTCTGTATGAGTAGATACATTTTAATTTAAAATTTCTAAAGTGATTTATAAGTAATTTTTAAGAAATGCTATAATTTTGACAGACAAGAACTTTGGGGATAAGTTCGTGTCTACTCTATTCATATACTTCAGGATTTTTTTTTTTAATTACACAACTCCCATCACAATCCAGGATTTTCAAAACCCTCCTGGTTGTTCTCATTTCCCTTTCAGGAGACCTCATTTGTAGTCTTTCATGATCCAGAAGACTCCTTATGCCCTTGCTCAAGAGTAGAAAGGTTAAACTTCACTTTCTAAATCAGGACCTGAGGTAACTTGATAAGAGACAGCCAAAGTCAAGGATCATTAATCACTATCATGCTGGAAAAATTGAAAAAAGTTACGAAAATGCAGCATTGTCATTCAGCCCTTTCCATTCCTTTCCTTTATTTTTTTTCTTTCACACTTTGGACAATATGGATCAAGACAGTTGATTTTTAAAATAGGGGTTTCCTAATAGGATTTCTGATAGACAATTGTATTTAAAATAACATATTTCAAAATCATACAGATATTGTACAATATATCACTAATACATTTGAATTTATTTCTCTTCCGGTATGAGGCAGTCACACAAAGACTTGAACCTGGCATTTTCTTACATTACTACCTATCACTTAACATAGCTCCCTGTGGACCAGTATTTAAAGCTGAAAACTAGAAGTCTGACGCTTCAAGTCCAGCAGTCACGCAGTCTGTGACAACAGATTACAGCTTCGTAACCCCGTGGGGGCCGTCTCGCTGTCCTGTAGGGTTGTTCTAGGTTGGAATTGACACGATGATTGTAGATATTCTACTTTCAGGGTAAGGAAAATCAATAATCTAACAACTTTACACTGATTTATATCTTGATTAAAATAGTAATGGATTATAAGTAGCTTCTCAACTAATCTGGTATGATATTGTGGTAAAGAACAAAATAAAGAGAGGAGTAGTGTATATTGGGGTGTGTGTGTGTGTGTGTGTGTGTGTGTGTGTGTGTTTGAGAGCATGAGAAAGACAGAAGTATGACTGGTAAGGAGGTAGTAACATAGGGAGGCAGAAAAGGAGGACGATAGAAAGATAGATGATAGACAGATAGAGCTAGAAAGGGAGATAAGTAATACAGAGAGTTTAAATGTTTTTCAGAGAACACAGTATCTGTGCTAGATATGTGGTTCTGGTGAATTGAGTATAGAGTTTAGAGCAAGGAATATAGACTATATACTTATAAGCACACAAACTGGGAAATTGTATATGGAAAATTTTTGATGTTACGGGTGTGGGTGAGTGCCCCCAAGCAGACTATATGGAATGAGAATTAGAACGAGCATGGTAACGCTTTTGTTCGTGACTCACAAAGTGGTAATAAGAGTTTAATATGAACCTACAGTCAGAAAGGTTATGTCTAGTAAATGGAGAGCTGAGAAGCATCAAAAATGGGTATGACTGCTTTTATTTAATTGAGAACTAAACCAATAACAATTTATAATAAATTGTGGAAACTGATAAAGAATAAAATAATGTGTCTACTTCTTCACCAGTGCATATCTCTGACTTACTCTTCAGTTTACCTATGAACGGGTTCTGAACTATCCCTTATACTATTCTTTGTATTCCAGTGGTCCATCTTTAGGTCTCACGATAGAAGAGCAAACTAGAACATGTCTCTGCATGTACAGAATGTTCAGGAATGATTGGTATTCATTGGTTGGGTTTCTCTAATTAGTGTCTTCTCATACAGCCATTTATGTTATAAAAATGTTCACATTATTTTATTCACATATTTTACTATTTTCATTGAGTAATTTCATGATTGCTTGTTAAGTCAAATTGTTTTATGAGAACAATAGAAAGTACTGAATTTATAAATATTACTGTTAATTTACATAAAGTAAATAAATGGAAAGTACAAACTTAAATACCACATAATCAGCTTACATTAGTTGTAAAATTCTTCCCTTTAAATGTAAGAAAATAATCTTCAGATCTAAAACGGGGAAATACGTTAAATGAGATGTAAATGTGCAAACTATAAGGCTTAAAAATCAACGAATTTATTACATAAAAAAACCTGTTGAGAACATTTATAGAAGTCTAAATACAGGCATGTACATGTCAATATATTTATATATAATGATAGGAAAATAGATCTATGTACTTATATTTACATTTTAAGTATTAAGGTAGCAGATGGACATTGGGCCTTGACTCAAGTACTCCTTCAATGCAAGAACACTTTGTTCTAAGAATCCAGCATTCTGTGATACTCACCTTTCTGACACAACCACTAAAGACAAACTGGGTGCATAAGCAAATGTGGTGAAGAAAGCTGATGGTGCCTGGCTATTGAAAGATATAGCGTCTGGAGTCTTACAGGCTTGAAGATAAACAAGTAGCCTTCTAGCTGAGATGCAATAAAGTCCACAAGAAAGAAGCACACTAGCCTGTGTGATTGCAAGGTGTTGATGGGAACAGGTATCAGTCATCAAAGACCCAGAACAAAAAAATTATACCAATGTGAATGAGGGAGGGGCATGGAGTGGAGACCCAAAGCCCATCTATATACAATTGGACATTCCCTTACAGAAGGTTCACAAGGCAGAGATGAGCCATTGAGGGTGTAGTATAGCACCAATGAAACATACAACTCTTCTCTAGTTCTTTAATGCTTCTTCCTCCCCCACTATCATGACCTCAATTCTACCTTACAAATCTGACTAGACCAGAACATGTACACTGCTACAGAGAAGAGCTCGCAACACAGGGAATCCAGGACAATAATGAGAATAGAGATACCAGGATGGGAAGGAAAAGGGGAATCAATCACAATGATCAACATACAACACCCCCCAGGGGGCTGAACAACAGAAAAGTGGGTGAAGGGAGACAGCAGACAATATAAGATATGAAAATAACAATAATTCATAATTTATCAAGGGTTCATGAAGGAGGGAGGGTAGAGAAGGGAGGGAAAAAATTGCGCTGTTATCAAGGGCTCAAGTAGAAAGAAAATGCTTTGAAAATGACAATGGCAACATATGTACAAATATGTTTGATACAATGTATGTACGTATAGAGTGTGATAAGAGCTTTAAGAGCCCCCAATAAAATGATTTAGTAAAAACTAAAAAATATATCCAAGTAAACCAAAATAAAAACCAAACCTGTTGAGCAAAGGATTCTACAGACAAATTTGACAGATTATGATAGAAATAGAAAGGATATTTTCCATGTTTAAAATTGGCTATCAGTTGACATGTAGAATATGAAAATCTCTCTTTTGTGTCATAAAGATTGACTAACAAAGAGAAAAGAACAAAGAAGGTAAATAAAAATTCAGAGAGGAAATTCTATATGGAAGCCAGTACATCAGTAAATGATCAAATTCAATAGCAATTAGAGAGTGAAAGTAAGAGGACCATCTTCCATCTCTGTACTAGAAAATACTCTTGCAATTCATAAGGTTTTCAAAAGCTCAATTTTTTAACTGTATCACCAGGCCTTTCTTCCTTACCTTGCTTAGCCTGGAAATATCCATGAAATGTTTTCACCTTGGATGACTGGCTGTTATTTGCAGCACTCATAGCATAATAATCATCACAGTACTTATGGACATGTGGTGGATCAGTATTGATGGGTCGGTATTGATAATATGCAATGATGACTGTTTTGCAGCAGAAAGAAGAACCAATCTAATTACCCATAAGGCAACAAGGATGACTCTTAAAAATGTTTTTGAGTGAAAATATAGGTAGCAGTAAGAGAGTTCTGAAACATAAACATTTATTTAAGTTTGAAAATCTTGCCTTATCCTTTCCCAATACTGTATATTGTATAAAGTACTCTTACATTAGAATACATATTAAACACACCCACATGGATACTTAGGCGAAATCGGATGGCAATGAGTTTAGGTAAAAAAGAAGCAAGGAATGAGTGATTAAATAAAATGCCATGTCTATCAAAGCATGCCTTAAAAACTAGTTTACTCTTGTTAGGTGCCTTCAAGCCTACAAAAGCAAACCTATATTCAACAAAATGAACTACTGCCCAGGCCTGTGCCATCCCCACAGGCCTGGGGATGTTTGAGCCGCTGCACCAGTCCATCTTGTGAAGGTTCGCCCTCTTTCTGTTGCCTCTCCACTTTAACACGCTCGATGTCCTTCCTGGTCAAAGTAGGTGAGACAAAGTCTTGCCATCTTCCCTTCAAGAAGCATCGCGGCTGTTTTGTTTTCCAAGACTCATGTGTCCATTCTTCTGGCATTCCATGGGCTATTCAATATTCTTCACCAACTCCATCATTCAAAGACGTTAATTCTTCTTCTTCCCTCTGCATTCATTGTCCGTTTCCCATATGCGTGTGATGCGACTGAAACTACTAGGACATGGAGCAGGTGCCCCTTAGTCCTCAAAGTGACATCTGTGTACTTTCAGAGTAAATCAATTTTGTTGTTGTTGTTTGCTTGTTTGTTTGTTTTACATCAGATAGACCTAATTAATGCTGACCCCTGGATGCATATTAAAATTTGACTTAGAACTAGATGAAAAATGATACCAGTGCAATCAAAAGCCAAATGAAAAACTTTAATACCTGTGTAATTTCTCCTTGATTTATTCTAGAATAAACCTTCTCTCTCTCTTTCTTTTAAACTTTTCTCAATAAGCAATGAAGTGCGCACACATTCACTTAGGACTGCAGTCAATATTTATTGTTAATACTACTATTTTATTTCTAAAGTGTCCGAGTCCTCACTATAATGAGATTTTAAGTAACTGCCTGAGGCAATACAGATTTTGCCATAAATAAGAAATTAACTACTACAATAAGAACATCATATTACCCTGCAGTAGGAAACGGCTCCCTTTTTCTTTAACCTGAGCAGCAGGTTAGTCCCTGCTGTCAGCACACATTTTGCAGGCAGAGTGATATTTTTGTTGTAGTGATGTGTTCTCTCGCTGATAAATGAGGTTCTTCATATGTTGAAGTTACATTTTTTTTCTTTTAAAAAAAGTCCCCAAGACACGTTAATGAACAGTAGTAAAAGATTCTACTCTCCTGAAGATTTAAATACTTTCAGTACATATCCTTAGCGAGGTCTTTGACATTTGTTCCTGGACATGATCTCAACAGGCTAAAAACAAACCTGAAATCTTCGACTGCCTTCTTCTTTCATTTTCTTTCTCACTCAAGTAAAATATAAAGTCAAAGATGTAAGAAGGTCATTTATTGATGGAGCACGGAAGCCACAGTTCTACATCCTGTCAAGTTCCTATTCACCAGTTTCTCCTATTTCCTGCTAAGAGAGACATCTGCTCAATAGTGCATGCTTCTGCCCTTTCGAATTTTTCAAAATGAATTATTGTCCAAGACACACTAAGTCAAATCCTTCTGGCATCAAGGCCTTATATAATCTAATTCCTATTGATGTTACAATGTAAAATGAAACTTTCCCTTTCTCGAGTGAACCCAGAGTTTCTCTAGTGAACCCAGAGGCCTTGCAGAAGGGCCAGACCAGCTAAGCCAAGCCTGAAAAGAGATTGCAGCACTGGGTTTTCAGCCCTTGGCTCACTAAGTTTCATGTGACATATTGACTGGAACAGCCAGGAATCTGGCTGATAACACACCCAGGATCAGAAGGAACAAGGGCACACACAATCAGTTCACTTTCTCTACCTTCCCCTGCAAATGGTAAATTAAGGCACAGTGTTGTCCTCCTCTCTCTCTTTTACTCCTACCCCTTACTAAACTTGATTCATGTGTACTGTCTACTTTATTTATGGGAAAAGGCTTATGCACTGTGTCTTTCAAAGTTGAGGTTTTGAAATGCAAAAAGCATATTTGTGTATTTTCTTCTACTTTGGCTACTATCATCTTTCTTCTGAGACAATCATTTCCAGGGACTAAACTGGAACCAGGTTCATGAAGTACAAGGAAAGATGGGGGAAATAAACATTGCCCGATATCTTAAAACACCATCTGATTATAGCCGTGACTGTTAGCTGTCTTCCTAAGTCTCAATACTTCCCCTGCTTCTTATACAATGCAAGGAACATGGATGCTTAGGTAGCCAGTCTGGCCAGGAAACTAAATTCTGTCCATTTGGATGTGAGTAAAGTGGTTAAGTCATTACAGTGCATGAATCTTGCAATTTCGAAGAAATTAATGAATATTCTTGATAAAATCTGTAAACGAAATCCAGCCAAATTGTCATTGAGATCTAATTAATATTCTATATGGTTTCTACTCATTTGATGTATATTCTTTTTTTATATACTATGAAATATTTATTTATAATTACAAATAAATTAAATTTTGTCTTGAAGCATGGTGTAGCATAGGGAACAGTCTTAATATAACAACAGTGAACTGCATTGCTACATTTTGCAACAGTATG
>NW_022103896.1:50978047-50989258 GCF_000313985.2 Echinops telfairi | reverse complement strand
TCTGGTTCAATGTCATGTTCCTCAAAGAAAGCAGATCAAGATAGGCAACATGTAAATTTTATTTTCATCCAACTTTTGGTTGCCAAAGCTGAAGCTTCATTTGGAATGATTGGATCTTTTCAGATAAATCGAGGCATGTTGCATTTGTTCCTTGCAGTGATAAATTTAACTCATTCAAGATGGCAAACCAAGTAAGATGTTGACATATTATTATTATGCAATAGATGAAAGTTAACAAAATTACAAAGTGACTAATAATATCATAACTTTTCACATTGTTTTAGAAAACTTAAAATTGTAAGACAACAACTTACAAAATAAAGGTTCATGCTATAAGCCTAGATGACAAGAAAGCAGAATTACCTTCACTTTCAGATATTATGCTGCTCTAACTAGAATATTCAAGGTGATAAAGTGAAAATCTACATGACATTTTTTAAACAGTGCTTAAAAATGTTTAACAAATAAAGTGTAAAGAAAACAATAACTTTTTAATATTTCACCAAGTTTGAAATGTTTATAATCAATTTTCACAATAGCAATAAAAATGTTTATGAGAAAGCTCCAAACTTATTATGAAATATAGCTAATATAAAATAACTTTAGAAATACAAGATATTCCTGAATGAGAAAACAAAATACTGTCGCTAGTTCACCCACCCTTCTCCCCCCAGCCGCCACACACAAACAATTTGATTTGATTTCATTAAGGTATTTATCTACCACCTGTCTATCTATTTGTTGCGCTATGTGGCTTGCTTGTTGCTGTGATGCTGGAAACAGTCCCACTGGTGTTTCAAACATCAGCAGGATTATCAACAGTGGACAGGTTTCAGTGGAGCCTCCAGACTATGCCAGAACAGGAAGGAGGTTCTGGAAATCTACTTCTGAAACAACTGGCCAGTGGAAACTTAGTCACAGCAATGGCCCATTATCTAACATAGTGCTAGAAGATGACCTCTGTGTGGAAGGGGCTTAACATATGTCTGGGGTAGCGTGGCCTCTGCAAAACCTAGTTGACTGACTTTCATGATGTAGATAGTGAAAAGTTTTGAGACCTTCAAGTGCTGATTTGGCACAAATCAAAATGAGAAGAAAGAGCTACAGACATCTATTAGCCACCAGAATGTGGAATATAGAGAGTATGAATCTAGAAAAATTAAAAGCTGTAAAAAAATACAGTGGGGCACAGGCATGAGTGAGCCGCGGTGGACTGACTAACTCATCTCAAGTCCTTGCTGAGGCTAGAATCATACCCACACTCCCAGAAGGAAGAACAGTTAATACAGGATGACTCAAAACCAGCTATGACAAGAAGGGGTTAAAGAATTTTACCAATTTTGGTATTCTGAAATCGATCAAACATGAACTTATGATCCACTGATAATTACATAGGTTCTTGGACAGGACGAATCGTTGGGAAGCATGACCTTGAAGATAGAAATGTTCGGCACTTGAGATCGCATGGCTATTTTTCAACAACAGAAATAGAAACTGCACACATGGACGTTACCAGATGGAATATATGGGAATCAAGTTGAATATATCCATGGAAAGCGACAGTGGAGTAGCTTAGTCAGAGTAAGATCAGGGATCAAATGCAGGAAAAGAACATTAAGTACTGGTACTTGTCTGCAGTTGAAGCTGAAGCTATAGAAAATTCTAACAAGTTCATGGGAACCAAAGTATGACATTATGCCTATCCCACCTATATGCAAAAGTATTCAATTGTGCGACACAATAAATTCTGGATATCATTGCTTAGAATGGGAATTCCAAAACACTTCAGTGTGCTCATGTGGAATCTGTGCGTAAACCAAGGCGAAGCAGTGCAAAGATGATACGGCGATACTACACAGTTTAACATCTGAAAAGGAGGGTGTCAGGGCTTTCTCTTTGTGTATTTTCCCTGTAGCTACTCAGCCTGTGTGCTCAGCAAGTAAGCCAGACGATCTGAGGACTCGACAACAGTCTCCATACATGCAGACGACACAATCTTGCTTGCTGTAAGGGGAAAGTGCTTGAAACCCGCACTCAGCAAGACCAAAGACTACAGCCTCAATATAAAGAAAACAAAAATCTTTAGAAATAGGCTAATAAACAACATCACAGTAGTTGGGGAAATGATTTATGCTGTCTACGATTTCATTGTACTTGGATCCACAACCAGTACCCAAAAGTATCAAAAAGCAAAGGTGTTACCTCAAAGACTAGAGTGTGCCTGATCCAAGTCACGACAGTTCATTTGCTTCAGAGGTCTGCAAACGCTGGATAATAAAAAGGAAGACAGAAGAGTGTTGATGTCCGTGAATTATAGTGTTAGAAAAGAACATTAGATGTACTCATGCCATGGGCTACCAAAACCTGAACAAAGATGTCTTGGGAGAAACACAATCAGAAATGCTCATTAGAAAAAAGGATGGTAAGGGTTAGAGTCACATACTTTGAACATCCTCTCAGGAGAGACTAGACAATGTAAAAAGACATCATGTTAGATAGAGTAGAGCATAGGTCACCAAACTTATTTGGCCTAGTTCCCTTTTCACACACACAAATTATTCAGCACTTTACTAGCAATTAAAAATTTGTATTATAAAAAGAAGCTTGTATTATAGCCCACAATCCAGGACAAAGTATCGGTATCTGCTTTTTCAGTTACCCTGGATGTCCTGGTGACTAACCCCTCGGTGTGTGTTTTGGGGGTGGGCGGTATGGCCCACTTTGAGAAACCCTGAGTAGAGGCCCGTGCCACAGAGAACCCCCTCACAAAGATGGATGGATGCAGTGGCCGTAATAATGGACGCAAATATGGGAATGATTGTGAGGATTATGACTGGATGATGGTTTGCTCTATTGAACATACTGTTGCTATGTGTTGGTTGGTGTGTGCCGGAGTTGTTTGGGTCTTCTCTTAGGCGTTCTCCCATAGGCGTTTCATTATTGATGTACTTTTGTTTTCCAAATTAATTTTTTAAATTTGAAATCCTCCTTTGAGATTCATTCATAATTGTATCTGACAACAATTAATGTTGATATTTTAGAAATAGCACACAGGCATAGAGTGGCCGTCCAGGACTCAGTGAAACAAAGGGAAAGGAAAAAATCATATTCATATTTTTAAAAAACTTGAAAAACATGATAACGTTGATCCCAAGTTAATCCCCTAGCAATAATATGAGGAGCCCTGGTGGTGTAATGGTTACGCATTGGGCTGCGATCCTCGAGGTCGGCACCCAGAAAAACACCAGCCGGCTAGGTGGGGAAAAGGCAAAGCTTTCTACTCCCACAAAGAGTGACCGTCTCAGAAACTCACAGTGGCAGTTCTACCCTGTCCTACAAGGTTGTTGTGAGTCAGGATTGACCCCAGGGCACTGAGGTGGGTGTTTGGGGGGTATATCTATGGCTATTGACATCCTAGAGCACAGCAGTGAAAATGGGCAACGAGCATTTCTTCCCACCTTTTCATCTACATCTGACCTTGGAATCAGAGGGCGTGAGGCGCCTTTGGATTCAGCTAGATGGTGGTGAATTTGTGTTTTGTTGTTGTTACTGTTTGTGTAGTTTCTATTCCTCTCATCTATGTCGCCACTGTGTCTTTCTCTTGCCTCTCCCTGGTCTTCTCCGCTCCCTTCTCTTCTACCTAACCCACAGTGGTTGGTGTGCACCGGAGTTGTTTGGGGTCTTTTCTTATTACAGTGTTCTCCCATAGGCATTTCATTATTGATGTACTTTTGTTTTCCAAATTAATTTTTAAAATTTGAAATCCTCCTTTGAGATTCATCCAGACCTTTAATTATATTGTCTTTTCAAAATATGTGCCTTCTCTCTGGCCCTCTGTAGAAATTATTATGATCATCATTAGATTGATAGGAACACTCAAGTCACAGAAAGCCCAAGTCACTTCCTCAAGGTGCTCCTGTCAAAAATGACAGAAACCCACATGTACTGCTGCCCAGTGAACTCAGACGCCAGGCTTCTCTAGCGGTCCGAGTAGAACGTCTCTATAATGTTTCCAAGGTTATAAGTCTTCCTGGGAGCAGACAGCCTCATCGTTCTCCTTGGAACAACTGGTGAGTGTGAACCACTGATCGGTTGCTAACATTTCAATATAATACTTAACTCTCTGGGCTATCAAGATCTGAATTAGCCTTTAAATGTATTATTCAGGTGGAAAATATTTATTTCTTTTGGTATCCCAGCATTTAGCAAAGGGCCTTGCATGTGGCAGATGTCCTCTAAACATGTCAACAACGAGTGATCAGAGCAGCATCCAGGTTCATAGTACGTGTCGATAGTGTAATGGTGTGATTATGACGTATAAGATAACATTATTTTCCTCCTATTTTTGACTTACTGTTAACATTATTTTGTCCTACCTGTTTTGTTTATGCTGTTCCAGTGACTCATGTGTGCATCTTAAATTTTTTTTATTTATTTCTAGAATAAAATGAGGAAGCACTGGGACATAGTCCGTTCTGCATTACAGAAGGTAATTGATCATGTACACGTTCAGAAAGCTGGAGCTAGGAAATGACTTTACTGGGTTCATTTGGGTGCTTCCTGTAATGCAGCTGGATACAGTAACTGCAAATTAGCAGACTCGAGAAGAAGCATAGCCATGCCATACAATGAAGGATGAGCTACACGAGACACTGTAAGAGAAGGGTCGTCCCTACCACAGCTGTGATTGCTGCTGCAGCTATAGTTTTGCTTCTTCTTTTCTAATGGTTTTGCCTCCTTTAAACAAATGAGGTCTTTGGAGAAGGATGTTGTGTGAGAGAAAATACATCACACAGTGCATTTCCTCCTACTTCTTTTCTTATTGTGCAGGCACACGACAACGACCTCATTTGTCCACTCTCATTTGCTCACGCCTGCCAACATGTTCTTGCTCTGAAGAACTAAATCTTCATGGAAATATTATAATCCTAACGCAGTTTTCTGAAATTACAATGAAGCTGAATAGATTGTCCTGCTCTTCAAAAAAATGGTCTCTATCCTCAAATGTTAACTGATATTAACTCGTCCCTTTGACCTACTTCACTGTAATCATCACTTATATTTGGCTGGCATTACCTTTCCATAGGTAAACAATTGAATGCTGATTCTATCATGAACCACAAAGCTTTCTGTGATTTTTTTAATGAAAGTGAGTAGTTTTTATTGTTTATACCCTATTCATTACAACCACGGAAACCCTATTGGTCAGTTTTTACTCTGTCCTTTCCTACCAATACTACTACTACTAAGGTGAGGAAGGGAGGGATGGTGGAGATTTGGATAGAGCAAGCACAAAGTCCCTGACAACATCTTGAGATTACATTTCCCAGAACCCCTTGCTATCCTGATGGAAGTTCCTCAGAATCTCATGAATGGAAAGAATCCTTAAAAATACTTGGTATGTATGCAGCAGGGGTGGGGGGTGGGGGCGCTAAATATAGAGGCTGGCCCTCCAGGCTGGTAAGGATATCTTACCTAAACAAAAAGTCCCTAAACAAAACTCTCTAGTGGTACCCTATGTATCCCAAAAGTAACTTTCTTTTGGCAAGAGAAGAAACTTGATATTCTGGTAACATATCTGTTACCTAGCTCTTTACCAAATATTAAATGTCACCTCCTACATACGAAGATACTTTTTAGCATCTGAATCTTTGAGTTTGGGGCTTTTTACAGAAGATCAGAGTCTATATATATTACATGGTTTATTATTTAAAGCTTTATGTCTTCAAATATTTCACAGAATGTTACACAATGTTAATAATTTCTACAAAATAGTGAGCTAACACATTGAGTGCTGTTTTAAAATATTTCTTTCCCTCTAACATTCCTTCCAACTTTTAGTTACCTTTCTTCATCGTATATTGGTTGGAGAATTCTCCACTTAAGTCTTCCAAAATAGATGTTTGTGTATAAATATTACTATGACTTTAATTATGGCCATATCAGATTTTATCACCTTGAGATAAGCTTTTGCTTTTTAGACTCACGAAGACATTGGACCAAAAGTTTTTGACAAAAATGGACTTAGATTTATAATAATGATTAATATTCTGTAATTGGAGCCCTCTAGACTAAATCAAGATTTCTACAACTCTGAAAGGATACTGGGCTTGGGAGTTACAGCTGATTAAAAAAAATGGAAATTAACTACGAAGTAGATTAATGTTGCTCTAAATTCTTTATGTGAGAATATGGTGGGCATTTTCAGAATACGTTCTTTGTCAATAACTATGTAGAAAAGTTTTGTTGTAATTTGATCTATGTTAAGGTCTGATGCAAAGCTATGATCACCAAAATGTTTTGGGGTTTGTTTTTTTAATCTATCCATTTGGGTGCCTGTCTCTTTAAACATGGGCAAGGAGCCCTAGTGATTTAATGAATTACACTTTGGGCTGCTAACCTTGAGACCTGAAGTTCAGGACCACCAGCCACTCAATGGGAGAAAGGTGAGGCTCTCTGCACTCATAAGGATTTGCAGGTCTGCCTTGCTCTACGGTGCTGCCAGGAGTCAGAATTGATTTAGGGTCATAGCCAGAAGCCATAATGAAAGATATATGGAAGTATATATCAGATCACTTGGGATAGATGGAACCAAGATATAATTGTACTTTGTGAAACTTAAGAGAATTTTCCAACCTTCACAAGATCATCTTTACTGCACTGGCACTTTTTTAATATAAATCCCAGAAGTCATGTAAGAGGTACAGGAAGTCTTTGAACCCTGCTATCTTCCTACACTGATTCTCATACGTTAGGGAAATTTCACAGTAAGTCAGACCTCAAGCTTTTAGCTCCTGTGAAGAAGGAGGAGGAAAAATCACCCAGGAGAAGGAGCATTTTGGAAAAGTTTCCTGGGAGTATGGGCAATTAGATCCTGTCAGAAGGAGGTGAGGTGGAGGAGTTACCCAGTAAAGATGGATTAGTCCTGTAAATGCAGGTTTAGAGGTGGGGAGGTAGGTGGTGGTGGGGTGCTCTCTCCAAGCAAGTTTATATCATGGTAGAAGAAAGGATGTCCAAGGCCAATGCCTTTATCTCCTCTGTTCTTCCAGATGAAAACAAAGGTTTCATAGCGCCAAACACACCTTTAAGAACTGGGAGAAATTTAATCCTAAAACGCTAAAGAAAACTGATGTTCTTTGTAATAAGTTAGGCAGTAGGTAAATTTAGCCTGAAAACAGTAGTCTACAGTATGATAGCAAACTAGCTGCCATTATCTAAGGCTTTCAAAAAACCTGGTAGCCTTTTCTTTAAAAAGTGAAAAGAGGCTACAATAAAACGATCTGCTCTGGATCCTAAGAATCTCACAGGAAAATTGTTAAGTGAGAAGTTTATATGTCCATCTGAGGTTATGGATCTGTCCCTCCACATCAAAACTAAATTGCAAGATGTGGACAGGAGTCCAGAAAACTTAACGATCTCTAATAAATTTTGAAAAAATGTGGGGGGGAAGTGATTTGCACAAGAACCTTAACAGGTTTATCATTAAACCCTAGCCTCACAGATTGAGGAAACTAAAATTTTCTTTAAAATTTTTAAAACTGAAATACCTACTACTGGCAGAAAGAAGAGTGTTCCATTATCCTCTAAGTAGTAGTTCTCATCCTGTGGGTCGCAACCCATTCGGGGGTTGGACGATCCTTTCATAGGGGTCACCAGATTCATAAAAGTAACAAAATTGCAGTTATGAAGTAGCAACTAAAATAATTTTATGCTTAGGAAGTCAGCACAACATGAGGAATTGTATTAAAAGGTCATGGTATTAGGAAAGTTGAGAACCACCTTTCAGTCTAAAGCCCTTAGACTATGGTAATTTAGGTCTGTCATACATTTGTCACCTGTTATAATCCTCACTATCACCTTCAGTGCTAGTCTTTGAACTGCTTCCCTTAGTGAATAAGTGTAAAAAGTCTAAGGTGCTTCCAATTTACTGACTATAAAATCATAGGTATATCTGTCCCACCTAAATGTGGCCAAGTTCCTGATTTGGTGGATGAAACAGCTACAGGACTGAACTTGCAATTTATGAGCTCTCCTGAATCAACCACTGATCCGCCTCAACTTCTGAGGGGTGTCTCACCTACAAATGCTATTGATCACTCCTGAATGTGCTACTTGTTATGTCTTTTAATCTAAATTGTATCAATTACCTATCTATTTACTGTTTGCTTCTGAGGGGCATAGATGCTTGGAGTAAGAATACTTCTGTTGACCTGTCAAAATCCATGATAAATTTTGGTAACCTAATGTAGTGTTAGGTTTGCCACAAGAATCCCTGTTTTGAAATACCATTTATTCCTGCCATCACTTTAAATTTTTTATAAGCTTTAACCTCATGCAATTAAATTTAAATTATGGAATCCTTTTCAGAAACCTCACTAACTCTAGTACCTTCAATTTAGTAGTTTTAATTTTACTTAGAATCTAATTAAATAATTATGAGACATCTAGTTACTAAAACAATATCTTCACTTGCCTTTCAGGGAAAAGTGTGTGTTTTATAGCAATGTACCAAGGTTTTCCTAGAGATTTAGTCCAACAGTTAGCTTGGAGTTGACCATTTCTTAGAGCTTCAATACCTACTTATGCTATAATTGAATTTGAAACACCCTTTGAGAAATTTACCAACCACCATGGGACAGATAGCAGACAAGCTACTGAGGTGTGGGAGTATAGCAGTGATGTGTAAATACTTTGGCCAAAGTATGTTTGAAATACAGTAGCTGTGGACTTTATTTTCCATAGCCCAGCAAGGTAGAATCTGTGCAGTATTCACAATACTTGTAGCACAAAGATAAATACTACAGAACAGTTAGAACAAGACAAACCCTGACTTAGAAATAGGGCCACATAGGTACACACCATAATACCATACTTTTTTTGAGTAGCTATCAAAAGAAATAGGCACATGAGTTATGTCAACTTAACAAGGGGTAGTAAGGATTTTAATCTACATTCCAACAACTGAATTATTTCTCACCTTTTCATCACATGTAGCAGAGGGAAAAGAACAGCTTGGATCAAGGTGATTAAGAGAGGCTGAATCAAACCTACGGAATCTCTTGGTCAAGACAGATGAGATGGTATATAGTGAAAAACCCAGACTGTGATCTAAAGAGTCTGCTATGGGCACCATCTGAAACTCAGCCAAAGCCCAGGTTAATTATCAGTGTGCTAATTTCAACCTAGAATCAAGAGGAGGATATATGTCAGTGATGAAAACCAGAAGGTCCTTGTTCTGCAGAAAGCTACAGCCTACACACAGTACCCTGTCTACATCCCATGCTTTGAGTCAGTCCAAAATCCATCTTTAGCACCCAATCTACACACATATTTCTAACCACTAAACTACACAGGTGCTGTTGTGTTTAGGTGCAATGGAGTCAGTTCTAAACCATAACTACTAAATGTACAATAGAACAACACAATTTCTGGGTCCTGTGTCATCCTCACAATTATCCCTATGCTTAAGCCCATTGCTGCAGCTATGGTGGGAATCCATCTCCTAGAATACTTTCCTCACTTTCATTGCCCTCTGTATTACTCTGGGTAGACTAGAGAAACAAATCCATGGACATACATATATATATAAGAAAGAGCTTTATATACAAGAGCAATTGAACATTGAGAAAACATCCCAGCCCAATCCAAATCAAGTCCATACGTCTGATATTAGCCCATATTTCCGATATCAATCTATAAAGTCCTCTTCAGACTCACAAAACATATTCAATGATGCCAAATTTAGAAGATCACAGGACAGTGGGTGGAAAGCCTTTGGATACAGTGTCATTGGAAACATCTCAGCACTGGCAAGGATCTCTTTGTGGCTTCTCCAGCTTCCAAGATCAGGTTGCATCCATGTGGCTTGTCTTCTGCAATGTCTCCCAGGGAGTGGCAGAGAGAGAGAGAGTGGTGTCTTCCACCTCCAAGGAGGAAGTACCAGATTTCCCAGAATTCTCAGGAGAAGGCCATGCCCACAGAAGTCTCATTGGTTATCTCCAGATTGACAGCCTAGACTCCACCCCTATAGTCTTAATCCTTAAATTGACACCAGATTAGGTGACTGCCACAACCTCCTACTCCACCATGATGTTCTTCTCCAAGAACTGGTGTCTCCTGACAACATGTGCAAAGTATATACTATGGAGTCTGGCCATCTCTGCTTCTAAGGAGTACCCTGACCATGCTTGTTCCAAGATAGACTTGTTTGCACTTTTGGCATTCTTGCCAAAGCTACACATGTGCCCAGGGGGGATTTTAGTAAAAGTAGGGAGAGGAAGTGTGTCTTCAGTAATTGTTATATATGCACTAATATACACACAAGTACATACAGAAATTCTGAAGGGGGGCCTAAATACACACACAGGAATTATGAAGTGGGGCCTACAATTACCCTCAAAGTTAGAACATGTTGGAAAAAGGAGTTTTCATTCAGCTTGTTACATCAACCAATACATTACTGACAATTTTTATAATAAAACTTATATTTAGCACAGAGAAAGAAGTTTAACAAGGAGGCTACAGATATAAACATTACAATTACATAACTTTACCTGATAGACCTTTTCAGAGCTCTCCACCCAAATGCAAACTAATTCACATTCTTTTCAAACCCACATGGCACATACTCCAAGAGAGACCACATGTTGGGACTCAAGTTGAATCTGTGTAAATTCAAGCACACAGAGATCATACAGACTTATCTCTCTGGCCACTATGCCATAGGCCAGAAATCAACAAAAGGAAGATGAAGAAAACAAGGACAAACAATTGGAGGATGAATAAATCTCTATTGCAAAAGGAGTGGGTACCAGCCCAGATCAGAGATGAAACCAGGAAGTTTCTAGAAACCAATGAGAATGAGACTATGATGCACCAAAACCTTTGGGCACAGCAAAGGCAGTTATCAGAGGAAGATTCATAGCAATACAGGCACACATGAAAAAGAAAGAGAGACTTGTGATTGATATACTCACACAAAACTTACAGCAATTAGAGCAGAGTCAATAGGACAATCCTACTAATAGCAAAAGAAAAGAAATAATAAAAATCAGGGCTGCGATTCATGAAAGAGAAAACTATGGGAAAAATTAATGCGGCTAAAAGTTGGTTCTTTAAAAGAATTAACAGAATAGACCACTGGCAAATGTAACCAAAGAAAGGAAGGAACAAATCTCAATAGCAAGGGTGAGGGATGAAACAAGGGAAATT
>NW_022103896.1:50976748-50977947 GCF_000313985.2 Echinops telfairi | reverse complement strand
TGTGGTAGCAGTCATACAATACTGTTTGATGCAATTGAACTATGGAATGTTATGATATCTGTAAGAGTTCCCAGTAAAATGATTAAAAATCTAACAGTAAAATGATTAAAAATTAAAAATAAAAAAAACAAAATCAGAAAAATAAAACTTACATTTAGAATCTTTGGGGTGAAGGAGGGGAGAAAGAAACATATTCTAATATGTGCTTTTAGTATTGTATTCTTCTTAGACAAACATAACATCGATGGGATGTCAATCTGCTCCTCACCTCTCTTTTATCTCATTTTGACTATGAAAATTTCTCCTAGGACAAGCTCTGCTGTGACTGTCACAGAATTTTCAGAAAAAATACACCTACTTGATCCTGCAAAACTGGACTACAACCGATGTCTGTGGATGTTTGCCAGCCTCAAGTTAAGCACCTCTACCTGTAGATACAGGGTGATGATATTCTATACCCCCTACACACAGGAAACACCTACAGAAAGAAAGACTTCTGCCTCTCACCCCATAATGAATGATGTGTGGAAATGGGTGGAAATGGGACAGAGCAAGAGAAGGAAGGTAGACGCATGGACAGCATGGGTGGAGTACATGGTAACATCTTGACATTACATTTCCCAGAACCCCTCACAACCATAATGGAAGTTTGGGGGTAGGGAGGAGAATATTGAGCCATGCTATGCTGGCTGATAAAGATTTCTTCCTCCTGTGAGCCTCTAAATAAAATTTTCCTGCAATGCCCTATATCTTCCAAAAGTAAATCTTTCTCATAGTAAAACAAGAACCTGAATCCTTGGAAGTATTACTACGACTACTAGATCACTCCGTTATTGAGTTTATTCCAAATCGTAATGACCATACAAGGCAGCGTAGAACGTCCTCTTTTGGATTTTTGAGACTTTAAATCTCGCACGGATCAGTTGATGGATTCAAACAACTGACTGTGCAGTTAGCAGTTCAATATGTAGCCTGCTAAGCCACCAGGCTTCCTTCTCGGGCCTATAAAAACTCACTGCCATCAAGTCGATTCTGACATAGCAAACTTTAGGACAGGTTAGACCTGCCTCCTGTGGGTTGCTCAAGACTATAACTCTGTGGGAATACAGTGAACCCTCGTTTATCGCGGTTAATCGGTTCTAGACCCTACCGTGATAAATGAAATTCCGCGAAGTAGGATTCCTTATTTGTAAATCAAA
>NW_022103896.1:50972687-50976648 GCF_000313985.2 Echinops telfairi | reverse complement strand
GGGAAATTGCAATAGACCCTAATGAAATTAAAAAGGGCTGCGATTCATGAAAGAGAAAACTATGGGAAAAATTAATGCGGCTAAAAGTTGGTTCTTTAAAAGAATTAACAGAATAGACCACTGGCAAACGTAACCAAAGAAAGGAAGGAACAAATCTCAATAGCAAGGGTGAGGGATGAAACAAGGGAAATTACAATAGACCCTAATGAAATTAAAAAGATAATTACACAGTACTACAAAGGACTGTACTCCAATGAATTCAACAACTTGTAAGACATGGATAAATATTTGGAAAACCAATCCCTCCCTAGACTATCCCAGATGCACATCAAGAATCACAACAGACCCATAGCAATAGAAGAAATAGACAAGGTTATCAAGAAATTACCATCAACAACAAAAAAATCCTTGGACCAGATGGCTTCACAGGAGAATTCTACCAAGCATTTGGGGAAGAACTGACACCAATCCTACACAAACTCTTCCAGAAATTAGGAAAAGATGGGAAACTCCCAAACTCTTCCTATGAAGCAAGTATAACTTGCTGAAAGCGGGCAAGTATCCCACATGAATCAACTACAGACCAATATCCCTAATGAACATCGATTCAAAAATCCTTAACAAAATATTGGTCAATAGAATACAAAGGTATGTAAAACAAATAATTCACCCTGATCAAGTGGGATTCATACCTGGGATGCAGGGATGATTCAACATATGAAAGACCACTAGTATTATTCACCACACTGACATGAAAAACTCTAAGAACCACATGATAATATCGATAGATGCGGAAAACTCATTCAACAACATCCAACACCAATTCCTGTTTAAGACACTTAAGAAGATAGGAATGGAAGGAAATTCCTCAAGATAATACAAGCTTTTTTTTTTTTTAAACCCACATGCAACATGGTAGTGAATGGAGAAAAGACAAAAACAACCTCACTGAAAAAGGGAATGAGACAAGGATGCTCTTTGTCCCCACCTTTATTTAACATTGTACTGGAGGTCCTAGCTAACAGCATAAGGCAAAGAAAAGACATAAAAAGTATTCGCCTGGGGAAGGAAGAGGTGAAACTTTCATTATTCACACATGATATGATTTTATATATGGAAAAACCCCAAAAGCTCCACAAGGGGAGTACTGGAAGCAATAAAGGAATATGGCAGAGTGGCAGGATGCAAGATCAAAAAAACAGAAGTCTACCTGACTGCTTTACATATCAGACAAGACCACAGAAAATGGGATCAAAAGGTGGTACTCTCCACAATAGCTAAACACAAATTGAAATATCTAGGGATAAACCTGAATAAAAAAATTTAAAAAGAGATTTGTGCAAGGAAATCTGCAGAACACTATTACAAGAAACTAAGAGTAACTTCAACAAATGAAAAAACATCCCATGCTCATGGAACAGAAGACACAATATAGTAAAGATGTCAGTTGTGCCCAAGGCACTGTAAAGTTTAATGCTATCCCAATACAACTATTGTCATCGTTCTTCAAAGAATTGGAAAAACTGAATACCAACTTCATATGGAGAGGGAAGAAGCCCAGAAATAGAGAACTCTTCAAGAAGAAGGAAAGAGTGGGAGGGCTTGCTTTACCTGACTTTAACACATATTATACAGCCACAGTTGTCAAAGCTGCATGGTATAATGACAGCTACTCAGACTAATGGAAAATAACTAAAAACCCGAAATAAAATCATTGGCATACAGATAAGGACCCAAGAAATCTCAAATGGGAAGCAGATGCCCTCTTCAACAAGGGATGCTGGAAAAAATGGATATCAAACTGTAGAAAAATGAAGAAAGACCCTTACCTCACTCCATGCACAAGAATAAACTCAAGATGGATCACAAACCTTGAGGTAAACCCACACACTATTAAGACCATCAATGAGGGTATTGGGACAAACCTGAGAGCTTTGGCAAAAGGAATATATAAGCTATCAGAAATAGGAAGGGACACATACAGATGAGTCAGAAATTGACAAGTTGGATATACTGAAGATAAAACACTTATGTACATCGAAATAATTCACCAAGAGAGTAATCAGAGAGTCCATGGACTGGGAAAACATCTTTAACAATGAGACAGCAGACAAAGATATTATTACTAAAATCTACAATACTCTGCTAGCTTCCAAAAAGAAAATACTAATTGCCCACTGAGGAGGTGGGAAAAGGACCTAAACAGAAGTTTCACAGGGGCAGAAAATTGAATGGCCAATAAACATATGATAAAATGTTCCTGATGATTAGCAATAAGAGAAATGCAAATTAAAACAACTATGAGATATCACCTAACACCCTCAAAGATAGCCCAATTCAAAAAATCACAAAGTAACAAGTATTGAAGGGATGGTGGGGAAATCGGAATTCTCGTCCACAGCTGGTGGACCTGTATGTACAGCCACTATGGAAATTGATTTGGTGATATCTAGAACAGATAGAAATTGAGCTACCATAAAATCCAGCAATTCCCCTACTGCGCATATACCCAGAAGAGGAAGGAAACAAAGCAAGGCCATACATCTGTGCTCCAATGTTCATAGTGGCACAGTTCACAATTGCAAGGAGTTGGAAATAACCCAAATTTCCATCAACAGAGGAATGGATTAAAAAACTGTGGTACATACATACAATGGAGTACCACCCATCCCTAATAAGCAGTGATGAACACAGGAAGCATGTGGCTGCATGAGAAGAAGTAAAGGAAATTATGCTATGTGAAGTAAGCCAAGCATAAACATCATGATTCTGCTGAGGTAAGCTTCAAAATGAAAGAGGAGCATAGGGGAAAAGCTACTACATACATACATTCCTGGAGTGAGCTCCAAGTAGAATAGCAGAGGAAGAACAAACCCATACTATAGCCAACTCAAATGGAAGGGGAAAAAAGACATAGGTAGCAGTGAAACAGGGCATGAACCCACCTTAGGAGAGGGTGTTGTTTATATCTCCACAGAGAAAGAGGGACCAGACTTCAACCTGGTGCACAAAGACATGAATGCAACATGCCAGCATGAAGCAGGGAACCAATAGAGAGGTCTGAGGGCCGGCCTCAATCCCAACTATGTGGACAGCCTCCGCCACCCCCACCCAGAAATCACTTCAGAGAACAGCACTGAAGCTACAGCTCAGGGAGAGGGACACATCTGACGAGAGCACACAGGAGCAAATGAAGGGGGAGGGAGGGAGAGTGGAACACATCAATCCCCAAGGACAATATGCCTGCTCAGAGCAGGCAATTCACAGAGAGTACATAGGGCCAGTTCCACCACGAGACATAGACACAACATCACTCACTAACCCATAGCACCACGGGGACAACACTAGAGACACCGTGTAGGGATTGTGCCCAATCTGCCCCCACTACATTAAGGCCATACACTAAGGGCATGCAACATAACAGCAAGGGAAGCTGAGCAAGGGAGTCCCAAGGAAGTTCCAAAAATAGACTTTGGGGCCAGGGCATGGCACCCCATCAGACTTGACCAGAAAACACTACAAATGGTCAATAAACAGAGTTTAACTATTTATAGGCTTTTCTTTTTTTGTCATTGGTTTTTGTTGTTGTTTTGTTTTCTTTTATTGCTTTGTTTTGCTATGTCTTATTTTTGTTCTTATTATTGTCTCTGCATGTCTATCTAAATAAGATAGGGGGATAAACAATACTGAGGAGAAAACAATGGGACCTATGGTTCTGGGGGACAGAGGAGAGGGGGAGGTAGGGGAAAGGAAGTGGGCATTAACAAACCAGGGACAAGGGATCAACAAGTGATCTAAATTCAATGGCCAGGAGGGTGTAGAAGGTCTGGTTGGGCTTGATCAAGGGGAATGTAACTGAGAGGAATTACTGAAACCCAAATGAAGGCTGAACATGATAGCGGGACAAGAGGAAAGTAAAAGGAAATAAAGGAAAGAAGTAGGAAACAAAGAGCATTTGTAG
>NW_022103896.1:50971329-50972587 GCF_000313985.2 Echinops telfairi | reverse complement strand
AGCCAATCAGTGGCAGTAATGACAGAGCATGCGCTGTTACGCAAAAACCGCGATAGAGTGAAGCCGCGGAATTCGAAGTGCGAAGTGGCGAGGGTTCACTGTACTACGTTGTGTCTTTCTCCTATAGAGCAGCTAGTGGTTACCAACTGCTGACCTTTCAGTTAGCAGCCCAGTGCATAAGCACTATGCAACAAGGCCTCCTTCTCTGTCTTACATGGTTGCTGGAAGAGTAGGAGCTGACTCAACAGCAATGGGTCATCCATACAGGAGGAGCTCAGGTGAAGTAGTGGCTAGGTTTTTGGTTGCTAACTGAAAGGTTAGTTGTTTGAATCGACCAGCAGCTCTGCAGGAGGAAAATGAGGCAGACTGGAATTACAGTATTCGATGTGGGATACCTGTTATTTGCCTGCTTGTTTTCTCAACAGAGGTTTTCTCTTTGAATTATTTTAATATTGCTGGTAGTATTTGTCTTCCTCCTTTTATTCATTTGGTTTTTTTAAATCATTTTATTGGGAGCACATACAATAATTATCGCAATCGATACATCCATCCATTGTGTCAAGCACATTGATACATTTGTTGCCTTCATCATTCTCAAAACATTTTCTTTCTACTCGAGCCCCTGGGATCAGCTCCTCATTTTTTTCCCTCCTTCCCCCACCCACCTTCCCCCACTCACCCTTGATAATTTATGAATTGTTATTATTTTGTCATGTTTTACACTGTCCAATATCTCCTTTCACCCATTTTTCTATTGTCTGTCCCCCAGGGAGGAGATTATGTATAGATCCTTGAAATCTGTTCTCCTTGTCTATCCCACTTCCCTCCACCCTACCGGTATCACCACTCTCACCACTGTTCCTGAGGGGGTTCATCTGTCCTGGAGTCCCTGTGTTTCCAGTTCTTATTTGTACCAATGTACCTCCTCTGGTCTAGCCAGATCTGTAAGGTAGAATTTGGATCATGATGGGGGTGTGGGGGTTAAGCATTAAAGAACTAGAGGGAAGTTGTTTCATTGTTGCTACCCTATACCCTGACTGGCTTGTCTCCTCCCCATGACTCTTCTATAAGAGGATGTCCAGTTGCCTACAGATGGGCTTTGGGTCCCCATGCTGCACTCTCCCTCATTCAAAATGATATGATATTTTTGTTTTTTGATGCCTCCTATGTGATCCCATTGACACATTGTGCTCGCACAGGCTGGTATGCTTATTCCATGTGGGCTTTGTTGCTTCTCAGCTAGATGGCCGCTTGTTTA
>NW_022103896.1:50967511-50970188 GCF_000313985.2 Echinops telfairi | reverse complement strand
AAACAAGACAGAGCAAAACAAAGCAACAAAAGAATATAAAACAAAAACATACCAATGACAAAAAAAAGGGAAAAACCTGTAAATAATTCAAGGACTGTTTGTTGACCTATAGGAGTGTGTTTTCATGTGGAAGCTGATGGGGTGCCATGCCCTTGCTTGAAACTTCCTCTAATAACTGCCTTTGCTGTGTCCTATAAGTTTTGGTACGTCGTGTTCTCATAATCGTTGGTTTTTAGAAATTTCATCTCTCCTCTGGGCCAGTATACACTCCTTTTGCATTAGAGAGTCATTCTTCCTCCAATTGTTTTCTTCATCTTCCTTTTGTTGATTTCCAGCCTTATGGCACAGCAGTCAAAGAGAGAGGCCTGTATGATATCAATATGCTTAAATTTATGCAGATTTGCTTTATGCCCCAACATGGGATCTGTCTTCGAATATGTGCCATGTGGGCTTGAAAAGGACGTTAATTTTTTGTATTTGGATGAAGAGCTCTGTAAATATCAGGTCAAATTGTCTAATTGTAGTGTTTAGACCTCAAGCCTCTTTGTTGAGTTTCCTTCCCTGTGCTCTATCTTTCTCAGAGAGTGGTGTATTCAAGTCACCTTCTATAATTGTTGAGGCTGTGATTTTTCATCTTTTGGAGCATTTGGTTGACCTATTTGGCGGGTCTCTCATTCAGGGAATATATGTTTTAAATGCTTAGTGGTTCTTTGTATACTGTTTTCTTGAGCATTATAAAGTGTCCCTCCTTATCTCTTTTTATGGTTTGCACTTTGAGGTCAATTTTATCCAAGGTTAGGAATGCAACAGCTGCATTTTTTGAATTGCTGTTTGCTTGATATGCTTTACTCCAGTCTTTGATTCTCAGCCTATTTTTGTCTGTAGTCTTGAGATGTGTCTCCTGTAGGCAGAAGGTTGATGGGCTGTGTTTTATAAGCCAGTCTGCTAGCCTCCGTCTTTTAATGCCTGAGTTTAGTCCACTGATATTCAGGGTTATTATTTCCATCTGTGGACTCTGTGATGTCATCTTATACCTTTTGTTTTGGGTGTTTTCCTACCTCCCTTTCTTATCAGTGTGTTATGCATGTGTGTGTGCGTGAGCTTCATTCTTGACTTCTTTCCACCCTTAATCCAGTGCTATCATGGGGGCTGTTTTCTCTTTGTTGTCCTCTGGGTGGGGTTGTTCTATATGGCAGTATCTTCTTTATGCTTGGTGAGTATTGTTCTTCTGCCCATGCTGAGTTGGTAAGGATCTTTTGTAGGGCTGGGTTTCTTCTAATATATTCCTTGAGTTTTTCTTTGTCTGGGAAGATCCTTCTCCATCTATCTTGACAGATAATTTGGCTGGATAGAGTATTCTTGGGTTTGGGTTATTTTCCTTCAATTTTTGTAATCTGTTACTCCACTCTCTCCTCTTCTTCATAGTGTCCTCTGATAGGTCTGAGCATATTCTTATTTAGAACCTTTGTATATGATTGCTTGTTTTCCCTAGCTGCTCTCATGATTTTCTCCTTTTCCTCAAAGTTGGATAGTTTAACTATTATGTGCCTTGGTGACTTTATGGGATTTAATCTAGGTGGTGCTCTTTCAGCTTCCTGATTAGTTGCTTGGTTTTCATTCATTAAGCTTGGGAAGTTTTCCTCCAGAAATTCTCTCACTATTGTTGCAGATAACTTCTTTGTGTGTCTTCCTGCAGTAATCCAATTATTCTGATGCTGTTCCTCTTCATAGCATCAGACATAGCTCTTAGGTTTTACTTCACCATCTCTGATGATCTTATTAGAGTTTTGTTCATGTTTGTTAAAGTCTGCTTGATTGTCCTCTAGGTCACTGGTGCGGTTCTCTGCCTCCTTAAGTCCATGAGTCTGCTACTGGTTTTTGTTATCTCCTCCCTAAACTCTTGTATTTCCCTTTGGTGTATGGCCTTTATCTCCTCTATCATTTTATCCTTTTTCTGTATTGTTTCCCTCATATGCTGTATGACTCCAAGCAGCATTCTGAATCTTTCTGTGGCAGATCAATGTCTGCTTGTTCTATGCACATCATTAGGTTCAGGACATTTTCTGCCATTGCCTTTTGTTTCTCCTGTTTTTTTGTTGAGGTAATTGGGGCTGATGGCTGTTTGTGTTGCATTATTTTACCAGAGCCAGGTGCCATTTTCCAGGAAGTAGAAGAGTACTGACTCTCTGAGAGATTCATAGGAATTCTTCTTCAAACTGCCTGCAGCTAATTTCACTACGTAATAAGCATTCCACTTTATCCTCCTGTGGTCTCAGTCTTTCCCTAGTCAACCAGTATTCTGTTATTTGGAGGGAAACTTGGATAATCCTCTCAGGGAACGCTGTTTGGGTGGTTGTGGACCCACAAAGATGGTGCTGTACTGGGTGATCTCATAAGAACCCATGATGGTGTGGCCCATGGCAGCTTTTGGTGCTGCTGAGGGTGTGCAGGGGTTCCTGCTAAAATGGGAGTGCCACAAAAGGATAGTGGGTTGCCCAATTTGGTGTAGAGTCCCACAAATGGTGAGTGTAATTGCCCTGGTCAGATAGATCGCTGTGGAGGTTGGGTAGAGGTTTCTTCAGCGGTGTGGAACACTGATGAGTGTTGGCTGGGCTGCTTTAGGCTGAGTGAGGCACTACGGCAGGTGGGAGGAAGTTCCCTCAGTGACATGGGACCA
>NW_022103896.1:50966268-50967411 GCF_000313985.2 Echinops telfairi | reverse complement strand
ATGACAAATAAGTGAAATTTTGTATTGAAGCATGGTGTGGTAGTTATATAATTGCCAATTTAAGGATTAAGCATGTAGGGGTGGAGTCTAGCCTATCAATCAGTTCATAGTCAATGAGGCTTCTGTGTGGGCATAGCCTTCCCCTAAAGATTCTGGGAAATCCAGGATTTCCTCCTTGGAGGTGGGCGACTCTCTGAACACATCCAGGGAGACATTGCAGCTGACAAGACACATGGACCCACCCTGATGTAGCCCTGGGTGCTGGAAAAGCCATTCAGAGCCCCTGCCAGCACTGAGATGTTTCCCATGCCACAGGATCCAAAGACTTTCTACCCATTGGCCTGTGATCTTCTACACTCAGCATCATTGCATGTGCTTCCTAAATCTGAAGAGGACTTTATAGATTGCTGTTGGACATATGGGCTAATATTGGACTTATGGACTTGATCTGGACTGGGCTGGGATATTTTATCAATGTTCAATTGCTCTTGTATATAAACCTCTCCCTTATATACATATGAATGTCTCCATGAATTTGTTTCTCTAGTCTACCCAGACTAACACCCATGGTGTAGCATAGGTAACAGTCTTCATGCCAGGGACCCATTTGTGGGTGTATCTGCATGCGGACAGACACACCCAGAGAAGGATAAAGGAGAGCTCTCTTGGTTCCTAAAACCTTCAGGAATGTTTTTCGATGGTCTTAGGCGAACCTTGTAAAAAGGTTGTTTGACCCCCAAAGGGGCCACTACCCACAGTTTGAGGTACCACTACCCACACACTGTCATGAGGTGTCGATAGGATCAGGTATCAGGCATTAAAGACCCAGAACAAAAAATCATATCATTGTGAATGAAGGGGAGGGTGGACTGCAGACCCAAAGCCCATCTGTAGGCAACTGGACATCCCCTTACAGAATGGTCACAGGCAGGAGAAGAGCCAGTCAAAATACAGTATAGTACTGTTGCAGCATACAACTTTCCTCTAGTTCTTTAATGCTCCCCCCCACCACTATTGTGACCCCAAATCTACCTTACAAATCCAGCTAGACCAGAGCATGTACATGGGTACAGATAAGAGACGGAAACATAGGAAATCCAGGACAGATAACCCCCTCAGGACCAATATTGATATTAGCCATAC
>NW_022103896.1:50962824-50964807 GCF_000313985.2 Echinops telfairi | reverse complement strand
TCATAAAGATGGTTATCCTATACTTTTGTAACATGTATATTGATTTTAATATAAATAAATAATTGTAATTATTGCTGCTCTAAGCTTTTCTTTTTCTTTTCCATTAGGAGTGTCACATAAAAAGAAAAAAATATTAATGTCAAAATAATTTTGCTGCAGTTCACACTGAAATGTCCTTCATAGCCATCCTGTAATGCCTAGCGCTATGTGGGCGAGTAATCTCTATATTGACAAGACAAATCTGAGAACTTGAGAAGACTCCAACTGAGAATGTGCCTGAAGGAAACGAACGTGTACCCAGTCTGATTAGGTCACTCACAGAGCCGTTTCCCACACAGTGTAACTAGGGTTGGTGTCATCCAATCTGATACCTCAAGGTGTTGCTCCAACTCCCAGTCATACAAAACCAGATAGAATTGTTAGTAATGTTTACTATCAACATATATCAAATGATAAATATAGTAGTGAAGTGCTTAAATATAACATTATGTAGATTATATGAATGTTAACTATACAATTATTTTATAATATCTTTTGATATTGAATTACATTATTAGTGAAAGAGTGGAACCCTCTTTCGATTACTACTTCATTCTCAAAAATATAATTGACACAAGGTTCACCAATAGTAATGATAACCACATTGTTGTGGAATCAACAGAAAATTTGAGGAAATCCACAAATATGAAACACTGCAGCAAAGAACACCAAAGAATGTGCAAATAAAACCACTTTTAAAAATGAAAAATTACACAAAAATGTTATACACAGTCATTGGTGTCACCGCCTCTAACAGTGTCACTTGGTTTGCCCCATGCTTTCTGTACTTCCCTGGTGACACTATTGATTTCACAATCAATAGTGATCGTAGAATGTGATACCTGTGGTGTATTCTACAAAGCACTGGGGTTACTTAAAATATGTGTATCCATGCTGGAGTCAGACAACACTGAGTCAAACAATTGAACTCTGGGGTGCCTGCAAGGGAGAGGTAGGCAATTTAATTGATATCATGTTTCATAGAAAGAACAATAATTCTAGCAGAGAAAACAGCCACATTTTTTTTCTACTGTACTTCTGACAGTTCAAGGAGGACAGTGTATTACATGTTGTGAGTATTTATTATGTATCAAGTAGCATCCAGGGCACTTTTACTAAGATTAGGTGGTCATTTAATTCTTTTATCAGTCTTGGGATAGAGATATAATTATATCCATTTTATGTATACTGAAATCAACCCAGTTAAACCAGGAAATAGAATCAATGTTCAAACTTGAGTGTATTTCAAAGTAAAGACATGACATTTATTCATGACATAATCAAAATTTGAACTGTGGAGGGGAGTAATGAACAGAAAGTACTTAATCTCCAGTTAACTCGGTGACATATTATAAAGATGATTCATTTCCATGAGCAGGTAGTAGTCTTTTAAAATGTACCACATCAGCAATTATTACTGGCCAGGGAGTCTGCTGTTGGGGACCTTAGGATTTCATCAATTATTTGCTCACTCCACATATTCAATTATGTGGAGTGACACAGAGGAAATTGTCACAGAATATCTGCAATTAGAATTAGGAATCATAAAGTTCAGACCTCACAGCTTAGTAAATACTAGACAATATTGCCAAAGATATTTATGAAACCTCCTTTCCAATAGAAATTTAAAACTAGGAAAGATGATGAGAATTTCCTAGAATGATTTAGATATAATCCATAGGGATACTTGATATTTTTCTAAAGCATATTTATTTCATTTTATCATATTAAGAATATCTAGTATTATTTCAGTTTCTTAATGATTTTTATGGGCTATACTATATTCCTTGTTAAATCCCCAATTAAATTTGATATATATGAATTTAAATATTCTATCGTTTTATGATATATGTTAAGGCATCATTAATTATGAAATCATCACAGTAACATAGGCATTCAATGCAAAATCTATAATAATTTTCTGGTGGATATTTTGTTCAATGT
>NW_022103896.1:50960385-50962255 GCF_000313985.2 Echinops telfairi | reverse complement strand
AAAAATATTGTCAAATACTGAAAACCTCATGAAAGATGCAGAAGATGATTAGAGCTGGTCCTAGAAGATGGTACCCTCAGATTTGAAGGCCCAGAAAATATGACACAGAAAGATCTGCCTTCTCAAAGTAGAGTCAACCATAAAAGTGAATGGAGCAGGATGCACAGCTCATCAGCAAACGAGAAGAAACAGCTGTAAACATCAATTACTAATCAGAACTTGGCATGTAAAAATCCCGAATCTAGGAAAATTGGAAGTTGTGAAAAATGAAATGGAAGACATAAAAATGGACATTCTAGGCCTAGTTAGCTGGAATGGACAGGAACTGGCTAGTTTCAATCAGAAAGTCATATGGCTTACTACGCTGGGAATGAAACAATCAAGAGGAATGGCTTTATGTTCTTAGTAAACAACAAAAACAAGCACATTCAAGATCTATCTTGAAGTACAATGCTCTCTGCTATAGGATTATATCTATCTGCATTCATGAAAATCCAATCAATTCAACTATTATTTAAATTTATGTGTCAATTACAATAGCTAATGATGAAGAAATTGAAGAATTCTACCAACTTCAGTCAAAATTGATCAAATTTACCATAAAGATGCATTGATAATTATTGGTGATTAGAATGCAAAATTTGGAAATAAAGAAGAAGGAACAGTCTTTGTAAAATATAGACTTGATGGTAGAAATTAAGTTGGACAATGCATGGCAGAATTTTGTAAGACCAATGGCTTGTTTACAGTAAACACCTTTTTTCAACAACACACAGGTTGACTATAAATATGGACTTCTTCAGAGGGAATACACAGAAATCCAATTGACTAGAACTCTGGCAATAGATGACAGCGAAGGTCAATATCAGCAGCTTAAACCAGGCCAAGGACAGACTGGGGAACAGACCATGAATTTGCCTTATATAAGTCTAGGTTAAAGGTGAAGACATTTAAAACAAGGGCATGAGAGCTAAAATAAATATGGCCTTAAGTCTATCCCATCTGAACTTCCAGAACATGTCAAGAAAAGATTTGACTCACTGAACAGTAATGATCAAATGCTTGAAGAGTTGTAGGATGACATCCAGAATATCATTGATGAAAACAGCAAAACATCATTAAAAAGACAAGGAAAAAAAGAGAAAAGATCAAAATGGATGTCAGAAAGGACCCTGAAACTTGCTCTTAATCATAGAGTAGTTAAGGTACATGGAAGAAATGACGGCGTCAAAGAGCTGAATAGAACATTTCAAAGAGCAGCTTGAGAAGATAAAATCAAATATTATAACGAAATGCACAAAAACCTAGAGTTTGAAAATAAAAAAGGAAGGACAAGCTCAGCATATTTTAAACTGAAGGAACTCAAGAAAAAAGTCAAGCCTTGAGTTGCAATATTGAAAGATAGTCTGGGGAAAAATTGAATGATGCAAAAAGCGTCTAGAGAAGCTGGAAAGGAAAGAGTTACTACACCAAAAAGAACTAGACAGCATTCCACCATTTCAGGAGGTAGCATATGAGCAAGGACGCATGGTGCTGAGGGAAGAAATTCAAGCTGCCCTGAAAGGGTTAGCCAAAAACAAGGTTTGAGCAACAGATGGAATATCAATGTAAATGTTTCTCTAAGCTGATGAAGTACTGGAAGCACTTGTTCATCTATGTCAGGAAACTGGGAAGACAGGTACTTGGCCAACTGACTTGGAGAGATCCATATATATACTTATTCCAAAGATAGGTGACCTAACAGAATGCTCAAGTTACAGAACAATATCAATGAGACCACATACAAGTAAAGTTTGTCTGAATCATCCAATAACAGTTTCAGTAGTATACTGACAGGTAGCTTCCAGAGGTGAAGGCTGAATTCTGAGGC
>NW_022103896.1:50957755-50959480 GCF_000313985.2 Echinops telfairi | reverse complement strand
CAAATCAATATTTCTTGAAGGAAGTACAGCTGGAATGCTCCTTAGAGACAAGAATGGTTAAACTTCAATTCCAGTGCTTCGGGCAGGTTGTCCAGAGAGACCAGTCCCTGAAGAAGGACATCATACGTGTAAAGTGATGGAGCAGAGAAAGAAGGAAGACCTTCAACAAGAGGGATTGACACAGTGGCTACATCATCGTGTTCAAATATAAACAACAATTTTGAGGATAGGCCAGAACCAGGCCGTGTTTGATTTTGTTGTGAATAGGGTTGGTGTGAGTCAGACCAAGTGGAAGGCACCTAAACACAACAACAAATTCTGTGTCATTAAAACAAACAAACAAAAAGACAAACCTCAAGATGTTGGTGAAATGTGTGCCACATTTCTAACCTAACCAGGTCCCTCTGTTGCTAATTTGACACCTGGGACTAAGTTACCTGTTAAATTCTAATTGAATAAGAGTTTGTCTTGTAAATTAGCCAATATGAGGATACAGTATTTTGTAAAATGTAATTGATTTTAAATTAGCATAATATTGTTACTGGGAGGAGGTTCAAGATTTCAGACCTCAATCTCAGTTCTTGTCCCACGGGCAAGAACATATTCAAGTGAGAGACAGTGTTCAGACTACAGTCAGAGAGAAAATGTTTAAGGGACTCAGTAAGTCTATTGAGGGACTCAGTAAGTCAATGTGAACACAAAAGCCCCTCCCCCCAAGCTAATCTGAAGTTGCCATGGGATAAGAGTCAGGGTTTTATCCCACTAGTGGTCAACTTTTGGCCATTGCCTGCTTTCTGGCAGGAGGCTTGCTTCTCTTACCCTACCTCCCCTTTCCAAATATATCTGCCCCAGAGTTCATACTGTCTTTTCATTTTATTGGGAGCTCTTACAGATATCATAATATTCTATAGTTCAATCACATCAATCAATATTGAAGAATTGCTACCACAGTCAGTTTCAAAACATTTTCTTACTTCTTGAACTCCTTGATATCAGCTCCCCTTTATCCCCTCCCTTTCCCACTCTCCTCATTCAGGAACCCTTATTGATTGATAGATTGCCACATCTTACACCATTCAATATATCCATTTACATACAATTATGTTGTTTGCTCCGTTCAAGTGGGGCTATACAGTCATCAGTGCTATGGCCTGCTCCTCCTTGCCTCCCCTCCCTCCTCACTTCCTGTTCCCTCAGAAAACCATTACTCCTGTTACTGTTTCTGAAGGGTTATCTATCTTGGCTTTCATATATTGAATGATCTTAATTATACAAATGAACATAGGCAAGTCTAACATGATTAATGTGGTAAAACAATACTGTATTCTTGTCATCAAGCCTCCAAACTAAGGGTTAGTTCAAACACTGTGGGGTTAGTGTTAAAACCCTGCCTTTCTCCACTGGCATCCTTTCATGATGTCTATCTTTTCTTTGATAATCTGTCTTATCTGCCCTTCACTTTATTTTTTGCAGGTAAACATGGACAAATGTGCTTCTATCTCTCTTTTGTGCTATAAATCGTTTCCATTGTTGATCTTTTCCCCTTGTTGGATCTGTCTAGCAAACAGTATAATACATAATGCTTCACTATCCATTGAAACAATGTCACCGTTCAGTCATGAACATTAACTAGATTCAAACTTCAACATATGAAATAGTTTTTGAAATGCCAGCAAATTGATGTTGACTCATGTCAACTTGCCTTTATGAGTCAGAGTGTAGTTT
>NW_022103896.1:50955684-50956936 GCF_000313985.2 Echinops telfairi | reverse complement strand
AGCGAGGACTAGAGAAATTACTTCTCTCTCTTCAATAGAAATATCAGGTAGAAAAGCCAATGAAGCTACCACAGGGTTTATCCTGTGACTTGGCAATTATGATCACCAAATCTTGTTAGTTCTTTTCACAGCTAGGGATGGACATCAATGGACATCATTTGCTCCTGTTCTGCATGAGGTCACCATGATTCAGCGTTGACTCATTGGCAACTAACAACAAGGAACATTTTGTGATAAATACACAATGAGTTCTTCCCAGTTGATGCTGAATGCAGGTACTTGGATCTCTGGTGCTCAATTTTCACCTCGGCTACATTATTTAGTATGAAAAGTCACTGGAACTGAGGCCAGAATGAAAAACATGGTGACAAATAATGTCTTAGTACATTGGTTCTCAACCTTCCTAATGGTGTGACCCTTTAATAAAGCTTCTCCTTTTATAGTGCACCCCCCAACCACAAAATTATTTTCGTTGTGACTTTATAACTGTAGTTTTGCTACTGTTATGAATTGGGCAACCTCTGTGAAAGGGTCGTTCGGCCCCCAAAGGGGTCGTGACCCACAGGTTGAGAACCGCTGTCTTAGAATGATAGTTGAGTGTTCCTCTCTTTTAAGTAACATCTATATAAGAAGAATATTTGAGATTTTTCAGAGCAAATGTTTGCTATGAAAAGATGGCAGGGCCTCGTTACTTCTACAACTATTTCTCTTTTATAAAACCGTTGTGTATTCAGGAATTAGTGAATAGGAATGTTGTCAAGAGTTACCTTCGAATCAATTTTTGATGTTTCCCTCATTCTAGGACTTCTATACCCAATCAACTTTCTCAGATACTTAAATTAAAAGGCAATTTAAAATATCCTAGAAGATTATGCTATTTGTTTGGTATGATACATATGCACTTACAAATAAACTTTCTGTACATTTATTTATTTGTTTTTATTTGTAAATATGTATTGGCTGCCACAGTTTTGAAACATGCTGGGCACAACTCAGGAAGATATTCTTAAAATATGGGCATCATCCATGCCAGTATTAAAAGAAGAAGGTGACACATTTGCAGAAAATAAGCTCATAAACCAGGAATACATTCCAGGTCACAGAATCTACATATGAGTTTGTCAAGGAAAGGAAACGTCTTTCCTCTTTATGTGACAGTGTGCTATTTACAGCCCACGTCAATCTAGATGCAGATGTTTCAGAGTAAATCTGTAAAATCAGAGTTCTTTCTGCCCATTTAGAGTATTCCTCT
>NW_022103896.1:50952950-50954340 GCF_000313985.2 Echinops telfairi | reverse complement strand
TTAATTAATTTAGTCTGATTGGCAAACTAAATGTTCAGCAGACTCCTTCAACTGTCTTATCAGTGGGTAATTTTTTTTTAAATTCATGAAGGAACTTCTGGAAAAGAAATTCTTCAGAAGTCATAAGAGGCCAGAAAGCACAGACACATAAGAATAACAGGCACTCTGAATCTGATGTTGAAATGGAGGATCTAGAATCTGAGATGAAGAGGCGACATCTCCATTTTAGTTACCTTGCTGTGCTAGCACAAATACCCTAAGTGGGTGGTTCTAAAGAACAGACCTGGAGGCTCAAATTCCAGATAAGGTTCTCAGCGTGTGGACTCCTCCCTTCTTGGTTCCCTGATTGGTCCTCGGTCCCCAGGACATCGCTGGCTTGCAGGTGTTCCTCACAGCATTCGTCCTGCTGTGAAGTGTGGTGGGTGCCTCTGTATCGAGTCTCTCCCCTCCAAATCTATTAAACATAAAGAGAAACATCATAAACAAATGTTAAAAATCAAGTATAGTAATTCATTGCAAAGGACTAAAATACCATGATAATTTGTGTTTATTACATACATGTAAAGTCGCTTTATAATAGAAGATAGTCATGTAATCAAGTTCCTCTGGTCTTGTCTGATAAGGGTGTGTCAAAGAGTACTTGCCTCACCTATCAAGGTAACCTACAGTAATAAATTCATAAGCAAGGGTGCATAGTCATAGTTTTAGTATATGTAAGTTGAAGCTTATGTTACATCTTATAATGAAGTAGCTGTATTCAACAAGGCAGCTTGCAATAAAATTAAAACTTATATAGAAAAAAAGGAATTCACATGTCAATTTTCAAGTTAACCTCAATATCTGTTATACATGATATGTTTTACAAATATGTGATTTGGGATCATTGAAGTCTAAATATGGATAATATACTACATGCAACAACAATGAGTGAATTCACCAAATATAATGTTGAGCAAACATTTTTTGAAGAATGCATTTAGTATGAATTTATTTGGGCAACACATTGGAAAGCTGAAATGATAGGCTAGATTATATATTGGAAAGTTCAGAGTTATTTTGAAAAGAGTAGGCGAAGTCGAAGGAAGAAAACGAATATGGGATAGGGCTGCAAAAGTTATTGAATCACAGCATTGGAATTTGGAGAAGAAAAGGCTGAAAACAATGTCAGAAAGTGCCTTTAATCAAAACCCTCTTTCCCAGTTGTCCAAGAAGTAATTATTAAAGAGCCGCCTTTTGGAGACAGATTTTCTTTTTTGTTTTTTCTAATCATTTTATTGGGGGCTTGTACAACTCTTATCACAATCCATCCATCCATCCATTGTATCAAGCACATTTGTACATTTGTTGCCCTCATCATTCTTAAAGCTTTTACTTTCTACTTGAGCCCTTG
>NW_022103896.1:50926402-50951425 GCF_000313985.2 Echinops telfairi | reverse complement strand
ATGGGGCAATTCCCACACTGTGTCTCCAGTGTTCCCTGTCAGTGAGGGATGCGCGTCTCCTAGTGGGGCCGGCCATATGGTCCTAACTGTGTATTGCCTGCTCTGAGTGGGGATATTGTCCTCATAGCTTGGTTGGCCAGGGTGTGCTCCACTCTCTCTTCCTCCCCCTTCATTTGCTCCGTGTGCTCTGATCAGACGTGTCCCTCCCCCTGTGCAGCAGCTTCAATGCTGTCCTCTGAAGTAAATTCTTCTGGGGGGAAGGGTGGCGGTCCATGGAGTTGGGATTTGGGCCAAGCCCTCAGACCTTGGAGACAGATTTTCATGTCATCTGTATATGTCATTGTGCTAAGACAAATGTTAAATCTTGAAAATACCAAATATTTACCTATAAAAGTATTTGATAATAGGTGCTCATTTGGGTGTAAAAATAGATCATAACAGTTGGTAATATCAACTTTTTTCTGAATAATTTGTGCAACTCACAAATCATTGGAAATAAATTACATGTACCCTGATATGTTAGTGGCATCTTTGCATCAATTTCAAAAATACAACAACAATTGAACAGAAACTATTTATAGACAGCGGTGCACAAATAAGATCTAGTGTGGGCACATCTCAAGAACAGGAAGGGTAGAATCTTACCACCATGAAGAAAAAAGAGCCAGGCATTACGTGAGTCCTTTGGACCCTGAGATACGTGTGTATTGAATCTTTTCAATCAAGAAACAGAAAGTTGTGAAACCAGAGAAACGACAGAGGCCTGGCAGCAGAAACAGTTGCCAGAGCACAAGAGAGTGCAGTGGGCTTCCTGGTCTATGGAGTGAGTAAGGCTGAGTGTTCGAGGGCCAAAGGCTGGGTTTCAGAGTAGAATGCCTCTAGGCACTTAATTGGGTAGCTAAGCTTGTTGGTCCTTGGAACTAGAGCTCAGCTCCTTCACAGTGAGGTTTCTGGTGGAGTGGTGTGCCATAGGCATTTATTAGCAGCACTAAAAAGCTTTATAATCTTGTCTAAGCAGGACAGAGATCAAGGGGCCTTGTGGCTCACAGACTGAAGACCAGAGAGATGTTTACCTGCAGGCATGTTTGGCAAGAGACTGTCCTGACTAAAGAACTATATCTTGAGCATATCTGACCCTGAACTGTAAAATGTTAGCATCCCTTAGTAAAGTTCATAATCATAAAAATCTAGTGATAAGTTTAAGGTCATAAATGCTTCAAAATGTAAAGACATATCTACTCCTTTATAAACAGAATATAAAATTATATTTCTCTTTTAGCAGTGACTATGGGGATATATGGATTGTGAGGGGAGGCTTGCTATGAGTAAATATGACAGCTCTATAGGAGCCCTCACAGTACCCATGGGTAAGGGTGGGACTGTTAACCCCAAGGCTGGTAGTTCAAACCCACCAAGTGCTCCCAGGGAGAAAGATGACATTACCTACTACAATAAAGATTTACAGCATCACAAATCCTACATAGGGTCACCCAAGGAAACCCTATATATTAGAATGCACCTTTCTTTAGTAATTTACATATTCATAGTACTTAGATTGAAATGAAAATGAAGATTACGTATTTCTACCAAGTGTGTGATAGGAGTTCAATTTCATTGTATAATCTTTTGCTTCATCCATCCATTTTCACCTCTCTCACTAGCCCTTGAAGAACAGAAGGGAACATGACAGAACCGTGCGAATAGCGGTTATGCTTTGGTAAAGATCATTGCTCCATCAGGCTTCCTCTACAAAAGACCACGGAAATGATCAAGCGTTATAAGTGTGATCCCCACGGTAAGCTTCCCAGGGAGGGTTTTGTGAACACTGGTTTTGTGTTGTTTAAGCAGCATTATCTTCTGTGAGCACTCTGGTTTCTCATTAAGCTCTTCTGTATTTTGCCTACTGAACCAAAGGATACTAGGTCAACCCGTAGTTGGTGAAAGTTCAGAGTTCTGTTAGACTCTTCAGAAAGGCAGTTGGAAGTCCTCTTTATTGTGCCATCAATCAGGGATTAAAAGGAAACACCACTTTATTCTGTTCCTGCAAAATGTTTCTCACATAGCCTATTATACTGTCTTTCACTGACATTTATTTTCAGTACATTTTAGGCACTCTATGCTGGCATATGTTATATCATTACAAAAGAAAACCAAAATTGATTAAAAAAAAAGGAGAAGAGAGACATTTAAAATCAAACTTGATTAAATAGAAATACTTCGGTATTTCTTGAAAAAGACTGTTAAATTTACATATATGTATATTACAAAAATGATAGTTATTAGCTAGATGATCTAAGGAATGAAAACTGCCTATGCCTTTTAAAATTATTTAAGCAGTTTAGATAGAAGCCATGTCTTCATGTAATGGATAACGTGGACTGCAGGATAAACACAGAAGTCTATGTGTTGTCCCAGACAGACTTTATGACTGATAAATATTGCTGCAGCCATCTTGATGGTTCAGGGCTCCACATCAGTCTGTAAAGCTACAGCTGTGAACTACATGCGGGGGGGGAAAAAAGCATAAAGGGTACACTCAGTAATTCCTCATTAATTGATTCCTACATCCCCTGGTTTGTTTTTACTTATGATATACATAAATGCACATTATAGTAATCTGGCCCAGGACTCCTTAGTCAATTGTGGATGTGGATTTATAGTTTTTCTTCAGAATCTCCATATAAGAAACTCAGGTATAAATATTATGACATTTAATTTTAGCCTTTAAAACTATTGTCCATGAACATAGATTACCGCCTAATGAATTTCTATTGCATTTCTGTTTTTCTCCAAATTCACAGGTGACAAAGCATGAACAGAATATCAAAAGTGAAACTTTGATACCAATATACAAACAGACAAACAAAAAGTAAATCAATGTTAAACACTTCCACTTAAAAACATGCTCATAAAGCTAGATCTCTTAAAGAGATTAGAGATAAAGATTTTCTGTTCACAGGTCTAATAGTATATAATGTGACCAGTAGTGGGATTCAAATAATTTAAAGACTGATTTCTTGCCCTAATGACAAGTTTAAATATAAAAAATATGATAAACCCAAAGGTGGTTTAATTTTCCATACAGTTAGTTAATACTTAACAATAAAAAAGGTACAAAAAAGTAGATTATGTTATAAGGGTTTCAAAATGTTAGTGAAAAAGCATTTCTATGAATGAAATACTATTTCTCCTGATGAAGAAATGTTCTATGGTTGTTTACTGATGTAAGAAACTCAATGGAATAAAAATGTATTCTTTTATTAAAACTATAATGACATCTATGAAATGAGTAAATAAATAATACAAGCATAACTCAGTCTTATTTTTTATACCTATGGCCTGTGATCTTCCAGCATTTGGCATCATTGCATGTGTTTCATGAGTCGGAAGAGGAATTTATAGATTGGTATCGGACATATGACGTATGGACTTGATCTGGACTGGGCTAGGATGTCTTGTGGGTCCAGTGGTGGTGGAAACATGTCAGTGCTGGCATGGGTCTCAATATAGCTCCTCCAGCTCCAGTGCTTTAGCATAGCTGCATGTGTCTTGTCATCAGAACACAAAGCAGAGAGTGTGTCTGTATCTGGCCTCCAGTAAGCTATTTATCTCCATGGTGCCTCCATGTTGAGGTCATCAAACTGCAACCTGATTGACAGGCTAGACTCCACCCCTTTCCAAGTTGACACCAGATTATGTAACTACCACAGTCATCCAAACATGGGTTTGAAAAATGTTTCCAAGAATGGAATTTCAGCTTTGACAAATGTATTAAGTGTAATGGACAGTACTTTGAAGGTGAAAGGGTTGTTTGGTAAAAATATTTAAATACATAGCTTTGGGGGAAAAAAGTGTAAGGAATATAAATTTGTGATTTTGACATTGGGTACCTTCCATGCTGTCACCTTAGAGAGAACTCTGATTATAAGTGCCATTTTAACAAAAATTTGCTGCACTCAACAAAATATTAACTATTCGTTCTGGTGAAGTAGTGTAAACTGGGTGAATTCTGTCTTCCCAGCATTGGTAGAGACCAAGTGTCAAACTGGCCACTCCTAAGGACTGGACCGGAACAATAAGCATATGAAGCAAAATGTAAGAGAACTGGAAATGGTAGTAAATATGACCTGAAGATTTGATTTACCGCCTAAAAGTACTCAAATAACTAATATAAATCAAGACAAAATCATAATCAGTAGTGAATATTCATTGCCATTGTTCTGCCTACTTATAGCCAGATTTAAAGCAATGATCTTAGTTGCTAAATTGTTTTCTTAGAAATGATGCTCAGGTGTGTATTGTGGCCGGAACTTGTGTATTGACTCCCCAAATATGTACTGAAATCCTCAACCTTATACCTGTAAATATTAGTGCTTTAAAAGTAAGACTTCAAATGTTACATAAAAGAGGTTAGAATAGAGTGAGTCCTGAACCTAGTAACTTCTGAGTTATATAAAGAACAGAATAGAAACAGAGACACACATAGCGAAGAGAATGCCAAAGATTTCTAGAACATTCTGGAAACTAATAGAGAAGCTCTCAGAAAGATTTACACTATGGCTGGGAGCATAATTTCAATTTGTCGTCCACAGAAAAGTGAGAAAGCTGTCTCTGTTGTTCTTTAAAGCCACCCTCTTGTGACATCTCTGTTTCATATAGTGTATGAAGTAGATATGCCTAACTAGAGTTTGATACCTCGGAGAATCCCGAGTATAGTTATTTTACTGCTATATCTCTCCAGCTAATTGGCCCAGATTACTGTCTCACTCCATTAAGAAAAATGATTACAAAATGATTACAAATACTACGAGTGTAGTCTCAGCACACTTGGTTATTTTTAAATCCTCTTTACGGGTACTAACCAGTTGCATACTCTCCTGTGGCATTAAAATCAATTTCCACAAATTAAAAATGGCCCATATTGAGCAGATTAATCTTTCCATTAATTACAGAAACTAATATCTTAAGAAAATTATCATATAAATTGTATCAGTGCATTGTCCTTAAAGAAAACACTGAATTCATTCAGTACTATATTGAAGCAAATTTCATTAAAAATGCAATACCTGTGGCCCGAAATGTTTTCCTTGCTCCTACTGAATCTTGTAATCTCCTTACCCCTGCCCTCAAAACATACTCAAATACATATTCAAAACTTACACCAAAAGCATCTCTGATTGGAGCCAATAGGTGACATCTGAACACTTTAATTACAACATGAAGATATATTAGTTTTACAAGCTAATACATACACGCCATTGGGTCAAGTCTTTCAGCCTGTCTGTCTTTACATTCAAACGTTCCATCACCTTTATTCCCAGGAACGGCTCCTTTATTCTTTCATTAGCCTCTCTTGATGGGCCCTTAGCACCCGTCCTCTTTTAAAACAATATTTCCTACCCATCTGTAGTATTCTTTCTACTTATGTTCTACAAATTACCTTGGGGCTAATTAGTCCAAATGTAAAACCAACAACCTTCTCATGATGACTGACTTAGGAAATAAGATCTGAGAAGCCACCTTCTCTATAGCTCTCTGATTTTCACACAATTGCTTTATCAACATCCTCTATTATGCTTGCTAGTTTAGGGAAATGCTTCCTCTCTCACCTGTTTCTATAACACATATTACTCTCAAGACAAACAGCCATATGATTTTCTCAGTTGTTTTAACTATTGTCTATAGCCACCTGCTCCCTCCTAAAATTTCCACAATAGTTTCATTTTACTCATGGCAAATTGAAAAGTATTCTGTCATCAATCACCCTCCCCATTTCTAGTAATATTTACCTCAAAACCTAGAAACTAGCTGAATATTTTTAGGTTTAGTATCCACTTAAAAACTCACTGTTTCCAAGATGTTGCTCCCTTTAGGATTGCTCACATCTCAACCTATCCTTGTACTTTTTAGCCCATAAACTGAGTTGTTTTCACCTTTCTGTTTAAACAGTTTAACAGCTTAATCTACCCTTTTTCCTCTAAAATCATCTTCCTTTTTTCTTTCTTCCCTCTATTAATCCCAATCTTAGGTTGCACCTCCCACAAGTTTTCTCTTTAGCATTAATCTACTGGATGGAAGCAAACCTTTTGGTAAACTGATGTTGGTTTTTTATCTACTGAATCTCCATATGTTCGATCTAGATTATTATCTTCAGTCATAAATAGGAGGTGGAGTCAATTCATATAGGTCCACAGCCTGCTGAAAATTTGCATTTTTATCCAAAATATACTGAATCTGCATCGGCATATTAATAACATTCCCAAGTGAGATTTATAAACCTCCCAAAGTGATGCTTAGGTATGAATAAAAATGCATATTTCAACAAGAGGATCTTTCCAAAATTTGTATTCTAATCCAGTTAATCTGGAGGTATCAGGCAAAATCTCAGCAGGGGTCAATCCTAAATGGACCTGTTTGATGCACTGGTCCTAACCTGTGTTCTCACAGCTGTATGCTGATCACTACTTCATTGGCATTTCTCTTTTGATATCTTTCCAGCAAGTCATGCCACCGTTGACATTTACAAGACTGCAGTAATCTGTTCTTTCCTCAGATAGATTCCTTTTCCTGGGTTGTAAAAATATGTCTGCTCTATTCCCGCCTAATGGCAAGAACGAAAAGTGTACTGTGATTTTGGTTACTCTATTCCACACTTTGCCTCAATCATCAAAGGTGTGGAAGCACTGATCTTTAGATTCTGTAGGAGTCCCGGTTAATGATCTTACCTACAAACTGTGTGGTTGATGGTCTCAACTCACCGGTTGCTCTATGGGGAAAAATATATATATATAGCCAGCTTCCATAAAGATCACAGTTTGGGATATGATACCCTATCGGACAGTTGTATCCTGTCTTATACTGTCCCCATGAGTGGGACTTGCTTAGATGATTTTTATTTTAGTGAGGCAGGGAGACTAGAGGAGGTTGAAGTAGGAAAATATGCTTTACTCTGCTAGCAGGATAGGTGGACAAACTCTCCCCTTTCTCCCCCTACACCATATAACATTTTTTAATGTAGAAAAATCTGCACATATTTCTTAATCAGGGGCAGATTATATAATAAGCAGTGTAAGTATGGATTTACATGTGCATAGTTGCTAATCGAGGATAGGTAAAACTATGAAGATAGTAACTAGTTTAATAATTAGCTATGGACATACCAGAAGTTGGGGTGGGGGGATGGGAAGCTAAAAACAATGATTACAAGAAGAAAATGTTCTGGACTGTATTGTGATCATTTCCTAACACTTCTGAATGAATACATTTTATGATGTATGAATTATATGTCAATAAAAAAGAAAATAGAAAAATAATAAATGCTAGAACAGATTTAAAATGGGCAAGAAGGGAGAAAAACTGAAAATCTGTTAAATTTTAACTTAACTATATCTACATTATTCCCCTTTCCAATATACTCTGTCTGATAGCAAAGCTATTCATAGGTCAGAGGGAGTTCACTGGATGACTCTTCCAAGTGGGGATGTTGGGCTTTTACTATCAATCACAGCCTTCTGCAAAATGGGTGTTCAGAATTTATACTCTAGCACTCTTCCCTCCTTCAGGCTTGCATTTTATGAATTGAGATCATTGGCTCACATATGTTGGTGTGCTTCTTTCATGGACTCACCTGCCATGTCATTTAGATGGCTGCTTGTTTCAAGACAAACTTTTAATATCTCAGATGATATCCTTTCTGATAGCCAGGCGGAATCTGATATTTCTTTACCACACTTTGCTACAGCACCCATATCTTCAGTGATCTCTCAATGAAGGCAAGTTTTACGTTCCCCCTTAGTTTTTAAAGCACGACCCAGTATATAATATGAGGAAAAGTTTAAAACTATTGGTACTTGGATTCCAGCTCATACATGCATGAGTTTATTTCAAAGAAAATGTGTTTAAACATATCTCAAGTTCTTTCAGTAATATATGTCTAAGTCTCCAGAATATCCTCAGAACAAGACAGAAACAAAACATTGCCTTTCTAGAGGGTCTGCTGTGTAAGCTGAATTTAAGGCAGAGAGGGAAGCAACTGTTTCATAAAATATCAAAGGGCAGAGGATAACAATGGAGGCTTATTAGGATAATGTTTTAAGAAAACTATAAACTGCATTGGTGTAATATTTAGCTATATAAAGACCTTTTTCCCCAATCGTAACTGTGTATGTATTCATTCTTTGAGGATAACAAGAGCTCTCCAAAAGAATTTTATTGGGGAAGATTTACCAATCACCCCACAGCCTAAATCTTGCCCCTTCAGACTTATTTTTATTTTCAAAAACAGAAAAAAATGTTGAAAAAGGAACATGATTTGACTCTGTCCAGAATGTATAAACAGCTATTGTGAAGTTCTATAAATCAGACAGCGTAGAATTCTGTGAAGGGTTCCAAGGGGAAAAAAAAAAGAACAAAACCTACCATCAAGTAGGTGCTGACTCATAGTTACTCTATAGCAGCGGTTCTCAATCTGTGGGTTGCGACCCCTTTGGGGGTCAAATGACCCTTTCAAAGGGGTCACCCAAATTATAACAGTAGCAAAATTACAGTTATGATTTAGCAACGAAAATAATTTTATGGTTGGGGGTCACCACAACCTGAGGAGCTGTATTAAAGGGTCACAGCGTTAGAAAGGTTGAGAACCACTGCTTTATAGGATAAAGTAAAACTTTTCTTTGGGCTCCCAACAATGTAAATCTTTACAGGAGCTGACAGCCTCCCCTTCTCTCAGGAGCAACTGGTGAAGGTGGTCTGCCAACTTTGAGATTAGCAGCCCAGAAGGGTTCCAGAGATGGACACACTGCCTTCAGACGTGTATAGACCAAAAAGCATGGTACGAAGAGTAACGATTAATTTACATTCTGCTATTTGTGTATATTTAAGGTTGCTGTGACTTTGTAACAATACATTTTGACTTACTCTGGTATGCAAGGTCTCATAGATTGAGTGTTTTTTAGGTTTATTAGGTTAGTTTTTCCACAACACAAATTATAGTTGTTAATGTATTCTACATTCCCATGTGGAACAATGTATCTTGTTTAAATATTTTGTCTTTAGAAACTATGTTCACTCTCAGATTTCAAAAAAGACCATGATACCAAGATCACATATATTCTTGAATATTTTCTCCCATTGAACTATCTGCCAACTCCACTGAACAAATGCTAACACCTCTGTAGCTGACCTGACTTCAGGACTTCATAGGCCAAAACATTTATGTGCTACATTATTTTACAAGAGGTTTTACTCAGATCATTCTACAGAGCTACATGAAAGTTGACATGATTATATGTGGACATAGAAAAGTATATAGAAGACATCTTTGCTTTACAATGCTTTTCTAGTTGCTGCTGGCATTGAATTATGAAATCTTAGCTATACCACAACAATCAACCAGGCTGTTGGAGAAGATGCAGTATCTCAAGAAGAGATATTATTTTACGTTATATTGAGGTACACTTGTTTTCACTTAAGCACAAAGAACGTCCCATCATTTTGCTACCTTATTAGATGTAGGCCTGACAAATGGGATAGAGAGTGAACGGAAAGAAACCCATCATCAGAGAACACAGTGAATTATCATATAGTCTCGAGTGTCAATCGACCCAAATATCAGCCGAGGCACCTAATTTAGCCACAAAAACTGCAAAAAGAATGTGCTGAAAAACTTGGCTTATATACGAATATAAGTATGTATCTTCTTTTGATCCAATTTCTAGTGGTAAGTATATATTTTAATATAGGTGATCATAGGCCATTTTCATGTCTTTTTACAAATGATATCCCTCATGGGAGCCTAGGAGACAATTTAAAGATTTCCCAATGGCCACTTACTCCTGTATGCAATGTCTCATTCACAGTCATAGTGAATTCGCACTATTTGACTTAGTTATTTAGTGCATATAAATGATTGGGCTTACTCTTGTGAAAATCCAAACTAAAAAACAATGTCCTTGCCTTAAATTTACAAATTAAATGGATTATCTCAGCACGGAGTCATGTCATTAGTTATTTAACAACTAGATGGCTTCATTGATTTAGCAATCTATTTGGGAGTTCTTCATGTAAACAACTGAACTTATTTTACAACTAACCAAGCAAAATATCTCTCTGGATGAATTTCTGATGCCTTTTCTAGAAGCAGATGAAATACAAAGTTCAGATTCTATCAGCAGGTTCTAAGGTCACCTAAAGCAATGATCATCTACAAGCTACTTCTTTTCCTGGATCATATTAATGCTGGGAAAAGAGGAGTAGCATTTTAAAAGTATTTTATTGATTTATAAAACCCAATATATGCAATTTAGCTGTTAAGCTGTTTTGTCACTCTCTGAAACTGAGGGGGAGAGATTTTTCTAGCTGAATCTGTCGTAAAACCATGTTCTTATAAAGACCAGTGCCATAGGCAGGTTTTGCTATTGATTCACTTCCAGGGTTTCGGTACTATGTTTTGTTTTATTATCTTTAAAATATTATTTGTATTTTATTAAATTTGGTTTCAAGTTAGTCCCTATATGGAAGTGTGTATTTTCTCCTTTGAGCATCTGAAACCTCAGTTCCTGAATCTGTTGCAAGAGAATAAACAACTTACAATTGACCTCACTTGCCTTAGAAATCCCCGGAAAGAATAGATGAGATTCTATTTAGCAAAACTGTGTCGTGTAGTATCCTAGCCCAGCTCTGTGTGCCAGGGGTTGGGGCTTTAATCCTGCCTGGAGAGTCTGTGTGGCCTTGATTTTCTAATGAGGAGAAAGCAAAGGTAGTTGGGAAGAGTGGGTCACTTATACGAGTGACAGCTGGGCATGAGCTGGCTCAAACTGTGGTTAGGCTCTGCCACGTCTGACTGAAATGAGGTCACACATTGGTGCCTTGAAGTGGGAAACTGAGGTCATAAGAACCTGAAATGTGTCATCCTGATCTATGTGCCGGGTATTAGACCTGATGCTGGGAATAAAACAGTGATAATGACTCAGCCCCGGACATTTAGGAGAAGGGTAAATAGATCGTTGGATTGGACCAATTGTTATTAGTCATCAGTCAATCCTGTGCCTTCTTCTTGATCATCTGAGGCCATTCCCACAGTCGCGTCAGTTCATCTCTCTGAACATTTCCTGTAACTTCCAGACCCTCCATTTGACTAAGTGTTTAGTCTCTCTTGACGGTATATTCAAAGTCATGGAAAGTCAGTCTTGGATAACATTCTACAATCCACAGCATTTTCATTGTCTGTTTTGCAGATTTAGATGGGCAGGCCTTTCTTTGTTCCTAGTTAATTTAGTTCCAAGAGTAAGATTCTGGAAGTTCATATTTCCTGCGCACTGCTGGTAGTGAAATTGAGAGAAGACTAGCAGACACTAATATTGGAATCAGTGAGAAAAATAAAATGCTCTACTTGTCTTCTCTTTTTAAAATATGGTTTCCCATGTGCATATTTGGAACTACATTTCATAAAATATCTTCTTTTTATTCTTTTGTTGTAGCATACTTTTTAAATATAATTTTTGAATGGAAGCAATTATCTCTGGTCATATTACAGTTTGGAATTTCATTTTTAACTTAGTTTTCCATGAGATAAAATTTGGACAGATTCATTTTAAAATATTTTCTAGAGTAGATACATTCAATATTAAGCAAAGGCCTTATTTTTGTTGGAAGGCATAAATTGGTTAAAATCACAACAGAGTGCTAAGTTGATAAGTTGATGATTTGTATGTTTTCTGCAGGGCGCGATGAGGCGTTCTACTCCTACAAAAGGCTGAAATCTCAGAAACTCACGGGGGCAGTTCTACCCTGTCCTAGAGAGCTGCCATGAGTCGGAATTGACTTGATGGTAATGAGTTTATTTCTTATATATGTCTTCTACATCTAAGTTATTTTGATTGCCAGAACTCTTGGTGCTATTTTAATATTCATCTAGACATTGGTCAAGAATTAAATACATTAAAGTCTTATGGTAGTTGAACTATAGAAGAGCTGGTCTATCCAGTTTTTCCACAGTCTAAAGAAAATGTGAGTCTTTCCTCAACTTTTTTTTTAATTAAGTCATTTTATTGGCAGCTTGTACAACTCTTATCACAATCCACACATACATCCACTGTGTCAAGCACTTTTGTATATTTGTTTCCCTCCTCCTTCTCAAAACATTTGCTTTCTACTTGAGCCCCTGGCATTTGCTCCTCATTTTTTCCCTCCCTCCCTGTGCCCCCTTCCTCCATGAACCCTTGACAATTTATAAATTATTATTATTTTGTCATATCTTATACCAAGCGACGTCTCCCTTCACCCACTTCTCTGCTGTCCGTCCCCCATGGAGGAGGTTATATGTAGGCCTTGTAATCTGTTCCCCCTTTCTCCCTCACCTTCCCTCCACCCTCCCAGTATCGCCACTCTCACCCCTGGTCCTGAGGGTTTCATTTGTCCTGGATTCCCTGCGTTTCCATTTCCTATCTGTACCAGTGTACATCCTCTGGTCTAGCTGGATTTGTAAGGTAGAATTGGGATCATGATAGTGTGGAGGGAGGAAGCATTCAAGAACTAGAGGAAAGTTGTATGTTTCATTATTGTTACACTGCACCCTGACTGACTCGTCTCCTCCCTGCGACCCTTCTGGAAGGGGATGTCCGCTTGCCTACAGATGAGCTTTGGGTCCCCACTCTGCACTCCCCTCATTCACAATGCTAGGATTTTTTTTGTCTTTGATGCCTGAGACTCAACCTTCTTTTTATCTCTGGCGTGCAACACATGTTTATCTACAGTGTTGTTGTAAGCCAATAGAATGAGGTTGGATTCTTCCACTTCCACTTTCTAACTCTACAACCATGGACTCTTTCTGAAGCTTAGCCTTCCACGTATACATGTGGAAAATAACTTTCGGAGTTTATTTGAAGAATTATTGAAAACACAAACAGGAAACATCAGACATAAAGTTAAGTCCTGGAATAGGATTATTTTCCATATTCTTTCTCCAAAAGCTAAATCTGAGAATTAATCTGGAGAATTTCCATTTTTAAAGAGCTTTTTCTAACCCCTGAAGGTGAGAGGTGGGGTGAAAGAATTGTGAGAAAGAATTGTTAGGAATTGGAAAGGTAACATCCTTTGCAAATTGGCCCATTGTGATTTACATAAAAGGGACCCAGGATATAACCAGCCTCTTCCTGCTAGTAAAAATTTCCTTTTAAACTTGTTAATTATCCAAGGCCTGACTTTGTTGCCAAACCTGTTACTTATTCAAGAATGCTCTCATTCATTGCTTGAAAGTCCTCTGATCATGGAAAAACCTGTTAATTTCCTCCTGGAACTATTATAAAGTCTGATTCTTGTCATACAGTTTAAGGTATATAACTTGTTTGCTTTTTACAGAATTTTTGAAAGAGTTCAGAGGTAGAAACCCCACTGCTATGCCTGTCAGTGCTTGCAGGAACACACTTAAATTTTCTCAAATCAACCTTGTCTCTCTTTGTCAGCCCGTCACAATGGGACCAAGGGTACATTCTCTATTTGAGGAATTTATGGCCTTTGGTCATGCAGGTAGAGAACTGTTTTGAGGTAAAGGCTTTTGCACAGTAATCTTCAGATTATTTAATGTGAAAAAGCAAAACAGACAGGTAGGAACACTAAGGAAATAGGGGTTGTCTCCCCGAATGCCCTGCTAAATGAAAATTATCTGGCCAAGCCACAAATCAGGGGGTTTGAAAGAAACCAGGCACATATTAGACCCTGGTGGGGAAGACCCAACGCTGGGCATGCTCAGATTAAAGTCACCTGGGTACGCATCCTAGAAACCAGCCACACCACGTCCTGCACACACCTCTATGCAGCCACGAGAAGCTCCCAAAACTGTCCACCACTCCCCACAGGTGAGGGTAGGAGGGGATCCAAATCAGGCACTGACGGCAGGCTGGCTCTCGCTGTGGTTCCACGGCCCGTTCTCCCAGCCATTTCCCACGTGGTGTTCCGTTCTCCCAGAGCCGGTCCTTTTCAGTTTCGAACTCTCTCGTAGTCCTGCTTGTGGCCTCGCATGCTTTCCAAGGATAACGTGTCCTGAGACCGTATTCCTTACAACTTCCTTTTCCCTCATAAAAGCTACTTGGATTTAACAAGTGCTTCTGCCACGTGAATTCATTCAGCAGTGAGAAGCAAGAAGGGGAGAACGTCATCCCTCCAAACTAACAAAACCAGTTGCAATGGATCCACCTGCTGCAGAGTAGAACAGTCCTCCATACGGGTTTCGATGCTGTAAGCTTCCCGTTTTTTTTCTTTTGAGTCAACTCGGTGACTTTGAACGACCCACGTTTCAATTGGTAATAGTTCGCACTACACAGACCATCCAGTTAACATGAAAGACCCTTTTTTAATAAAATTTTAGTTTTCTAGGGGGGGAGGGAACTAAAGTGTCATGTTATCTATCTTTACAACTAGTTAAATAAGACAATAGAATATCGTTATTATTGAAACTTGTTCTGTTGACTTAATCTCATCTGGCTGTCCTTGGCTAGACTCTCAAATGGAAAGAAAGACCTTGTCTGAGGTCATAAGTAAAAGCCCAGCTCAACATCACTTTGAGATGTTCGATTTTCGATTTCGATTTTACAGCATGTCACATAAACTGTGCGGTCTGCTCAAGTCATCGATATGTCATTTTGTTGGGTGCTTTTGAGTCATCCCGACGCAGTAAACTTGTCTAAGAGAACATAACTTCCTCGTGGGGCTTCATCGTCTGAAATCTTTCTGAGAAGCGATGACCTGGTCTCTTCTTCCGAGTCACTGGTGGGTTCCAACGGGTGACCTTTCTGCCAGCAACAATGCTCTTAACCATGTTGCTACCAGGCCTCACTTAATTCAATATGACAACATTGAAATACATAGACTATCTAATGAATACGAATTTAAAAGGTTGACATTGAGTTGTATACATCAGTAAGACAGTTCATAGAACAGCAAACTAAGACTAGAATTCAGACAATTTCAAATGCACAGCCTACTGTCAGGGGTCACTTTGTTTAAGCAAGTTAATTCAAGTTTGTGCTTTTAAAAAGGTGAGTAATAAATAAATAGACTAGATAAACATTAATAGTGAGAGCCTTTTTGCTCTAATCACCCCTCACTTGACAATATTAAAGTTTCTAGAGCAAGTTCAGTCATATCTGACAAAGATGGTAGAGGATGCTGTTGTTGTTGCTAGCAGCCACTAACTCTGTTCTGACTCATATTAACTGTGGTACTTATATGCTTTTATGTCAACTTCAATGTTTATAAAAAGGGTAGGGGAACCTGTAAATCCCACCACAACCTGACTTGGGGTCTGGCCTTCTTATAAGTGGCAAGACTGAGAACTTCTGTCTCCTTCTGCCCCTCCACCTTCCGATCTGCTGGAATGCTGCCTGCCTCAGGGAGGGTACACTGCCCATCTTGAGAGCAGTCAGCGCCCTGCCACGTGTCCACCCATCTTGGATCCATGCGACTCCACCTTCACTGGCCTGCGAACTTTCTGATTTCTACTCCATTTTTCTGCATCACTAGCCTGCAGTTATATGGGTCTGATTGATGGACTTGGGTTGGACTGGGCTGGGATGTCTTCTTGATATATATTTATATATTGACATAAAGTACTGTCTTTTTAAATTTTTTCTTTTTTATAAATCATTTTATTGGGGGCTTTTACAATTCTTCAAACAATTCATACATCCAATTGTGCCAAGCACATTTGTACATATGTTGCCAACATCCCTTTCAAAACATTTTCTTTCTACTTGAGTCCTTGGGATCCTTGATAATTTATAAATTATTATTATTTTCATATCTTACATCAACTGCTGTCTTCCTTCAACCACGTTTCTGATGTTCATCCCCGTTTGGGGGGGGGGGGTCATACATCAATCATTGTGATCGGTTCCCCCTTCTCCCCAGCTTCCCCCTACCCTCATGGTATCACTATCCCTTTTTTCTCCAATACTTAAAGGAATGTCACTCGATTCGGTTTTCTTGACAACTCAAACCAACCCAACCCAGTAACCATATATACAACAGAACTATATACAAAACTGCTGGATTCTAGACCATCCATAAAGTCCTTGGTATGCTGAGCCCAATGTTGCAGTCCCTAGAGCATCCACCCTGGGGTGGGTCTCCTCTATTATACTTACCATCTGCCGAGAATGATGGGTTCCTCTAGGGACTGGCCCCTCTGACTAGCATATGCGAATTACATGAGGTAAAGTCTCATCACCCTTGCTTCTAGGGAGCACTCTGGCTGCATTTCTTCCAACACAGAGCTGTTCGTTCTACTGGCAGACCACGGGGCCTTCCCTATTCTTTGCCGCACTATAATTCAAGAGCTTCAATTCATTTCTTGTATTTCTTAGTCATTGCCCCGCTTCACATGCACATGTTTTCCCATACTACCATCAAGTTGATGCTGACTCATACCGATCCAATGGAGCCGGGTAGGACTGCCCTTGTGAGTTTTCCTTACAGGAGTAGAAAGCCCATCTTTCTTCTGAGGAGCAGCTGGTAGTTTTGAACTGCTGGCCTTGTGGGTCACAGTCCAATGCCTAACCACTACACGGCCTGGGCTCTTTCACGTGCACACGAGGCAGGAGAAAATGCCATGGCCAGGAACACATTTGTCCTCAACGTACCATTGCTACGCTTTTACCATTTCAATTCTTGCAATGATGTTCCCGCTGCAGTATGTCATTCACTGTTTTGACTGCCATGTCCATGGTGATTGATTGTGAAGACCGAAGAAAAAAAATCTTGACCATGCTAATATTTTCTCCATTATCATGATGCTACTTATTGGCCCATCTATGAGGATTTGTACTTCCTTTACAATGAGATATAACCAATATTGAAGGCATTCATCTTGAATCTTAACTGAGAAGTGCTTCAATTTCACTTCAGTTTTAGCAAGCAAAGAGTGTTATCTGCATATTACAGGTTCTTAATGAGTCTTCCTTTAATCTTTATATGGCATTCTTTGCCATACATTCCAGTTTCCAGGATTATTTGCTCAGAATGTATATTTAATAAGAATGGTGAAAGGATAAAATTCCAACACACTGTTGATTTTAACCAGTTAGAACCACTGTATCTTGGTCAATAAAGTGTTCTGAAATTCCCCTTCTTCTCCATGCTGTCCATAGTTTATTATGGAACACAGGTGACTTCCTTTGCATATCAGTAAAACCGAGTAAATATCTTTCTGGTACTCTCTGCTTTCAGACAAGATCTATTTGAAGTCATCAATGAAATCCCCCGTTCCAAGTTCTCTCTTCAATCTGGCTTCAAATGTCTGGCATTTCCCTGTTGTTGTATAGCTGCAACTACTTTCAAAGAAAATATGTAGTTACTTTCAAGTGCCGTTAATGATTGTGCTCAATACTTTCCACCTGTTGTTAGGTCACCCATCTTTGAAATGAGCAACATTATGAATGCCTTCTAGTCAATTGGTCAGGTGTTTGTTCTTGAGGTCGATGTTGATAGGTGCCTGTGATACTTACATGTTCGGTCACCTTGGACGGGATCCTTCCGGGATCCTTTCATTATGTAATACAACAGACTGGAGTCAACTCCATGATGGGGTCCTTGCTGAGCACTCAAGCTGTTATGGAAAGAGTAGAGTGCCATGCTTCTACCCCCCTTAATCTGGTCCCAGCCTTGATACAATTGAAAATACCTTTCATCTGGGGTGTTGTGGTTGTGAGGTGCCATCAAGCCAGTTGAAGCATCACCCTGTCCTGGACCATTGTCACTACTGGTGCTATGTTTGAGCCGATGCTTGTAGCCACTGTGTCAAATAATCTTGTCCAGAGACTTCTTTTTTCTTTTTAACCAAGCATGATGTCATTTTCTAGGAACTGGTCTCTCTTAATGACATGCTCAAATTACGTGAGACAAAGTCACATCATCTTTGTGTCTAAGGAGCATTCTTCCAAGAGAGAGCTTTTGTTCTTTTGGCAGTCCATGGTACTTTCAATATTTTTCACCAGCATCACAATCAAAATGCAATGATTTTTCTATGGTCTTTATTTAATATCTGACTTTCACATGTGTATGAGGCAATTGCAAACATCATGGATTGAAACTGGCGCATCTTTGTCCTCAAAGTAACATCCTTGCTTTTGAATACTTTAAAAGAGAGCTTGTGCAGCATATTTACATGATACAGTATATCACTTAATCTCTTGCTGCTTCCATGTAGATTGTTGTGTATCCTGGCAAAGGACAGCCTTGTAAAGTTTGAATTTTTCTACTTATCAAAATGCTGCCTGTTGATATAGTTGTGAGAATTTTTATTTTCTTTGCATTAATATGTAATCCATATTGAAGGTTGCAATCCTCGTTCTTCATCAGCAAGTCCTTCTAGTCCTCCTCACTTTCAGCAAGCAAGGTTGTTTCACCTGCATCTCCCAGAGTGTTAATAAGTCATCCTCCAGTACTGATGCTATGTTTTTCTCCATGTAGCCCAGCTTATCATATTATTTGAATATTAGTTGTATTGACTGGATTTCCTTGTATGCTTATAGATATTATCAGTGGTGGGATTCAATTAATTAATGACTTTCCCTGCCCTATTTACTATTTCAGATATAAAAAAAAAATAGATCTACTGAAAGGCCGTTTATGATTCCATACAGTTAATATTTAAATAAGCAGCAATATAATAGGTATGCAAACTATATTGTGTTATAAAACTTTTAAATTATTAGTGAAAAATATTAAATGATATCTGACAAAAACAATAAAACTGTTGTTTAAGATATGTCCATATTGCTTCTTGATGGGCAATCTAACTTTCAATTTTCTTTGCTTTTACCCAAGCACCATTGCCTGTGTGATTTATCCTTAACCATCTTTTCAGTGGTAGAGTGGGATTCCATTCCTTCAGAGGTAAGTCAATTAGACTAATAGTTACTGTGTTTGATATATTGGAAACATATAAGCAACTTCTCTTCTTTGAAGATAGTATTTTCAACTTTGAAAAACCCCTTCCTGCTTCTGCTGAACTTACAGCAAATTGTTCTGAAAATATTTTTAGCTCTTTGAAGACTTTCAGGAATTTTCTTCCTATTGGTTTTTCTAATTGATGGGCTCCAGCACACTCGTAGTATTTTGTGGGGACTTGGGGCACAACACAAAGCAGAGACTAACGTCCGTGTGTCTCCCTCTGGTTGTTTGGCACTTTCTTTATGTTGTGTGCTTACTGATGTAACAAACTCAAGGAAACAAAAATGTAGGATTTCCTCAAAAAATATAACAGGATTTATGAAATGAGTAAATACATGTTGTATGCATAGTTCTGTCGAAATTTTTACACCTATGAAGTGTAAGATACACTGTTGTACAGATGAACATTAAAAAAGAGTAAGGCCCATCTAAAGAGATCCCTGATTACAAGCACAATTTTAACAACTGGCTTGCCAAACTCAGCGAAAAGTTAACTATTGGTTCTCCTGAACCAATCAATGTAAACTAGCTGAATCCCATCACTGCATACTAGCCTATAACGGATAGCCCTGTACTTCAAAATAGACCTTGTGACACCATTCCTCTTGAATTTGTTATTCCTAGCATAGTAAACCATGCTTGTCTGCTTCAAAATGGCTAATACCAATTCATTTCAGCCCATTAACACCTAGGATGGAGCACTGGTGGTTGTAGTTGTTGTGTGCTGTGTTGCTAAGTGAAAGGTCCACAGTTCGATACCACCAGCTGCTTTGTGGAAGATGAGGTTTTCTACTCCTGTAAGATTATAGCCTTGGAATCCCCCACAGGTAGATCGACCCTGTCGCATAGGGCAGCTACGAGTTGGAATCAACTCAAAGGATGCGAGTTAATTCTTCCACGTCTTCATCGCTGATTTTAGTAAAAGCTGTCTTTAGAAACTTCTTGGCATAGATGTGTAAAGCACCTCCATGCTACATACGTTTGTTGAAGTATTTTTTATTGGTATTCCATCAATGATTGGATACCTTTAGTATATTTACTCAAATTCTGTAAAGAGGTTTTACTTGTTATGTTGCAACTGTCCTTATGTCCTCTATCGCTCAACATTTTGGGTTCTACATGGTTGCATTTTGGGCAATTTCTACTCATGGATTCCTCCAATTTCTTTATTGACACAGGTCAGATGAATTAGAATATGACAAACCAGATTATTTTAAATATTGGCCTGGTCAAATGATTATGACAAGGCCCTTGTTTTTAAGCCTTATGATTTGCTATTTAAGTTGATTGTCTGATCATATGGATCTCTACAAATCCACTAATTTTAGTGTCTAGAACAGAAGCAATTTTAACAAGTATGATGAAGAGGCAAGATTATCAAGAGATTCAACTCTCGTACTAAGCAATTCTCAAATATTTTCCACGAAGAGTTTAAGGACTGATAAGTAAGAGTCACCCCAAGGGCAGTGAATTAAGAATTTTGTCTTCCTGACTCACATCTGTTTCAGACGACTTCCAAAAGCACAAGAACGTATTACTGTCCAATAGTTTATGTAAGTCTCAAAATCAGCATGTCTCCAGGAAGAATATATGGTCCCAAGAAAGAAATGACTAGATACATACCCAGAGTTAAAGATGGCAGGGGACCACTGATTTACTCCCAGAAAGTCAAAGCAGAGGAGCATACATTTTTGGTATTAAAGAATTTTTGCCCATGGGAATTTGGTGGTTTTAGAGGTCAATAACTGTTGTATACTTCATTTAGTCCATTTTTGAGAAGTAGTAATTTTAAATGTACTTTTCCCAACCCTGCTTTATCACTGTGTGGGGGGGAGGGTAGAGATATACCAATATTTTTATTATGTCGATTGTTAGAGTAAGTAGCCATATCTGCCAACCCTTGTCTGTCACTTTGTCATACTGTGGTGGCTTGCGTGTTCCTATCATGCTAGAAGTGATGTCACTGACATTTCAAATACCAGCAGGGTCACCCACCTTGAATAGGTTCCAGCAGAGTTTCCTGATGAAGAATAGACTCAAAGAAGAAACTGATTATCCAGTTCTGAGGAGCTAGTCACCAAACACCTTATGAATATCAGCCGAACATCATCAACTGATGAGGCTTCCAGAGCAGAAGCCATTCAAACCTGAGTGAGGAAGCGCTACCTTCTCAAAGAAGAATGGACTGTGATGACATGCATGGAATAAAGCCTTTGCAACCATCATGTTTTCATGAAGCATAATTCAAAATGAGAAGAAACAGCTGTAAATTCCTATTACTAATTAGAACTGGGAATGTAAGATGTATGAATCTAGGAAAATGGAAGTCATAAAAATGAAATTGAATATATAAAGATTGATGGACTACGATTCAGCATTTTGAAATATACAGTCATATGGATTACTACTCTGGGAATGACAAATTCAAGATGCATAGTTTGCATTCATCGTCAAAAATGACATTTCAGGATCGATCTTGAAGTACAATACTGTCTGTGATAGGATAACATTTATTGACACACAAGAAAATCTAGTTTGTAGAAACATTATTCAAATTTATGCATCAACCACTAAAACTACTGATTAAAAAAAGTGAAGGATTTTATCAACATCTTCAGTCTGAAATTGATTAAACATTGAAACAAATTGCACTGATAATTATTGGTGATTGGAATCCAAAATTTGGAGACAAAAAACAAGGATGGTAACTGGAAATTTACCTCGATAACAGAAATGAAGCTAGAGATCAAATGATATAATATTGAAAGACCAATTACTTCTTCATCACAAACACTTTTTGTCAATAACACAAACATAAAATACACATCTGGATTCTGGTGGCATAGTTGGTATGCTTTGGGCTGCTAACTACAAGGTCAGAAGTTCAAAACCACCAGCCATAACATGGGAGAAGGAGTCTTTCTACTCTCCTAAAGAGTTTTACCATCTTGGAAACCCAAGGAGAAGTTCTTTCCTGTCCTATAGGTTCACTGTGAGTCAGAATTGACTCAATAGCAGTGGGTTTTCTTCAGATGGAATATATAGAAATCAAATTGAGTTCATCTGCAGGAAGAGATGACAGAGAAGCTCAATACCAGCAGGTAGGGTCCAACTGTGGAACAGACCATCAGTTGCTTATTTGTCCCTATAGACTGAAGCTTAGGAAAATTAAAACAATTCCATGAGAGCCAAAATATGACATTGAGTCTCCACCCCTTGAATTTTGAGAACAACTCAAGAACAGATTTAGTGGATTAAACACTAATGACAGAGACCTCATGTGGTGTGGCAATGAGTTTGTCTGTTTTATTGCCAAATCTGTCTACTTTTCATAAATATACATGAGAAAATATAGAAATAGTAGCCTTTATTGGAGTAGCAATGTCTGAAATAAAAATCATTCTGCTACTATAAGAGGTTGCTGTCCACTACACAACCAACCCCACTGCTACCAAGTCGTGATGACTTACAGTGACCCTCAAGGACAGGGTAGAACTGCCTCTATGAGTTTCTGAGACTGTAATGATGAAAGTAGAAAGCCTCATCTTTCTCACTTGGAGTGGCTGGAGGTTTTGAACTACTGACCTTGAAGTTAGCAACCCAAAGCATAACCACTATGCCACAAGGGCTCTTGATTTGGCATGTATACAACTTCCGGGTCATGCTTTTAAAATAAAGGTCTATTTCTTCTTCCCTTTAACTTTTCTCTTTACAACTCGTGGAAATTCAGAAAACTGAGTCTCCTTGAACCACAGGAAGGAATGAGGGAATCACCATGGAGATGGCAAAAAAACCGTGAAGGCTACTTTATAGAACAAGATTTGTAACTTCTTTAAGGTAGTTGTATTTTGGTGCTTTGATGTAAAAATAAGTTTAAATTTGATTTCCTTTTCAATATATTATTACTGGGTTTGTTGTAATTTTAGAATCTAAGGGTTCACATATTTCCTTACAGGTAGATATGTTTCAGTTAATATTTTATTTAACATTTTTCTCCTTTATTTTCCCTACATTCTTCTGAAAACTCAATTAAATATATGCCAGTCTTCTAATTTCATTCTTTTAAACTCTTAAAATCTCTAACATATTTTTATCATAATATCTATGTGATGTGTTCTGAATAAGTTTCTATTTATGTGTTTTTTGATACTACAATTTTAATGTCAGTGTTACATATAAAGAATGTCTCTTTGGAGTGATTTAAAATTGGCCTTGTTTCTTTATCTTTTTGAAAATAGTTTAATTTACTTTCCTAGTGTTCTAAATAGACATTTTAATCCTTTAAATATTGTAAACATATAATTTTTATGTTCCACAAATGAGCAGTCTGGTATATCTAAAGATCAATTTAATTCTGCTGAGTGTTTTTCTTGCAATTTTATTTTGTGTGTTGATTCCTTATGCATTTTGAATTGTGATTTGTGAGCTCATCACAGATTTGGCTTAATCTTTAATTATTTTGAGCTGTCTGTTTGGAGGGCAATCATAATCCCTATTGATTTACTTTACTTTATTAAGGTCTTTGGATGGGGACCAAGCTAGGCCCATTTCTTAGCTTGAGGTTTTCATTCACCATATTGGTAGTCTGATTTTGAGAACTTGGCATCCTTTATGAAGCAGAACAGTGGCTTATCACCATCCCAATGGCCCTAATGCATTTAGTGGCCTGATGGTTAAGAACGAGACTGAAAGAATATAATTTGAACCCACCCAGTGGCTCCATGGGAGAAAGAGTTGGCGCTCTGCTCCCGTGCAGATTCTAGTCACTGTTGTTAGGGACCATTGTGTCAGGGCTACTCACTCACAGGGATCCCACGTGCAACAAAAGTCCACCTGCTGCGGCACCATCCTCAGCATTGTTCTTATGTTTAAGCTCATTGTTGCAGCCACTGGGGCAGTCCATCTGGTCAGTGTCCTCCTCATTCAGCTGCCCCTTCACTGTATCAAGCATCACGTTCTTCTCCAGGGACTAGTCTCTCCTGATAAATGCCCAGTGTATGATGTTGTTGTCAGGGTGTCATTCATAATGGAGAGCCCCTTTGGTCAGTTCTACTCAGCTACTTGGCATCCATATGAGCTGAAACTATCTTATGTTTTCTTTTCTTTTTTTTTACTGTGCTTTAATTATGTTTAATTATGTTCAATTTGTAACAATGAAAATATAGCCTGCATATCAGATATTTAAATTAAGATTCATAACAGTAACAAAATTACAGTTATGAAGTAACAATGGAAATAATTTTATGGTTGGGGGTCACCACAACATGAGGAACTATATTAAAGGGTTGAGGCATGAGGAAGGTTGAGAATCACTGCTATAGGACATAGTAGAACTGCCCCTTTGGGTTTCTAAGACTGTAAATGTTTGCAGGAACAGAAAGCCTCATCTTTCTCCCATAGAGTGACCGGTGGGTTCAAACTACTGACCTTGCAGTTAGCAGCCCAAAGTGTAACTCACTGTACTACCATGGCTTCTTTGTTTTATTTTTTTAAAAAAACGAACAACCAAATTGACTGCCATCTAATTGTTTCTGACACAAAGTGACCCTACAGGACAGGGGAAACTGCCCTTGTGAGTTTTTACATTGTATCTCTTTCTTTTTTTTTCTTTTTTAGTGAGAGAGTGAGACAGTGAGAGAGTGAGTCAGTGAATGAGTGAGTGAGTTAGTGAGTGAATGAGACAGTGAGTCAGTGAGACAGTGAGAGAGTGAGGCAGTGAGAGAGTGAGTGAGGCAGTGAGAGAATGAGTCAGTGAGTGAGTGAGGCAGTGAGTGAGTGAGTCAGTGAGTGAGTGAGGCAGTGCGAAAGTGAGTCAGGGAGACAGTGAGAGAGTGAGAGTGAGACAGTGAGTGAGTGAGAGTGAGTCAGTGAGTGAGAGAGTGAGTGAGAGTGTGAGCCCTTGATAATTTATAAATTATTATTTTGTCTTATCTTGCCCTGCCGACGTCTCCCTTCACCCACTTTTCGGTTGTCTGTCCCCCAGGGAGGAGGTCACACACAGTTCCTTGTAATCTGTTCCCTCTTTCCTACCCGTTCTCCCTTTACCTTCCCTTTTTCGCCACTCACACCACTGGTCCT
>NW_022103896.1:50916524-50926302 GCF_000313985.2 Echinops telfairi | reverse complement strand
AGAGAGTGAGGCAGTGAGAGAGTGAGACAGTGAGAGAGTGAGGCAGTGAGAGAGTGAGACAGTGAGAGAGTGAGGCAGTGAGAGAGTGAGAGAGTGAGGCAGTGAGTGAGTGAGTCAGTGAGTCATCTTATGTTTTCTTAATACTTTGCAGTATAGTTCTAACATTAAATAGTTTAGACCATTTTTTAACCGTATATCTTCCTGGGTTTTAAAATTCATTTAGTTATCCCTTCAATCATAAATTCACCAATTATTTATCAAGCACATCTGTGGTAGTTACATAATTTCATGTCAACCTGATAAATAAATATAGGGGTGGAATCTAGCCTGTCAATCAGGTCACATCCTGATGAGGCCCCCTTGTGGGCATGGCCTTCTCATGAGGATTCTGGGAATTTCCTCTTTCTCCCTGGAGGTGGGCCACCCTCTCTCTCTGCTTCACCTTTCTGCTGAAGAGCCACACTCTGAGATCTGGAGGAGCCATGTGGAGACCGATGCTAGCACTCAGATGATTCCACCTCCACAAGACTTTCTATCCACCAGCCTGTGATTTTCCTACATTTGTCATCATTGCTTGTGACTGTGCATGGGTTTGAAGAGGAATTTATGGACTAGTGTCAGACTTATGGACCACTATCAGATTTATAGACTTGATCTGGACTGGCTAGGATCTCTCGTACACATATGAGTGTCTCTGAATTTTTTTTCTCTAATCAATCCAATCTAACACAGCATCCTATGTTCCAGCAACTCTATTTCTACAGGTAAATCATAGGAGGCTAATGTAGGCTTTTTTCAGAAATTTATTTATTTATTAGCTCTTATTGTAACAGAAATTTCAATCAATACAAACATACCAACTAAATTCTTTTTCATGAATTAAAATAAAGCCAATTATTACATGAGATACAGTATAGTCAATTAATAAATCCCTGCTAGCCATAATTTTTATGTGATGCATTGTAATTCAGTGTCTGTGGCTACAGAGCCCTGTGGAAATGTGGTTGCAAATTGGGCTGTGACACACAAGGTCCAAAGTTCAAAACCACAAGCTGATTCATGTAGGAAAGATGAGGCTTTCTACTCTTGAAAGATTGACAGTTGGGGAAACTCACTGGAAGAGTTTTACTCTGATCTATATACAAGATGGGCTTTAATCCGCAAGGTTGGCAGTTTGAAGCCACCAGCAGTTCCATGGGAGAAAGATGGGGCTTTCCACTCCCATAAACAATTAGAGTCTCTAAACTCAAGGGGTTGTTCTATCTTGTCCTATAGGGTCGCTATGATTCAGTATTGACTTGGTGGCAGTGAATATGGGGGTACTATGTATCCAAAAAGATGCCATGAAAGTGAATTCTGTTTTATGCCTGAGGGCTTAATTGCATTACTGAGAGAGTTCTGTGCTGTGCTAATGGATGAGATTAAGTCTAGATTTAATTATGACCTTAGTAGACCTTAGTAAAGATTGTGAACCAAATCACACGGTTTGCTTCCTTGGGAGTCTGATCTTCTGAGTGACAAAAACAAACAAACAAAAAACAATGCCCCTCCATTGGAAGAGGTGCAAGTTTGAGATCCCTGTCTGAAACGGCCTCTCTGAAGGAGACCTGGTGATGTGGTGGTGATGTGGTGATGTATTGGGCTGTGATCAGCAGTTAAAAACCACAAGAAGCTCCGCTGCAGGAAGACTAGGCTTTCTATCCCCTTAAAAAGTTCCTGGACATCTCCCAGAGGGCTCACTGGGAAGAGGTGAGCCAGCCAGGGTGCTGTATAGCACCGATGAAATGCACAACTTTCCTCTAGTTTTTTGGGGCTTCCTTCCCCCCGACTATCATGACCTCAATTCTGCCTTACAAATCGGATTAGACCAGAACATGCATACTGTTACAGTAAGAGCCAGCAACACAGGGAATCCAGGATAGATAAGCCCCTCAGGACCAACAATGAGAGTAGAGATACAAGGAGGATTAGGGGAGGGTGGCAGGGATAAAGGGGGAATTGATCACAAGGATCAACCTAGAACCCCACCCTGGGTGGGGACGAATAATGGAAAAATGGATAAGGGGTGACAGAAAACTACGTAAGATATGGAAAAGATAATCTATAACTTATCAAGGGTTTATGAGGGAGGGGGAAGAAATGGGTAGCTGATATCAGGGGCTCAAATGGGAAGATAATGATTTGAAAATTATGATGGTGGCATATGTGCAAATGTGCTTGACACACTGGATGAATGCATGGATTGGTATAAGAGATATAAGAGCCCCCAATAAAAGTATCCAAAAAAACTTTACAGTCTCAGTAGCCCACTGGGGGTCGCTATGAGTCAGTATTGACTTAATGGCAGTGAGTTCGGCATTTTGCTCTGAAGTGGCCGAGCTCTCTACGAGAGACATCAGATTCTATGGGAAGATTAAAGCATCCAGGCCAACACCAAGGCTGCGGGAAGGAAATCATGAAATAGAATAAAATAAGAGTGCCTGGATGATAGGACTGTGAGGCAGGGTGGCAGGAGGACTTCCTGGGCTACAGAGGCAGAGATGAAGGGACACTGGTGGGGAGGCTGAGGAACAGAGAGAGAGACTCGGCTGCGGATTGAGGAGCAGTGCCACTATAGACCGAGGACTGCATCCTTCCTGCTTACTGATCCTGACCTGGAGTAACCTATTACCTTCCCTGAAAAGCTCCATAGTTTTACGTCTGTCCATGAGTTCTGTGTGGCCATTGCAATACATTCTTGAAATGAGCTCAGAAGTATGGGGCCGTGGAAAGAACGGCTGGGGTCAGAATAGGCCAAGATGGAGGGTGGAGGTATGTCTGACCTCTGTCTCCTAGCCATGGGGAAGCCAGAGGAGGTCAGATATGGCCCACACGCTATTTTCTGCAATACATGACATTTAATGTTGGTGATTCTTGTTTTACTGTTTGCTCTAACTTAAGTGAGCACCCAAAATCAATAAAATTACTATAGCATCATATTACCCTTACTCTTTTATCTTATACGTGGATCCAAGTAAATCGGTTATAAACTGCTTGGTAAAACTAACAGCAGCAGAGATCCGTTATTGGTGAGTCAATTCTGACTTTGTCTACGCAATGTGCTGCAGGCAAACTGCTTCACGGGGCTTTCTTGACTGTGATCTTGACAAAAGCAGATCACCAGTCACTGTTTTCTGCTGTGCTGCTCAGTGTGTTCCAATTACCATCCTGTTTCATTATGTTTTCAGGACATAAGTCCTGAAAATACATATACTGGAAAGGCCCCGGTCCTTACTCTTTAAACTAAGATGTATGACATTGCCTTGGTGAACTATGTTATGCCAAATGAGTCTTGGTATCCTCTAAGACTATGGCACTGATCCCGCAGACCCAGGGACGCCAAGGTGTTTGCTATCTCTAAGAAGTTCAAGAGCCTGGTGCCATAGTGGGCCATGCACTGAGCTGCCAAGCATAAATTCCCTGGGTCAAACTCACCAATGGCTCTGAAGAAGAAAAATGAGTCTGTCTACTCTTGTAAAGATTTAAAGTCTTGGAAAACCAACGAGGCAGTTCTACCCTGTCCTATACTGTCACTATGAGTCAATCAACTAAGTGCCAGGGTTTTTCAGTGTTGAAAAAGTTTTCATAATTTTGTTCCCTGTATGCTGTGCTGCACTCATGGTTATATTTGCAGGAAAAGTAAATATACATTTATTAATATCCTCTGTCAAACCAGATGTATTAGTGGGTAGACTGATTCTCCTTCCCATACCTGTTCAACCTGTGTTTATTCAAGCAACTGCTTGTAGATCACCACAGCTGCAGCACTGGGTGTATTACAGGATATGTCTCCATTGCCTTCATATCTCGCAAACCTCCCAGACTGGTCCTGCCTCCATCATTGTTTCTCACCAACCTTTTTACTCATTACTTTTCACCCGTTACCATTTAACTACCTCCTGGCTTCTCCTTCCACCCCTGCTAACCATTGAAGGAGGTTTCTTTTAGTGTGACAACCTTTTCTTGACTTTTTGTAACAGTGTTGTGGCAGTTACATAATCTTCTGTCAACTTGCAAAGGGGTAGCGTCTACTCTGTCAATCAGGCCATAGCCAAAGAGGCCTCTGGGTGGGCATGGCCTTCTGAGGATTCTGGGAACTCTGGTCTTCCTCACTGGTGGTGGGACACACACTGTCTGCTTCACATTCCTCTTGACAAGCCACATGGAGCTATGCTGATGGAGCCAGAGCCTGGAGCTGGAGGAGCCAAGTGGAGACCCCTGCCAGTGCTGAGATGCTTTCACCACCACTGCATCCACAAGATTTTTCACCCACCAGCCAGCGATCTTCCTGCATTCAGTGTCATTGCATGTGTTGTGTGAGTCTGAAAAGGAATGTATAGACTGGTACCAGATACATGGGCTAATATCAGATTTCTGGACCTGATCTGGACTGGGCTGGGATGTTTTCTCAATATACAATTGCTCTTTTATATAAAGCTCTTTCTCACACACACACATCAGTGTCTCTGGATTTGTTTCTCTAGTCAATCTAGACTAACACAAGTGGTTTCATATAATATCTGTGCTTTTGTGATTAGATCATTTCACTCAACATAGTGTTTTCCAGATTCATTGTTATTAGTTAATGGTGCATTGGGTCCACCCCACAAAAATTATTGTAATCCTCTAAGGGCTCAGTCTTTCACTGATGAGAATTTAGGTTGTTTGCATCCTTTTTGCTATTGTGAATAGTGCCACAATAAAACATGGGTGGGTGTCCATATCCCTCCTCATGTCTTGGTTCTTATTTCTCTATCATTTATGCCAAGTAAAGAGATTGCTGCTTCATATGGTATTTCTTTTCCCTACTTTTTGAAGAAGTGCCATCTTCTTCAAGTGCCATCTTACTCATGAGCTGCCATCTAAGGTGCATCTATTGGTTTCTTCCCACCTGGTGGAAAGAAGAGTGATGGCAATGGAAAGATATACAAAAATAATCCAATTAGGTCGCACAAACAGCAGCCTCCCCACGTTTGAGATGGGAAGAACTAGATGGTACCCAGCTAACCTTACCAATTGCTCTGAAAGGGCTTCTGTTAGGAGGTTCTGAAGAGAGTGGGAGACAAATGTGGAATAGAACTCAAAATCATAAAAGGGACCAACCCCCAAGACCTTTCAGGTCTGGAACTGACCTCATTATGTGTTAGAATAATCTATTATTTAAAATTAAAAGGCAGCATTTTCTTAAGGACCAAGTGCAGATGGTCGGGAAAGGAGAGATGGATAAATGAACCCTGGGGAGGAAGTAGAATATGTGAGGGCACGTTCAAGGGGAGTTCAATCGGTGCACTGAATCAGAAAGTGTATGAGTTGTTGAATGTAAACCACAATTCACGATGATCTCTGTAAACCTAAATCGATTTTACAATTAAAAGTTTGAAATTAAAAATATATTTCACAATTAAAATATATTAAAAGAAAATAAAGTGCACTTTAATTTCTATTTTTAAAACCTTGATAGCTTATAATAAATAGAATGTAGTTGTTGATGAAGGTGAATGGCAGTTGTGTATGTATAATAATAATATATATAAATGTATATGACACACATCAATATTTAAATGGCTCATCTAATTTAATTCAGTCATGTTTTCTACTTCTCTGTATATGGCCACCATATTAAATATGCTTATCGTTAGAGTCATAGATCAGATAAAGACTTGCAGTCTGGGCAGTTTTTGAAAATCATGTAACACTCATAAAGGCTGCATGGTAACTGCAGGAGTTGACTCGCTAAAAACTGCAGTGATTGCCCGAGCTTGCACATGCTCTCACTTTTGATAGATAGCTTTGGACACAATGGCATTTTTGGCATTGTGTGCACAGTCTTGTGAGTTGCTGGTTTTAAAATGTAGTTCTCCAAGTAGCTTCACAGGATAAAACCCAATCTTGCTTAGCCCTTTCCCGTTTCTGTTTATTATTGTTTTTATTTTAATAAACTCTGTGTGATCAACTTAAAGCCCTTTACCTGTATCCTCTCAACTTGAAAATCTAGAACAATAACTTCAGCAATAGCCCTCGCATGCTACTATCACACGCCCATGTTATAATATATAAGCTATAAAATGTTATATAAGTCCATGTTAATATATCTACCAGGCATCCTGCCATTCTCTTTGTTGTTAGACAATGACCCACAAAATAAAGCTGTATGATTATCTTCTTTCAACAGCTGAACATTTTAAATGTACACTTTATATTCTTATGACTTGCCTTCCTTCTGCACATTTTGAGAATTACATTTACATATACCTCCACCTGTTAGAAGGTCCTGGAGATAGTGGGAGAGAAATTACAAATCAAAGATGAAACAAAACACTTGCTGTTGGCTGCAATTGAATAGTACAGGCATTATAGTTCATCACAAGTGGAAAAAAACTTGGGTCCACAGATGGTGAACTACAGGAAATAATATTGCTTCCCAGTTCACCCCAGGCTTCACTGCTGCACAACAAGAAAACAAAGATATTAGAATAGTGCATAAAAATGAGATCACAGCCTACACTCAGCCATGTAGGGACACCTAACACATTTGGTACCAGACTCTGATCGCTAATCCTTGGAAGAGATGGCTGCAGTGTCTCTTTTAAGTGTCGCCTGTGATGCCAAGTCCCACTGAGCTAATATACATGGAGAACAAAGCATACTTCTTTAGTATGTTGAACTAAGACTTAAGATTTTTTTCCCCAAGGAAATATCAACATCATATTGTATATGCCGTTTTCGAAAGGTGCCCTAAAAGGACTGACTAAGACACAGGTATTACTGAAAGAACTTGTCTGCAGTCATCCACTGTCATAAAGACATATTTAAAGTGGTGTTCTTTGCAATAGAACTATACATATAAGGATTAGAACCCTAGTAGATATTTTTTTTAATTTATCCTTGTTTATATACCCCCCTTTTATGTTGAAGAATGGTCTTCAAAATTAGAAACCAACAAGCCAAAGGAGATCTGATAAACCTTTATATAAAATTAAGAGTTCTAGGATACTTAGCTCAGGAAATTATTGAAAACAGAATAAGATCAATGTAAAGTTATCAGAGTATTCTCTATAAATCCTATCAGGAATTTTGATATTATGAGATTCAAAATATACTATTCTATAAAATATTACTTTTAGTAATATGTGATGAAATCATAAGATAACTCTTCATATGTTTTACAAAGTCAGACTTTTGTAAGGAGGAAGGAATTGTAATGAGCAATTGGAATGAAGTGGACAGAAGATGGATTTCAGAAATAGCTCTGCATTAAATTCTGATTCCATCCATTGCTGATTGATGGCTATTACAGATTTCTTCTCTGAGATTGAGTTTCCTTGCTGGTAAACTTGATCTGAGTTCAATTATGTTCAAAGAACAAACTGATTTCCATAGAATCAATGTTGACTCCTAGCAACCCTCGGGGATAGGGTAGAACTGCCCCCAAGAGTTTCAGAAATGTAACTCTTTAAGGGAGTAGAAAGCCGGGTCTTCTCCCTCAGAGTGGCTGGAGGTTTCTAACTGCGGATCTTCGGATCTCAGTTCAACCATTCAGTAATTGTTACTTTGGTAGAGGATCACTGTCGCTGAGTAGATTCCAACTCGTAGCAGCCTTATATAGAGTTTGGGAGGCTGCAAGTCGTTAAGGGAGCAGGCATCCTTATCTTTGTTTTGCCGGAGGGTTGGCGGGCATGGACTGTGAACTTTGTGGTTAGCAGGCCAGCGAGCATCTGACAGTGCCACCAAGGCTGCACTTCAGTAGATATGTTTACGTGTCTCCCAAACAACATTGGGTCTGTTCTGTCATGTAGACCCTACATATTATAGCCTAGAACTGCTCCATAGGGTTTTCCTGACTGCGGTCATTGTGGAAGTAGTTCACCAGGCCTTTACTCTGCAGCGTGGATGGATTAGCACCTTCAATCTTCAGATTCCAGTCAATGACAAACTTCCTGTACCTCGAGGCTCCTAGTCCCCATTCTGTACTCAAGTGCTTGCTATCTTAACTCTGTCTGAGAGCATGAGAAACGCAGATGACTCACTTGGTCTTTATTTCTTGATTCTCCTTTGAAGCGCCCTGGGATAATAACTTAGACTACTAGAAAGTGTCCGCATTATTTTGCAAAATGTTTTGTTTTATGTTATCTGTACTGTTGCTGATACAATTCATTTGGAGTCTATCAAATGTGACAGGACTATCTGGGAGAAAAGAGGGCTTAAATTAAGAAAACAGCATTATTTATTCATTATTCTAATCCTTGCTCTTGGCTATCAAATTTCTCTAGGGAAAAATCACTCTTTCTTTTTGTGGTAGCTACTGTATATTGACTACTGAGACAGATCCAAAGAATATATGAATCAGACTTAATAAACGAATCATATTTTGAATGATACATTTGAAAAGGTACTATAGCTACTGTTGTATAGTCAACTTTAACTAAGCACATGGGAGTTTAAGAAATTTTATAGAAAAGGGGCAATGAGCTTCATGAATCACACATGTTCCTCATCCTGAGGAACATACAAAAATCAACATGCAGATCATACATAATACTTCACTGAGGAACACAAATAATTTTCCCTAGGATCAAATAGTACCAGTAAAATTCTTTGAAATAATGTTGTATATCACAATTCTACTACTTCTAGATCAAAATTCATGTATGATTACCAGGAATAGGAGTGAATGAGGGGCAAAGAAGACGCAAGCTTTGGGGACATGACCATGAACTCCTTTCTGTCAAGGGGGATGACAAGGCTGGAGAAGGGTGATGCTTGAACTACAGAATGAGCATATTTACTGTCACTAAGCTGTGCACATGTAAAGATTGTTAAAATGGCAAATGCTTAGTTAGCTTTATATTTATTATAAAAATAAATACATAAAAGAACAAAACCACACACACTTGGGGAGGGGGGAGCCCATATGGGCAAGGGGTTGATATTTTTCATTACAAACCTTTTAGGTTTTGATTTTCTAATTATCACTTATAGAACTTTGATCCAAATAAAGGAATAAGAACTAAACCAGACCAAGCGAAACCAAAAACACTCCAAGCTAACACTTTGTAGAATAATTGTGAGTGAATGCAGGCTAAAGCATTCCTTAGAAGTTTTCGCTGGCAGCTTTTTTATAACAACATTTCCAGAAATTGCAGTAAACTTACCTTTGAGCCATATACTCTCATTTTCCAGGGTCAGCCCTTTGGAACAAGCAGAGACTGATGTGACTCATCGTGAAGTCCTTACATAACTTGTATAGAAGTGGTGATTTTGTGCCTATACTTTCTTAGTTGTCTCTCCACCACACTGATAAAACAATGTACACATTTTTTTCTTTTATCAGCTTTTAACATATTTAACTTTTAACATATTGAATTGTAAGAGACAGGAATAAAATAAAAATATTTCTACCACATTTGTAGCAAAAGAGAAAGTTGAGAATGGGACTTTGAACTTCATATAATATATCTTTGTTTACACAGGGAAAATCACTCTTTCCTTTCATCGTAGATACTACATATTGATATGAATTAATTTACAATTAAGCAAAAAGAGTTTTCTTAGCCTCCTGTGCAATTTGCTTAACTTCTTTACACCAATCAGATCGCCCTGACTTCTCAACCAATCTCCAATTCTTGTTCAAAGAGGCAGACTACATATAAAACCCTTTACATCTCTATGTATGTGTGTGTGCATATGCATACAGACACACATGGATACAAAGCACGCTTGTCAGCAGTACGCATAAAGT
>NW_022103896.1:50914366-50915975 GCF_000313985.2 Echinops telfairi | reverse complement strand
AAAAATCTTACACATAAAACACCTCACTATAAAATCAATTTTTGAACATTGTCATTTGTGAACTGTGGGGCTATATGTAAAGATTAACACTAGGAAGGGGGGAGGAGAGAATGGAGAAAAAAACCATAATTCCCTAAAATGTCCTACTTTGCTCTTAAAATATGAAAATAGGAGTTTCACATAATGCTAAGGACATAAAAAAAATGAAAGACTACCTTGAAATTCATGTAAAGGATATTTTCACTTTAAAGACCAGCTTGAGTCATAGTTGACTGTCACTTGAAACAAACTCAGAAATGTCATACGTAATTAGGACACAATCCAGGGAGTAACTTAAATTCATTTAGTAAGTGGAAAGCCAGTTCAGGGTGTGCTGCACAGTTACCGCAGATGAACTACGATTGTTAGTCATGTCTCCACAAATGTCAGCTGGGTAATAGACAGCTCCCATCAGAAGACTCAATCCTCACAAACTATTCATGTCTTTAACCATTTCTCCGTTATGACAGCTGCTGGAAAGTCTTTGCTGGAGTGACTTGCATGTTTAATTGACTAAAATTATTCCCCTGCAGAAAGATGTAAAATTATGAAGGAAAAATAGCAGTCATAGCAGGCTCTTGAATCTATTTTATATGTAGGTAATAATCTATGAGAAAGTTAGGAAATTGGGCAAAGTTATTTTTCCCTAATTGTGGGGTATTTGAACATAAATTTACACTATATAATTCTTTCCTGAAGTGGCCATACCATACTCAGTAGGAAATTCCACTGAGAAGCAAAATGCTAGTGTGTTTACAGATTGTGGTGATGGTTGTGAGAAAGCAAGAGCTGATATATGAGGCTCACTAGCACTGGTATATGTGGGGTGTATGAGGCTAGCTAGCTCAGATATATGAGGCTACTAATTATCCTTACTCCCTAAATGTAACTTTTTTTAGTTTTTTTGTTTTTTGACTTTTCATAAAGCTCTTATGGAGATTTTTTTCCTTTATAAATAACCTTTATCCAGAATATTAGTCTTGGAATGATAAAAAGCCATAGCTAGTGCAATGTTGAGAGAGAATACAGTTAGAATACTCATACTTTCTGTATTAGTCTGGGTAGGCTAGAGAAACAAATTCATAGACACTCACATATGCATAAGAAATAGCTTTATATACAAGAGCAGTTGGACATTGAGAAAACATCCCAGCCCAGTCCAGATCAAGTCCATAAGTCCAATATTAACCCGTATGCCTGATACCAATCTATAAAGTCCTCTTCAGACTCACAAAACACATGCAATGATGTTGAATGCAGGAAGATAACAGGCCAGTGGGTAGAAAGAATTGTGGATCGTGTGGCGTTGTAAGCTTCTCATCGCTGGCATGGGTCTCCACTTGGCTCCTCCAATTCCCAGCGCCTGGGGTCTATCAGCATAGTGCCATGTGTCTTGTCAGTATAGTGTCTCTCAGGGAGTGAGCCAAAAGAGAGAGTCTCTTCCGTCTCCAAGGGAAAAAATCAGGAGTTCCCAGAATCCTCAGGAGAAAGCCATGCCCATACAGAGGCCTCAGTGGCTGTGATCAGATTGCCAGACTAGACTCCACTCCTTCACTCTTAATCCTCTCAA
>NW_022103896.1:50909867-50911678 GCF_000313985.2 Echinops telfairi | reverse complement strand
CAATTGGACATCCCCTTACAGAAGAGTCACAAGGAAGAGACAAGCCAGTAAGGGTGAAGTATAGCACCTATGAACCATGCAACTTTCCTCTAGTTCTTTAATGCTTCCCCCACCTCCCTCACACCATTATCATAACCCCAATTCTACCTTAAAAAATCCAGCTAGACCAGAGTATGTACACTGGTACAGATAAGAGCTATAAACACAGGGAATCTAGGACAGAAAAACTCCTCAGGACCAATAATGAGGGTAAGGGGAAGGTGGGGGAGAAAGAGGAAACTGATCACAATGATCTACATATAACCCCCTCCCAGGGTGACAGACAACAGAAAAGTGAGTGAAGGGAGACAGTGGTCGGTGTAAGACATTGAAAAATTATATAATTCTGTGGTCAATTAAGTGTTGGGATGTTAATTGAAAGTTGGCTGGTTAAACCCAGCAGCTATTCTTCAGGAGAAAGATGAGGCAGGCTGCTTCCATAAAGATTTATATAGCCTAGGAAACAGTGTGAAGCACTTCAATTCTGTTCTATAATGTTGCTCTAAAGTTGGAATTCATTAATAGCAGTGGGTTTGGACAGGTATCTGTGATAAACTGATTTTGGACATATGTGTTAAGTCCATTCTAAGTGGAGAGAAGAGTCTCTTTAACAAATGGTGTTGGGGGAAATTATAACTTTAATTTTAAATAAAAGTAAAATGAAATTGTGATAAATCTAAGGGAATTGTTCATACTTTAGGGAGTGGATGGAAGGATGAAGAAAAAAAAACATTGATAAAGAATTTACTATGTAAAAGAAAAAGCTTTAGAAGGCTCCTTTTTGCTATCTAGATTAGCCTTATCCTCCAAAAATTGTGATATAATTACTGTTAAATCTATTATTTGGATGATGAACTTGAGGTTTCATTGCTAACATGGAAACTATAATAAAAAGCAGAATTAAAATTATTCTAACTATATATACATATATGTATCTATCTGTCTCTATATAATTATCTTTGGCTTTCTAGAGAATCAAAAAAAAGGGACACTTGTCTTTCTACAGTGTAATGTCAGGGTCTCAGATCGGTGGGACAGGTATAATGAACCATCTATGAACCATCTGTGACAAATATCCACCTGCTGTGTCTCTTGGCCATTGAGTTGATTCCCAATCATGGCAAGGCTATAGGGCAAGGTAGAACTGCCCCTGTGGGTTTCCAAGACTGCAATTCTTTATTGGAGCAGAAAATTGCATCTTTCTCTCACGGAGTGCCTCATGGTTTCAAACTGCTGACTTTGCTGTTAGCAGCTCAGCTCACAGCCAGTATGCTACCAGGACTTCTCGTACACACTATATAGTATATATACAGAAACCTAGTGTAATTTGTACATGAACATTTTCCATAGAGAGTCATTGAAGGAGAGGTGGCCTGTAGCAGAGTCAGGTGCATTGGGGAGTGTGAATCATTAGTTAAATCAATTTATTTGAACCTTTTTCAAGACCACAAAAATGGCTAAATAGACTGATTAGTATTTTAAAAAAATATTTAAGTAGCAGTTCAGGTGTTTTGGAGACATGAAGTGCTAGGCTAGTTTTAAAAAAAATCATCATCTATATCTAGTAGGAAAACAGGAGTGATTTCTGAAAGTGAGAAAAAAATATTTGCCAAAATGTGCCATTGTTCACTTCCTAGAGGTAGGGGCCTGTGCTATGTTTCTTCTACAGGCGTTTAAATAGGCCCCATACAACAGCCTGATCTGCTACAAATTCATAAGTACCTTTTGTCCATTTCAGTCAAAAAAGCCTGAAGCCTTTTTGGGTCTTTAAC
>NW_022103896.1:50907586-50909322 GCF_000313985.2 Echinops telfairi | reverse complement strand
GTCATATGTTTCGATGGTCAAAAGAAACACCTGGGTTAAACTTCCTCTGACTGAGAATTATCCCAATGAACACCCTGCGAGTTTCTATGGGAATGGGAAGGAGGCATTCTGTGAAGATGGCAATGGAGTAACACATACCAGAGGGTCTCTGCAGAATTCAGCCCAGTAGAGTTGCTTAGAAGGAAATTCAACACTGTTGGAACACAGGAGGAGCATCATAAAGATTAGTAGGCATAGACTCACAAGGTTTTGAGGGGCTGGGGACTTTTGGCTTACCACAGTGGAGGCCAGCCAAGGCTTGATTTAGCCCCATCACTGTCTCTGCTGGAGCCAGGACAATTTGGAGCCTTAATCTCAACATAGCCAGTTGCCTGCCGCCTTCCTTGGGGTAGGGACTAAACCCTTGCAGCTCCACAGGCAGGCATTGGGGTTCAGCTACATTGTTACTTTTGTTCCCCTTTCTTGTTTATATCCCCCCACAGTGGCGGCAAGTTCTGCAGGGGCTTTTTCTCAAAACAGCCACAGCCAGCCCCTGCCAACTCGGGGCAAGTACTAAACCCTTGAAGCTCCATGGGCAGGGATCAGGACTCAGCTACATTGTTACATTTGTTTCCTTCTCTTCTCTGTATTCCCACAAAGTTTCATTGGGCTTACTTTTAATATTTTTTCTCCTCTATGTCTCTTTCCTGTTCTCTCACACTCCACTGCTGACCTCCAGACCACTCCCCTTAGCCTAGGGCATTTACACCTGTGCCACACCAGTTAGGTGAGCTCCATCCTGTGCAGCTAGCCCCAGGCAGGGGAAAGCCCTGCTGACCTACACCAAGGGATACTCTGCCCAACATCTTACCGGGAATTCCTGCCTGTGTGCCTGGGGGCCTAAGGCAGTTCCGGCAACAGTCATCAACTTTCCAAGCTGCTGCAGGAACCTCTGCCCAACCTCCACAACACCAAAGCAGGAAACCCACTAGCTTTCTGGGGCACTCCCCTGAGAGGGAAGCCATAGGAAGATAAAGTGGTTGGCTAATTCCATACTGAAATTAGCTGTAGGCAGTTTGAACAAGCATTCCTACAAGTCTCCCAGAGAGAGCCAGTGCTCTTCGACTCCCTGGAAAAAGGTACCTGGCTCCTCTAAAGCAACGCAACGCAACTAGCCATCAGCCCCAAGTACCTCAATGAAAAAGCAGGAGAAACAAAAGGTAATGGCGGAAGATGTCCCAAACATAATGATGCAGACATTGAGCTACCACAGAAAGAAATTTTAAGAATGCTGCTTGTAGTCATAAAGGATATGAGGGAAACAATACAGAAAAGGGATGAAATGATAGGGGAGATAAAGGCCATACACAAAAGGGAAATACAGGAGCTTAGGAAGGAGATAACGAAAACCAGTAGCAGACACATGGACCTCGAAAATAGACTGGAGGAAGCAGAGAACCACATCAGTGACTTGGAGGACAGCCAAGCAGATTTTAACATACGCAAACAAAAATCTAATAAGATCATCAGAGAAGCTGAAGAAAACCTATGAGCTATGTCTGATGCTATGAAGCAGAACATTAGAATTATTGGTTTACCAGAGGAAGACACAACAAAGATATCATCTGCAATAATAGTGAGAGAATTCTTGAAGGAGAATTGTCCCAGCTTAATGAATGAAAACCAGGCAACCATTCAGGAGGCTGAAAGAATACCAGCTAGACTGAATCCCAAGAAGAAGACACCAAGGCACATAA
>NW_022103896.1:50904647-50905963 GCF_000313985.2 Echinops telfairi | reverse complement strand
GACAAACCACTGGCAAACCTAACGAAAGAAAGGAGAGAACAAATTTCAATAGCAAGAATAAGAGCTGAAAGAGGGGACATTACAACAGACTCTAATGAAATCAAGAGGATAATTACACAGTAATAAGAAGGATTGTACTCCAATGAATTCAACAACTTGGAAGACATGGACAAATTCTTGGAAAAACAATTGCTCCCTAGACTATCCTCGATGGATGTTAAGAATCTCAACAGTCCCATAGCAATAGAAGAAATAGACAAGGTTATCAAGGGATTACAAACAAAAAGATTCCCTGGACGAGATGGCTTCACTGGAGAATTCTACCAAGCATTTAGGGAAGAACTAATGCCAATCCTACACAAACTACTCCACCATAGAAAAAGACGACAAACTCCTGAAGCTATGGTAGTATAACTCTGATACCAAAACCGTGCAAGGATCCCACAAGAATCAAGAACCACAAACCAATATCCCTAATGAACATCGATGCAAAAATCCTTAACAAAATACTAGCCAACAGAATATAAAAGTATATCAGACAAATAATTCACCATGACCAAGTGGGATTCATACTAGGGATGCAGGGATGGTTCAACATAGGAAAGACCATTAGTATTATTCATCACATTGACATAAAAAAACTATAAGAACCACATGATAAAATCAATACATGCAGAAAAAGCATTCAACAACATCCAACACCAATTCCTGTTTAAAACACGTGAGAAGATAGGAATGGAAGGAAAATTCCTCAAGACAATACAAGCTATATATGAAAAACCAACAGCCAACATGGTAGTCAATGGAGAAAAGACTAACACAATCCCACTGAAGAAGGGGGCCAGACAAGGACGCCCCTTGTTCCCGTTGGTGTTGGAGTCTTTAGCTAATAGCACAAGGCAAAGAAAATATATCAAAAGTATTCGTCTGGGGAAAGAAGAGGTGAAACTATCGTTATTTGCAGATGATATGATTTTACATATGGAAAATCCAAAAAACTCAACAAGGGGAGTACTGGAAGCAATAGAGGAGTTTGGAAGAGTGGCAGAATACAAGACCAACAAACAGAAGTCCACTGGACTGTTATACACATCAGATAAGACCACAGAAGAGCAGATCAAAGAGGTGGTACCCTTCACAACAGCCAAACACAAACTGAAATATCTAGGGATATACCTGACTAAAAGAACAAAGGGTTTATATGGGGAAAACCACAGAACACTATCACAAGAAACCAAGAGTGACCTCAACAAATGGAAGAATATCCCCAGCTCGTGGATTGGTAGACTCAATATAGTTAAGATATCAGTTCTGAA
>NW_022103896.1:50898842-50900394 GCF_000313985.2 Echinops telfairi | reverse complement strand
ATTCCACTGAAAGCTACAAGACTAACAAAAATGCAAGGGAGAAGGACCTATATCAGATATGAAGAATCTGTTAATGATGTGGTTTTATGTGAAAATGCAAAAGCAAATCCCTCTAAGCACACTGACAGACACTGCTAAGGCACAAAGCTGTGTGAGATGCTTAAAGTAAATGCGGGACCAGACTACAATAAAGTGCTTGCAAAACATCCAAATAACATGCTGTACTATTGATTAGAGTATAATGTTGAGTTGGAGTCCGTTATTTAGTATATGACCCTTCTAGCCATCACCTTTTATTGATGTATTATGAATTCTAGCCTCTCTGCTTGTGGTTATAATGCCACTTTGGAGGGAGTTTTCTGCACTGCTAATGGACGTGATTAAGGTGTGATAAGTCTCTACTTCAGTAGCCGGTGTGAAACAAATCATCTGCTTTGTTGCCTTGGGGCTAAGGTCTTCTGAAAAATAAAACACACATAGTAAAGCCATTCTTCTGTCTAGGAGAGCCACCTCAGAAGCAGGACATGCAGAAAAATCCAAGGTCCCTCAGAACAAGAGCCAGCAGGAGACCCATTCAAGATCTGTCTCAAGAGGCAGAGACTGAGGCCAGAGGTTGGGCCACAGGGACCAGGTGACAGAGCAAAGAAGCCAGGCCGAGCCTAGAGGCAGAGACAAGGAGACCTAGAAAGGAGGAGTGCTGAGACTGTGGGACTGTGAGGCACGTTTCTTGGTCTGAGAAGGCAGACACAGGGGAGCCACATGGCTGAGAGGCTAAGGGCCAGAGACATATTTTTTGTTGGCTGAGGAGAGGTGTTATTGTGGACACCTAACTGCATTCTGTTTACTGATCATGACATGTTAGCTTCCCTAATAAACCCTCTTCAGTGTGAGTTCTGTCTATGAGTTCTGTGTGGCTGTCACAATGAGTTATTGTACCAAGAACTGAAGTGGAGTGCTGTGGGAAAATAGATGGTATCAGAATAGGGAAAGACGGATAAAGGGTGAGGCACATCTGAGCTCTGCCTTGTAACAAGAGAGAATCCAGAGGCGGTAAGATACAGCTCTCCCCATGCCCTTTTCACAATTGTGAACATTAAACAATGCATGACTATGCTGTCTTTTTGCCTATACCAGATTTAAATTTCTTTTTGCTTATACCAGATTTAGTGTTATTAAGATCTCTGTATAGGAGCACTGGTGGTCTAGTGTTGTGTTGGGCTGCTAACTGCAAGCTCAGCAGTTTGAAACCACCCACCACTCCTCAGGAAAAAAGATGAGACTTGCTACTCCCATAAAGATTTTCAGTCTCAGAATTCTACTTTGTCCTATAGGGTCACTCAATAGAAATGAGTTTGGGTTTGTTCACTTTTAAAGATCGGTATATAGTCTCTGATGGAGCTTCTTCCATAAGTAACTCCTTCAGGAACTGATATGCCCTGATTTTAAAGCCTCAGTCTTATTTACTGAACTTTCTCAAGTAAATTATTTTTATTACGTATTCAATTTTGTTACGTGTTAAGGAGTCCCTGGGTGACATAAAATGAGCCCTAAT
>NW_022103896.1:50897494-50898383 GCF_000313985.2 Echinops telfairi | reverse complement strand
TTAGTAGGCAACCGGTGAGACAAAATTCCTGACAGTTTATAAAGGGGTGCCGGTAGCAGCTGGTCTATGGAAACATTTGTAAGAACATTTGTGCTCTAAGAGTGGGCCAAAAACAAACACTTGTTTTGTCATATTTATTGAAATAAACATCTCAATTGAGGTAATGTTTAGCACTACAACAAGTATCTCCAAATAAGATAATATTTAGGAAAGTAAGACTCATGCAAATATGTTTCTTTTCTAAAGCAAATATTTCAGTCTTTAGGGTTTTGCCAATGCAGGTGTTAATGTACATGTTAAGTAAGGTGTGGGAGTCATTCTTAAACATAAAGTAAAGGTAAACTTTTTTCTCTTTTGCATCTTTTCCCATGACATACTAAATGTGTTAATCTGGTTGGACTAGAGAAACAAATCCATAGAAACTCATATGTATATAAGAGAGAGTTTTATATAAAGGGTAATTGTACATTAAGAAAGCATCCCAACCCAGTCCAGCCTAAGCTCATAAGTCCAATATTACCACATATGTCCAATACCAATCTATAAAGTCCTCTTAAGAGTCATGAAACACATGCAATGACACCGAATGCAGGACAATCACAGGCCGTGGGTAGAAAGTCTTTGGATCCAGATGCTTTGGCCATGAAAGCATCTCAGTGATGGCAGGGTCTCCACATGGCTTCTCTAGCTAAGGGCACTAACATAGTTCCTTGTGTCTTATCAGCAGAGCATCTTCCAGAGAGTAAAGAGAGAGAGAGATAGTATCTCCAAGAAGTAATACCAGGTATCCCAGAATTCTCAGGAGAAGGCCATGCCCACACAGAGGCCTCATTGGCTATGATCCAATTGACAGACTGGATTCCACCCCTCACTCAAACTGACACCAGAT
>NW_022103896.1:50894977-50896525 GCF_000313985.2 Echinops telfairi | reverse complement strand
ACCCTCTTAGTCCTCAAATTGACACCAGATTAGGTGACTACCACACATCTTTGTCGGAACTGACTCAATGGCAGTGAGTTTGGTCTTGGATCTGAATGTATGGTCAATTTTTCTATAATGGAGGCTATAGAAAAAATGTCTAATACACTGGAGCTGAGTAGAGGGATTAGCATATATAGTTCCTTATCATTCTCACGCTATTTCACAGGTACAGGAATTAGCTAAATCAGAAGAAAATGAGAAGAGATTTTATTGTACAGAACAGCTCTACTAGTGGACGATGTTGTTGTATGTTGAAGCACTACTGGGCATAGCTGTCTGAAAATGTCAGAGAAAAAATATAAGAACCTTCCACGTTTGTGATATGTTTTGATGAAAGCAGATATGACAAGTTCATTTTGAGTCAAGAGAGGACTATGAGTTTGTGCTTTTTAACTCTCTTCTTTGGCTTATGATAATAGAATAAATGCTTTTTAATTCTCTCCTCTCCCTCATGATAATAAAATAAATACGTCTCAATTAAATCACTATTGAAAATAAGATAAACATCTCTATGATTCATAAATCTTGAAACACGTGCTTACAGTACTAAGTAAGGGCAGAATGTGGCATGAACTATGAAACAAGTATTCAACTGCTGCTAAACAATAGAGTCTAAAAAGCATGATGAGGAGCCTTGGTTGTCTAATGGTTACTAGTTTGGCTGTGAGTCACAAGGTCAGCAGTTTGAAACTACCAATTACTCCTAAGGAGAAAGACAGGGCTTTCTACTCCTGTAAACAGTTATAGTCTCAGAAACCCACAGGGGCAGTTCTAACCTCTCCTACTGGGTTTCTATGAGTTGGCATGGATTCGATGAGAGTGAGAAAAACATCTTGAAAGAATCGATGGAAAATATATCTCATTCTAGAATTCAATATTTTGTTAAGCTATCATCACAATGGAACATCAGGAAACAAACAAAACCTAATGGAATTTAACATTTTATTGAAATCAGTTGGAAAGGGTAAATGACTCATATATGTACATGCATATTTTCATATATGTGAATTTATATATACACAAACATATACAACCAAATTTGGTTTGCTACTCTTGTTATTGTTAGGCAGTTAGCTTAGGGACAAAGGAGTGGGTTGTCCCTCTCATGCCTACAAAGCACTACATATTGGGGTTGGGACTGGTGGTGCAATTAGGCACCCTATTAGATATCTATGGGAGAAACCCAGAACTGAGCATGCTCTGACACAAGCCCCGTGGGCCCAGGTAAAACCAATATCTTAAGCACACCCACCTTAGGTACATCACACAGGTGGGCCCGAACCCAGCTAATGGAATTGGCCAATACCTTCAACCACACTTCCCCCAGCCAGTGGGTGTGATAAAATAAAGGCAGGGAGCTGACTTGCTCTCTTGGCCTCTTGGTCCCTGGAGATTCCCCAGTTCCGCACGTATGGTTGTTCTTTTCCACGTGGTTTTGTGTGCACCATTGTGAACCCCAGCACAGCTTCTACGTGGCTTGGCACACTTTCCAGAAATAGTGTGTAC
>NW_022103896.1:50889245-50893663 GCF_000313985.2 Echinops telfairi | reverse complement strand
GAGCTGGCAGTTCTAAGGCATTTGCATGGAAAACAGCCAGAAAAGTTTCCTCATTTGAAGACAGCCCAGATTTGAGTTTTAGTCTAGGGTCTGGACTACTGTCCTTGAATAGGAGCCTACAAAGCCTGGAGAGTGGCACACAGCATAGTATGTTTAGTTATCTAATTTTGTATTAAAAAAATCAAGCCTAAACTCAATTTAAATATTTATTTAACATATATTTAATATTATTTATTATTAAAATATTGATTATCTCATGGAGTTTCTGAATGTCTGGAATCCAGGGAAACTTTGAAGGTTGTTTGTTGTTGTTTTCCCCCTGAGGGTTTCTCATTAGTTCACCATCAAGCCATCTCAAGATTTAACTGAATTTTGAGAGTCACTAAAAGTTCACTCGCAGAATTGTTTTGAGCCTCCATTTCTCATTGTGGCTCTTAGTTTCTCCTTGAGTTGGGGGGGGGGTGTCCTATGCAGAGCTGCTTAACATGACAGTTGCTTCCCCCAGAGTCCCAGAGGTTCTCAACCTTCCTAATGTCGTGAACCTTTAATACAGTTCCTCATGTTGTGGTGACCCCCAACCATACAATTATTTTTGTTGCTAATTCATAACTGTTGTTTTGCTACTGTTATGAATCAGGTGACCCCTGTGAAAGGGCTGTTTGACTCTCAAAGGGGTCGAGACCCACAGCTTGAGAACCGCTGTGAAGTGACAGAGGCCGAGTGTGGCGTGGAGACACATGGGGCAGGTTAAAGGGTCCAGGTTGAGCCCAGAGGCCAAGCCAAGGAAACCATAAACCAGAATAAAGTAGCAGTGAGACCGTGAGCAGAGCAACAGGTGGGTTTCCGGGTCCATAGAGGCAGAGGCCCGGAGACCATGTGGCTGAGAGGCTAAGGATCAGAAAGAGATGTGGCTGCTAGCTGAGGAGAGATGTCGTTGTGAACCAATGACATTAGCTAGCTCCACTGTTTACTGATCCTGATTTAGGTAACCTGTTAACTCCCCCATTAAACTCCCTCAAACCTGAGCATTGTCCTTGAGTCCTGTGTGGCCACTGTAATGGATTATTGAACTCAGCAGAGATGTAGAGTGGTGGAGGCGGAACAACCGGTGTCAAACTAGATAAAGAAGAACAGGGTATGGAGGCCTGTCTGGCCCCTGCCTTGTGGCAATTAAAAACATAACTCAACTGTCATTGAGTTACTTTCAGAGCCACCTTGTAGGGCAGGGTAGAATTGCCCTTGTAGGTTTTCTAAGACTGCAACTCTTTACGGGAGTAGAAAGTCTCATCTTTCATGGAATGGCTGGTGGTTTTGAACTACTGATCTTACAGTTATCAGCTCAATGCTATTCACTAGGCAACCATGGGGCAGATTAAAGGCACTCAATGCATAACCACGACACCATCAGGGCTATAGGGAAGCCTAAAAGAGGTCATGAACCCTGGTGTCAGAGTGGTTATAAGTAGGGCTACAATCTGAAAGGTCAGCGATTTGAAACCACCAGCAACTCTGAGGGAGAAAGATGCGGCTTTCCACTCCCAGAAAGAGTTTCCGTGTAGGAAACCCGCAGGGGCCGCTCTACTGTTCCTATAGTTGGCTTCACCTTGATGGCAGTGAGTGAGTGAATCTATTCCCTCCCCCATCACATTTATTGAACTCAGCCTCATTATTATTTAGAGTATTGCAATAAAAAATAGAGCACTTGAAAAATTAATCATCTGTATTAACCAGGGTCCACTCATAAATCATAGAATGCACTGATTGTGTTAAGAGAGAACATTTGATGTGAGAAGTTGCTTACTGAGGCATTAGAGAACTTGAAAGATCACAAGAAAAGGTTAGGGTTTCCTAAAGGTGACAACTGCTGTGACCAAATACCCCTTCAGAATTGGTGGGTCAAGTGGAATAGTTTGTAGTCTAAGAACCAAAATATTGAAGCAAAAACTTGCACAACAGAGAATAGGTGGGCTCCTGGTTGATAGTGTACTTCGGCAAAGGGCCCTTGTGGTGCTAGAACTCTAGGGGGCAGTCTGGCTGTTGTTAGACCTCAAAGCTGTGGTTCTCAATCTGTGGGTCACGACCCCTTTGGGGAACAAATGACCCTTTGACAGGAGTTGCCCGATTCATAACAGTAGCAAAATTACAGTTATGAAGTAGCAAGGAAAATAATGTTATGTTTGGCGGTCACCACAACATGAGGAACTGTACGAAAGGGCCGTGGCATGCGGAAGGTTAAGAACCACTGCCTCAGAGTTGTGGTTTACATCTCTTAATGTCATCAGGGACACCTGGTGGTGCCACGGTTAAGTACTAGGCCAATATCTAAAAGGTGACGGTTGAAACAAAGAAGCTTCCTAGGAGAAAGATTTAGCACTCTGCTCCTATACAGATTGCAGCCTACAAAGCCCTAAACTGACATTCCAGTCAGAGTTTCTATGCGTCATGAATTGGCTTGATGGCATAGAACAATAAAAACGGATTTTCCTCAGAGAATGTAGTAAAGCCAATCTGAGAAATACTTCAACCTGGAAGCAACAGTTGTTGCCAGTGTGCTGACGTTGCCTGATACGGAAAGGAACAAGCACAGAGGGAGGACGGGACAGTGACCCTTCTTCCCCACCCAGTCTTGGTTTAGCTTCCCGCAGGGAGCGTTCATCCCAGCTTCAGCACTGCAATGTACACCTGGCGCTAACAGACAATTGGGTTCATCACCAAAACGACTGACATCAGATGGACAACATAATGGAAACCACCAGAATAAAATCCGTTAGAGAGGGACAAGATAAATAGACATTGCTAAACTCTGTAGTAGTTGTGGTCATTAGGTGCCCTCGAATCGGTTCTGCCTGATAAGAACCCTAAGAACAATAGAACGAAACACTGCCTAATCCCCCACCATCTTCACAACTGTTCTAATGTTTGAGACCATTGTTGCAGCCACCTGAAATTCAACTGTGTTGGGAAACAATTTTGAAAAATCTAATGAAGTTGAAAAAGTGTCCACACTATAATGCATCATATATCTAAGCATACATGTGATGCATCATAAATATAAGCACAGGGTGTGCATAGGAAGAGACATTCAATAATGCCCACTGTGTTGTGCTTCATATGAGCCCAAACTAGAATCTAAACCCAAAAGGCCAGAAGTAAAAGAAGGAATGAACAAATTCGTTTATTTTCATTGTTATACTCACACACTGACATATTTATTATAAATTAATAAATTAACAGATATATTACCTAAATACATAATCCTTACAACCTTGGAATTAAAGATATGACTCATTCAATTTTAGATAAACACTGCCACATAAATCATAGGCACAACTAATTATTATTGTCAGACTAATCAGGTAACTCAGACTTCTTACTATTTTTTACTAAAAAAAAAACAAACATGCTAATGAGTCACCATGAGAAACATATCACTTCTGAAATCTAATTTTAACAGAGATGCACTGAAGACAGACAGATGGAGAAATAGACAGGCTAGAAAGTCAAGGAGACTGCTCATCAATGTCTAACCCACCTCAAATGAATAATGGGTTCCTTCATTATTTCATTATTTCAGAACAAGTACCTTCTAGTATATTCTTTCACCTAATACAGTCTCCATTTGTGCCTTTGGTATGTACACAGAATCTTACGTACTTAATGGGACGAGTGTACCCTCCTTACATTTGAGTAGCGAGAAAGGTACACCTTTCTTCTGGAACGTGAGATACAGCAATGGTGAATGAAGCTGTGTTAAATAAACAGTAGGTTGCAAGTGAATTTTTGGATTGAACTGTTTAGAAAAGGATGAATACACACAATGGGATGTAGAAAAGCCTTACCGTAAAGTGAACGTTTTTGCTTGTCGTTTGGAAAACCTCCAGAGATAGGTGCAAACTAGAACCCGATGCATCAAACTGATTTTAAGGAGTAGTGAATTGTTTTAGAATGTCTAAGGAAAGTAGGACGAAGAACATAGAAGGGAAAAAATCCCCCTCCACCTCTGTTTCAAACATTGAAATGTCAAATGGAGTAGACAAGGTCAAGGTAAAGTAGACAAAGCAAAGATTCCAGTGTTTCCTGGCACTTTGATCTCGTCATCGTGAATAGAAGCCTTTTCCTTTTCCATAGTGCTCCGGAAGCAGCAACGGCAATGTGCAAAAGAAAAAGCTCAGGGCAAGCTGTCATGTTCCCTAATTTTTGTGTCTCCCTCTTTCCTGTTTTGTAGTTGAATGATTTTCTTAAACAGTGAGTTGAGTGAATTCATTCACCCTCTCTGGTATTGTTTCACTATTTAGAAAAACAAATCCAGGCTAAAAGAGGATTTCAAAAGAAAGCAAACAAACAATCAAAGAAAATCCTTAAGTTATTTCAAAATCAAAGTCAAAAGCCTCAAATGCATAAAAAACAAAGGAGAGGTG
>NW_022103896.1:50886180-50888183 GCF_000313985.2 Echinops telfairi | reverse complement strand
TTAACCCAATGGCACCTAACAACAGCAACAGGATGACAAGTGTGGTTGGAGAGAGAAGTAAATCATCAGCTAAATATCATCTGCAGTTATACGAGAGATTGCAGTGAGTTATTTGGGGGTTCAAATATGAATCAGACACAATCTCCTTAAATATAACCGCTATAATTTACAGACTACCATCATGTACAAGTTAACTTTCTAAGTGCTTTACATTCATTGTTCATAGAAAGTTATCTTCCATAATGCTTGGAATGGTGATGTAATTTGCCCAACATGCACATTGAAGTATTCATAGAGGCAGGATTTGAACCTTGACTGAATATGTTGTACTGTTTATATCCCTATCCATTGGACTTGGTATTACTTTAATAAAACTAAATTTTCTAATACATTAGTGGAAATTGCGAATAAGAATATAAAATATTAATAATTAAATATGAGTAGCTTTCAGATTTTATGATAATTAACGCAAATATAGAATTATAATAAATATTGGTACAAGACAGGAAAAAAAGTGATTTAATAACCTGTGGATTTTTTAAAAGTTAACACTTTGAAACTATTCAACTATTTTATGTTAAGTTTCCTATAGAGCCTCCTGCTAGAAATATCAAACAGGATTGTGGCCTGCAGGCATTCCATTGACACAACTGTCACTGAAATTGCAAAGACTCATTCACTTTAAATAGCAGGAGGATCATAACATCCGGTAGAATTATTCACTTGAAATACCAACTCATGCTGAGCAGTACAATTGCTTATTCCAAAAAACGAAGACAATGACGGAGAGTAAGACTATGGAAAATTTAAATTTCACTATTAGTTTAAATGAATATTCTAATTAAGGGTTAGTTAGTCTTTTCACTAAAATTATTCATGTTCTAAATCACAGTGACAAATTATTTTTAATGAGATTGAAATATTGTGAGGGAAAGAACCAAGGATGGACTTTGAGTCAGATGAAGTGAGTCGAGAATACTTATATTTAGAATTTTCTCATGCAATTCATAGCAATGACAGGTAAACTATACAAAAGGGGAAATTAAACACTAACTTGCATCATCCACTGAATAAATAGCTAACCATCTCCATAAAAATGGAACAGAAGTACTGTAGAATCATATCATCTGTAGCGGCAATACTGCTGTTAACTTCTGCAGTGTTGCCCTGACTCATGGTTATCCAATGTACAATGGAATAAAATGCTGAGGATCAGACTACTGAAATCTGTTCAGCAGAATAGCAACACACAAGATTTCACGGACAGATGGAGGGTAACTGGACATGAAGTACAAATAGGTGGTAATGAAACATGGGTCTCCTGCATAAAAGGAGGTGAGAATTCTATCACTAAACAATCAATTCTATCTTCTGTAGAGATAATTATTCTAATCTATCGCAGATGAGTTGATTCTGATTCATAGTGACCCCACTGGAAAAGTACAGCTGCACTTCAAGAGTTTACAGAAGAAGACTGAATGAAACATGTGCATCCTGCTGAACTGCTATCAGTGAGAGATCACAGCTCTTCTCTATAGGGATAAGGGGAATTGAAAGTGATCTTTTACACACACACACACACACACACACACACACACACACACCTCTTAAAACAATCTCCATCAGTTGCAATCTAGGAGACTGAGTGAATTTAAAATCATGCTGATTACCTGGTGCCACGTGGTGCATACAGTTTTATATCTTTAGAGACTGAATGAAGTAAGCATACCTTTGTAACCAGACTTGGATTAAGCCAACTATGGGTTTAAGAATCTGTGTTATCCTTAATACAAGCAAAGGAAAGGTATTGTGAACATTGGTTTAAGATTAGTTTTTAGATTGGAGACATTGAAGGAGGAAGAGGTCAGGTAAAGCACCAGCCTTTAAAACAAACGCTGGACGAAAAGCGCATGTATTAGTCTAGGTACTTTGGAGAAACAAATCCACAGCAACTCACGTATAAGAGAGAGTTTTATGCAAAGAAAATGTGCATCACGAAAACA
>NW_022103896.1:50880170-50884920 GCF_000313985.2 Echinops telfairi | reverse complement strand
TTATGAAAGAACTGAATAGACTTCAAACATATAAAAAGCACAAATATTCAGCACTCTTTCACAAAATTTACCTCTTGGGATAATTTCAGTCTCTATCTTTGTCTTCCATTATGAAATCTCCCAAATAAGCTACATTTATTACACATTTATCCTTCATCAAAGCAGCAATTGGCCCAGTGGGATACAGAATTGTTTTCAAAATAAGTTGCTTTTTGGAATAGTGATTTTGATCCCATGTCAAATGTTGGCTACAGACAGAAAAATGGCATTTAGAGAGTGCAATTGTTTCAGTTTCTTTCTTTTGGGTTAATGTTATTGAATAATTAGAAAATAAACTTCAAAAATGCTACAAATATTTTGTAACTATTAGAGGAAAATAGTTTTAAAGAATTCTATTTGTATGAAAAGCTTGGGGTTTTTGAAAATAAAATGAATAAGGGGACTTTTCTGAAAACTACAAAAAAATTAATTTGCTAAACCCCACGATTAATGATGGGACTATTCAGCTGATCTTTAGATGTATATTAATCTTTTTCATTTGAATTTGATGTCTGTTAGTTGTTATTTGTCTCTTGATAGGTTGTTCTTAAAAGGTGTGTACCTGAAACACATTTTTTTCATTTAAAAGATGGTCAATATGCTCAACAAAGTACAGATGTAACTCAACAAAGGTAAGTCCAGAAGTAGCACAACTTTACTTTATCTAGGACTTCACCAGGAAGTGGGGAGGGGAAAAGGGAGGACTTCAAAAATATATTAAAAAGGAATTAAAAGATAGTAATACATTTCCATGAACTTTTTTGAGGTTCCTTTGCATGTGTTATGTGGAGGGCATGGCGATGAATTAGCACTGTCAGACTTGAGCTAGTTCAGGAAGTTGTGTTCACTCTCATTAGTTATAGTGCTCAGCTGGCTTAAAATACCTTGGCCTTTACCTTGTGTTTTGGTGTGGGCTGTTTTCTCATATATTATTCTCCGTGTTCTTGCCCCACCCTCAACTTTTGACTTTCACAATGAGTTTGCACCTAGAGAGGGTCTCAGTGTATGGTTACTCCACTCTCGTTGGTAGATTGTTGCTACCTGGTGTCTGCAGAGAGAATAGCAGGTGGCATGTGGGCTCTCCGGGTTCTGACCCAGCCTTAGTATTGTTTGCTGTTGTGTATCCCATAGAGTCAGTTCCAGCTCAGAGCTGCCCTACAGGCAAGAGTCCAATTGCTCCACTGGATTTCCAAGACAGATAGCCAGATGGTTTCTCCCATGGGGTCATTGGTGGAATCAAAAGAGAGAACTTTCGGTTAGGTGGTGGAATCAAAGCAGAGATCTTTTGGCTAGTTACCTTTTGGTTGTTACCTAGGCTTGTCTCTAGACTCAGGTGTGGGACTTTTCTCAGAGTATAGCTCCTCCTCTAGGTATACTAGTCTGAGAATGATCTTCATCTGGGATGGTTCTTTTCCCAGTTGCAAATGGTCTTCCACTATGCCCGTGGGTTCACTTATTTGTTTCTGCACTTTGTACATTTCTTATTGAAGTAATTGTTTCCCTTACTCTGGCTTTCCTTGGGAAAGGAGATTCGTACAGTCCTTACCTTTACCCAATCTTTCTCAAAAGAACCCATTGAGAGTCCATGGAGAAGAAAGAGTCTGCCACTAGTTATCCTTTCCCCTTGTGTGTACAGTGCCCATGTGTTTTATGATTGTAAACACTCCTTAAAAATCTCTTACTGCCACGGTGACTCATAATGACCAGACAGGGCTGGGGTACAACTGCCATTTTAGGTTTCTGAGATTATAACTCTTTACAGGCGTAGAAAGCCCTGCCTTTCTCCTGTAGAACACCTGGTGGTCTTGAATTTCGGACCCTTCAGATCACAGCCAACACTTAACCACTATGCCACCAGTACTCCTGTTATATACACTACTAGTACAGACTTACTCTTTAGAAATGATGTCTACTTGAAACATACTCCTCATTTGTATGGTGCCCTGGCTTCTTTACATATTCATGTTTCAGGAATTTCTGGAAAACTTCTTACCTTTCTTATATCTCAACTAGTTAATCATGCTAGGGTTGATTTAGGAACAGTTATTCTTCTGTAGATAGTTGGCTTCTTTCTTTATTATGGTGAAAATGTTAGTCTTTCATGATTTTTATATTCTAATGAAAGGTCAAAAGTTCCCTATATAGTAATGTTTTACTTTCTATTTTCTAACACTTACAATGGTTCAAACCTTGCATTTGATATAGGAGCCTTGTTGGTGTAGTGGTTATGCCCAGTACCGCTAACCACAAGGTTAGCTGTTCAAAACCACCAGTCTCTTTGGGTGAAAGAGATTAGGCTGTCTCCTCCCATAAGGAGTTATATTCTCAGAAAACCACAGGGGCTATCCTACCCTCCACCCTTCCCTCTCCACCCCCCTTTAGGGTCACTAGGACTCAGAATCAACTCGATGGCTGTGAATTTGGAGTTTATATTATTCCACTAACCTTGGTGGTGCTGTCGGGGAAGCATTGAACTGCTAACTACAAAGTTAGAAGCTGCTTCTCAGAAGAAAAATCTTTCTGCCCATGCTTTACAGCTTTGAAAATCCAATATAGAGTCTACATGAGTTGGAATGGACTCACTGGGAGTGGGACTTTGGTATCAACTTCAGTCATACAAAGTAGTCAAACGTCAACAAGTAATATCAATAATTGATGAGACTGTTCCAGTTTTACAAGTTACTAAGATTATCAGGAAGCTTTATACTAGCTATATGATTTAAACCACATGATATTCATGCTCAGCTCCACACAGGAGAACAAATTCAAATTAGATGAAGGATGTAAATGTGCAAACCAGACCAATAACATTCTCAGAAGAAAGAACGGGGGCAAAGTTGACAAGCCTATCTTTTAGGTGTGGGTTATCTAACGTAATAACAAAAGAACAAAGAAAATTAAATACATGGGACATCATAAAATTTTAAAAATCTTGTTCATCAAGAGACTATTTTAAAAAAGCCATTAATGGGGAGAATATATTCGGAAACTCCATAGGGGACAAGAATCTAATATATATAGTAGAACTCAAGACCACGACGCTAATCTATTCTAGAAGGAGCATCGAGATGCGGCACAGTTGAGTTCTGAATCAATTTTTCCCATAAGAAATGACCGAAAATGGATTAATCCATTCCCGACCACCAAGTTTTTACCCTAACCTTGCCTTTTTATACAAAACATTAGACAGAAATTTCAAAGTAAATCAGCTCAGAGTTAAATAATATAATTTAAATAAGAAACGCAACATTTAAAAAGTTTTTAACAACTATGGTATGGCCCATACCTTGAGACTGATGAGGATCTGGATCTGTGGACACGGATGTGGAGAGGAGGTGTGGAGAGAGAGTCATTGTTTGGAAGAGAAACCCCTTCCATAAAATCAACTGGTAGCTGCTTTTCAGGAGGTTTTTTTCCCCCTTTGCCTTTTTTCACTAGGATGTGGCTCGCTTTCTCTGAAAAAAAAAATCTGTCTTATGTAGTCTGCTACTGGCGTTTCCTTAACTGTTTTCTAAAAGGGTTTACTAAATTATCATCAACAATATTGATAACATGGTTAACCAATTCTTTATCATGATGATTCTTTTAAAAATATTATTTCTTAGGACCCAGGTTTTTTATCTAAAAACAGTACAGAAAGCCACACCACTAAGAAAATTAAAACAAAACGTTGGGAACACAGCCGCAAAGGTTTAAACAACGCTAACTAATGCCAAATGACAGAAACGTGAACTGCTTTTGTTTACAAAAATCACGTGTGTCGAGTCAGATTCCAATGTTTTCTTTGAGCTCCGATGCAACATTTTCTCGACATTTCATGTCGAAATCTGATTATGTCAAGTACTGATGTGGTAAGCCGTAAAAAGTTGAACATTTTAGATGTTTCCTGATATATTTACAACAAAATAAAAAAGCAGTTCAGACTGCTTATTTACAACCAAAAATCTCATGTAATGTGATCTCTAGAGGAGTTTCAGAACCTTGGTTTCATGGGATTTCCCAATTAATTCACTTATTAATATATATAGTGCGTCTGTTCTACATCATAGTTCATTGAGTAGTGCCTGGGGACGTACAATGTTACAAGCTACCATGAAAGCTTACAAACTCCCATCCAAGGCCTGATCATCCACCTCTATTCCTCTGGAGCACAAGGGGAGGTGTACATTCATGAGAAAGATATTGAACGTGTGGCCGATTGCCACCCTTCTTTGCAATAAGGCCAGAAGAATGGGATGGTGCCAATCCATAGGCAATTCTGATCAAAAGGGAGGAAATATAGAACAGAAAATCAAATGATCATGGACTCCAGACTTTTTGGTGATTTGGAAAGTAGGTGAACCCCTGAAACTATTGAACAGAATTAATCATTAAACCTCAAGTGAAAAATCCCCTGAAATCTTTTAAAAAATAATAGTTTGGGATAACTAAAAAATTTTATCTGTCCTGAGAATTATGCTCTTTTAAGAACTGTTTGCATGGCATCAAAGTAACAACAGCTACTCAAAATACGAGATGAGAACCTCAGGAAGCAGTGTGAACTGGGGAAGAGCAACTGAGAAGAGGAGGCTGACAACAGTCCCATGCGTCTAAGAATGGAGTCCATTGTCATTAAACGGCATATGTAGAAACTGTTGAATATTTTGCTTTGTATATTCTTAATAATAAGCACAAGATAAACAAAAAGCTTAAAAATGATGGCAAACTTTTT
>NW_022103896.1:50878148-50879348 GCF_000313985.2 Echinops telfairi | reverse complement strand
CAGTCTTAGAAACTGTGTCTAGAGTTGTTATGCTTCAGAATTGACTCAATGGAGGATGGTTTGGTATGACTTTATCAGTCACTCTTCTCGGGTAATAATACAATTACAAATGACATTACAAAGGACAGAGTAGTCAAATATGTTACCTGTATGCAAAGATACTAAATGTATATATACTAAGCTCCTCATTCTTAACTGAACTCCTGGTAAATTAAATATACTTTTATAGCATGAGAGCTATTAAATTTATTATTGCTGGAGTAGGTATATAATCTAGTACAAGGTAGCTATTGTTGTTAAAATGAATTATATGTGAAAAATTAAATCACTAATATGCTAAGAATAAAAAAGTTATTTAAAAAATATTACTATCACTCTTTGCAGTATAATAGTAAAATTATATCCTGCCCCACAGACCTAATTTTATATCTAACTTTTTCTTGACCAAGTCATCAACTGGCCTTTACTACTGAATAGTGGATCAGTAGCACTTTTCTAATGTCCCTTACCTTGCCCAAAATGTGTCTGTTCTTACTAAATCTCTTAACTCATTAATCTATCTTTATATTCAAAGTGAACAGATTTTAGCAGCCCTTTCAGACTAAGAACTGATTATGAAGAAGAATCAGCAGACCACTTAGTTAAGTAGCTACTGAAAATCTTACGCATAGCTAGCTACGGAAGCCTTAATGAATGGGAGTAGAAGTGGGCCTTTTGGGTCAGAGGCATTCAAAACTTAACTGAAGAGGAGCTGTGTCCTCAAAGAAGAGTCAACGACAGTCAAGTGACTAGAGTAAGCTCGTGGGCATAAAGTGTTTGGGAATCTTTATTTCCTGATGTGCCGCAACTGAAAATGAGAAAAAAAATCAGCAAAAATATATGGATAATTGGAACTTGGGATGTATGAAGTATGAATCTGTGAAAATGGGAAGTTGTCAAAAATGAAATGGAATGCATGAAGAGCAATATCCTAGGCTTCAGTGAACTGCAAAGGACTTGCACTGGCCAATTTGAATTTGGAAATCATGCGGCTTATTATGCTGGGAGTGACACAATCAAGAGGAGTGGCATGGCATTCATTGTCAAAAAGGACGTTTCAAGATCTATCTTGAAGTGCATTGCCATCTCTGACAGGGTTATACCTATCTGCCTTCAAAGAAATACAATCTATACAAATATTATTCAAATTTATACGCCAAC
>NW_022103896.1:50862084-50876396 GCF_000313985.2 Echinops telfairi | reverse complement strand
TATGGATTGTGATAAGAGTTGTATGAGCCCCTTATAAAATGATTAAAAAAAGAAAGACAAGAAGGAAGAGATTCTGAAATGTGCTCTTAATCGTAGAGTAGCTAAAGCAAATGGAAGACATGGTGAAGTCAAAGAGCTGAATAGAGAATGTCAAAGGCCAGTTTAACAAGGCAAAATAAAATATTATAATAAAATGTGAAGTGACCTAGAGTTAGAAAACCAAAATTGAACTCACAGCATATCTTACATTGAAAGAACTCAAGAAAAGTTCAAGTCTTGAGTTATAATGTTTACAGGTTCCATGGGCGAAATATTGAATGCTGCAGAAAGCATCACAAGAAAATGGAAAGAGTACCCAGAGCAACTGTGCCAAAAAGAACTAGTCAACATTCCACCATTTCAGGAGACAGCAGATGAGCAAAATCAATGGTACTGCAGGAAGAAGTTCAAGCTGAACTGAAAACATCAGCCAAAAACAAGGCTTCAGGAATTGATGGAATACCAATGGAAATGTTTTAGCAAGCTGATGAAGCACTCAAAACATGTATTTGTCTATGCCAAGCCAATATGGAAGAGAGCTATTTGGTCAACTGTTTGTAAGAGATGCACATTTACACCCATTCCAAAGAAAGGTGACCCAACAGAATGTTCAAATTATGCAGCTTTATCATTGATATCACATGCAGGTAAAATTTGACTAATAAAATCTAATAAGTGTCACATTAGTACATTAATAGGATGCTGCTAGAGGTTCAGGCCAGATTCAGAAGAGGGCATGGAACAAGGGATATGAATGCTGATGGATCTTGGCTCAAAGCAGAGAATACCAAAAAAAAAAATGTTTGCCTGTGTCTTATTGACTATACCAAGGTATTCAACTGTGTGAATCATAACAAACTATGATAGTCCTAAAAAGAATAGATTCCAGAACACTTCATTGTGTGTCTGCAGAACTTGGACATAGATCAAGAGGCAGCTGTGTGAACATCATATGAAACTTTGCATGGTTTAAAATCAGGAAAGATGTATGTCGGGGTTGTATCCTTTCACCATACTTATTCAATCTATATGCTGAGTACATAATCAGAGAAGCTGGATTATATGAATAAGAATGTGGTATCAGGATTGGAGGAAAGTTTATTAACCATCTGTGATGTGCAGCTGACACAACCTTGCTGAAAGTAAGGAAGACTTGAAGCATTTGCTAATGAAATCAAGGATTTCAGCCTTCAGTATGGATTGCAACTCAATGCAAAGGAAACCATAATCCTAGCAAAAGGCCCAATGGTTACATCACAATAAATGGAGAAAAGACTGACTGACGTTCTCAAAGATTCTGTCTAGCTTGTATCCACAATTAATGAAGCAGTCAAAAGATTTAATGATGTGTTGCATTGGTAAATTTGCTGCTCAAGATCTCTTTATTGCTATTGTTGTTAGGTGTTGGTCCCAGCCCTTACTGTACAAGAGAACAAAATACAGCCTGGTCCTGTACAATCCTCACAAATATTCCTATGTCTGAACCCTTTGTGGAAGTCACAGTGTCAATCCATCTTGTTGAGGGCCTTCCTCTCCTAAACTGGCCCTCTATTTTACCAAACATGATGTCCTTCCCTAGGGACTGTTTTTTCTTCACATATCCATACCATGTAAGATGAAGTCTTGCTGTCCTTCCCTCTGAAGAGCACGCTGGCCCTACTTCTTCCAAGGCAAATGGGTTTGTCCTTTTAGCAGTCTTTGGCAAAGCACTGTGGTACTTTCCACATTCTTCTCCAGCCCCGCAATTCAAATGCATTGATTCTTCTTTGGTCTTCTTTAGTCAATGCCCACATTTCATAAGCATATGAGGCAATTGAAAATTCCCTGGCTTGTGTCAGGCACACAATTTTCCTAGCTTCATACATCATATACTCCAAGTGCTGATCATTAGCAGATTTTGTAGCTGTTTCTCTTTACCTTGAATCATACCAATCATCAAATGATGATCCCGAAAACTCTACTCCCACAAACTTTCCCTAAGGTGTCACATGGTTGACTCTATTCTGTGAAAGCAACATCTACTCTGTCACATGTGGAGCGGCATCTGACCAGCGGGGCCCACCCTCTGGCATTGTCTCCATCCCGGTTCTGCTGCCCTCCATTAGGTCTTCAGTATCTGAGTGTTTCCAAAAGTTTACCAGCGGCTACTTCGTCTGACTAGGCAGCCCGTTCCTTCTTTGTTGTCTGTTCTTAGTCCGGAACGACACTGAAATCTGTTCACTTTGGATGATGCTTCTGGCCTTTGAAATACCAGTGCTATAACTTCCAACATCATAGCAACACAGAAGCCACCAGTATGACAAACTGACAGACAAGTAATGGCCTTTTCAATAGCCCGATATTGTCCAGACCTGCAGGAACGTCAACGCAGACCCTGGAGGAGGGAGTGGGAATTGAGGGGAACAGGAGACACGAGAAACGGAGACAAGACAGTATTCTGATCAAGTCTCTCTCTATTGAGTGAAAGGTTGCAGCCTGTATAGGCCAGGGGAAGGGAAACACCCGTCACACATGTAAATTAGGCCACTTTGGTAATAGACCAATCAAGGAGTCCCGGGGGAGCGCGCCCTCAGAGGTTTACAGTCTTCAACCAGGTAAGCAAAGTGATGTCATTTTATGCAAATCAGGTGCAGGCACTAGATATGTAAATAGGGTGAAGACAATCTCCTACCCAATCAAGGGGAAGCAGGATATAGGTGCTTTATCTAAAAAACATCACACCGTGTATGGAAACCCCTTATCTGTTCCTAGGCAGATTTGAAGGATAAACTCAGCCCGCCCCAAGGACAGGATATTCAGAGGGGAGATAACATAATCAAAAAACTATGTCACGTAGGCGGGAATGGAAAAGTACTGCAAGCTCTAACAAAATATAGTGAAGATTGAGCCGAATGGCCCCGGACATGATATGCATGTGGAAATTTGGACATTGAATAAGGAAGAATGAGCAACAATCAATACATTTGAACTGTGGGTTTCACTTGAGCATAGCAACAATGATGAGGATTGAGAAGACTTGGCAATGTCTCATTCTTTTGTACGTAGGATACAGTGGGTCAGAATTGACTAGATGGCACCTAACAACAACAACAACAACAACAACAACAATTCTCTATAACAGGTCTGATGGAGATCTAGTTTAGAGCACTTTGAGGATGTGACATCTGTTTGGAAAGAACCCCAACAGAGCAACATGAATTTGGCTGAAATCCAAGGAAAAAAAAAAAATCTATTTTTTGTGTGAATCTAGGTGTATTAGTCTGGGTACTTTAGAGAAACAAATCCACAGCAACTCATGTATAAGAGAGTTTTATGTAAAGAAAATGTGCATCATGAAAACATCCCAACCCAATGCTGCCCAAGCCCACAAGTCCAACATTAACCCATTTACCCAACACCAGTCCACAAAGTCCTCCTCCTCACAAAACAGAGGCAATGATGCCGACTGCAGGAGGAAAGTTTAATCAGTAAATGAATAAGCATCTCAGCACTAGCACGAGTCTCCACACGGCTGCTCCAGCACCCAGGGCTGCATCAGGATATGTCCATGTAGCTTCTCCTTGGGGATGTCTTGTAAGAAGTCAATCTTGCAAGCTGAAGCAGGGAACTGCTAAGGCAGGTGCACCCTGGTGCAACCATCACAAAGCAAGAGACCTGAGAACTAGAAAGGCGAGGCTCACCACCCATTTATCCCTCTGCCTTTCAATTAGCCCCATATGTGATTATCGGCCCGGTTGGCACAATTAACTAACTCACTAGGTGACAAGGATTGTGAAATAATAAATGCTTATGAATGTATAAAATCTTATGGTGAAAATGCTACATAGAAACCATCATCTTATACAGAGTTGACACATTTTAAGAAGGATGGGATACTTTTGGAAATGGAGCCCACAATGGCAGACCATCCACAACGATATGAAAAACAATGAAGAACAACCATCTGGTTTGTGGCCACATTGAAGAGGACTGACAATTAAGAGGAGAAACAATAACTCACACCACATGTACGTACATTGGTTCAGCTTACATAAGTCTGAGTGGAAAAGTTAAGCAAATGCTCCACTCTTTGGGCGCTAAAACAATCCTGCCCAGATCAGCTTCAAAGAAAAGCAGAGCGTTCGATCTGAAGTTTAAACAAGTGGGATTAGCATACAGAAACATCTTTGGGAAGAATTGCAACACGCTATGAAATATATCTTCATCAGGATGACCCTAAAGACAAATAAAAGTCAAAGCAATGACTACCAAGGGGAAGAAGTGGGTCCAGTCAAAGCAAAAGTGGACTGGGTAAGAGCAAAAGCTATGGTAACAATTTGTGGGGGGATAATTTGTAAGACATTTTCTTCGCTTTCTTATGGGCCAAATAGCATCTTTTGACAAAATCCACTAGAGTTCAAACTTCAAATCCAGAGTGCCTTTTTTCGGTCAATCTTGTCCTTAGGCAGATCTCTTAGAATGAAAATATCCTGAGTACTTCAAAGCACTGGGTGGGGCTATGTTTCAGAGCTCCCCTTTGTGTCCTAAACACATCTAAAGGTCAAATTAATGGCTCGAGGCAAGTGGTTTTACAAACTCTCTATTTTCATACTTCTCCAAATCATTTCTTTCAACCATTATATCAATAACAATAAGCAGAAGAAATCAGTATGAAAAAAGTAGAGTCAAATACTAAACTCAGTTCTTAAAACAGTCCAGTTCAATCCTTATTTAGTTTATCTAAATCCTTGTCTAAACTATTCTATTTATACAAAAAGATGAGGTTAGACCTCTTGAGAGTAGCAAGCCAGAGTCAGGCTTTCTGCCAGCCATTTTGACCTTCTGTCAACCATTTTCTCTAACCAGCATGGTCTCTGAGAAATTCAAATGGCGATTTCAATCCCTGAGTTCAAAATATACATTAATCATATTCATGCTTATCATTTCACACAAGAATAACCAAAGACTAAAACCAAACATAATAATCAAAACTCTAGCTTCCCATATTCTTTCCAGAACACAATTCAGTAAACTTCAAGGATATATCTGACTTTTGGCTGGCCAAAGAAGAAACACTACTATGAGGCAGAAGTCAAACAAACATGTACCTTCCATTTTTATGATTTGTTTCTCCAGCTTCATAGGTCTGGTTGCATCAGGGTGGGTCCATGTGTCTTGTCAGTTGCTATGTCTCCAAGGGTGTGGCAGAGAGGGAAGTGTCTCCTGCCTCCAAGAAGGAAGAGATTTCCCAGAATTCACAGAAGAAGATCATGCCCACACAGAGGCCTCATTGGCTATGATCTGATTGGCAAACTAGCCTCCACCCCTATATTCTTAATCCCCAAATTGACAAATGATTATATATCTACCACAGATGGGAAGCTAACTATAATGAATATGAGAAAGAAGAAAATGTTATGAAATTGATTGTGATGATGATTGCCAAACTCTTCTTAATATGATTGAAGTATTAACTTGTATGAAATATGAATTATATGCCAATAAAATGAATAAAATAAATATATAAATAACAAAGATATATCTTGAGCTTGATAGATGTATCTATATATATTTTCATTTTATTTCCCTATGAATTGCATGAAGCCTCATCATATAAAAGATTATAGAACTGGAAATAGTATTAGAAATAAATACTGAAGCAGGAGTGTCATGTTAAGAAAACAAGTCATGAGTTCAGAGTTGGTATGTTTAATTTGAAGCTACAGTGGGTTAGGTAAATAAGCATGTTATATGTTAATTCCAAAATTTTCTGTGTATGTCTATTTAGTTTAGTAGACACTAGAGTGAAGATTTAACTAAGGTCTAAAGGGATGATATATTCAAATTTAATTACTTCCTTGAACATAAGTATTAGCCATGAATAAATATAACACATGGATAAATGAAATGAGTAACAATAATATCAAAAGGGATGTTAGAAATTAATTGGAAATAATTGAAATGTTTACAGTATACAGTATACAGTATGCATGGTGTTATTCTCCAGTGGAGCAGCTGGTAGTTGGGAACAGCTTAATTTGTGTTTAGCAGTCCAAAACATAACCCACTATGGCATCAAGAGTCACAGATCCTTACAAAAAAATGTAACTGTATAAACTAGGAAAACAGGTCATTTTTAAAAGTGTTATTTTTTTTAATTGGTAGTCTGAAAGAAAGGATAAAATAGAATCATACAAATGTTCAGTCAAAACCAGAGAAAATGCAAAAGAGAAGGTATGGCAGTGCATTTGAATATTAATACAGCTCTATCAACAATTGCTTTGGAACTAAATGGTCTAAATAACAATTGGAAGAGAGAGATGGTCATAGTAGATAAAAATAAAACCCAACTATGTGTTGTCTAAAAACAACATAATTACAATATAAAGACTCTTATAAATTAAAAAGTAAAGGAATTGAGAAAGTTAAATTAGGTAATCATAATCAAAATAAATACGGGATAGTTATATTAATTTCAGACAGAGTAGACTAGAAAAAGGAAATTTATCAGGGATACAGTTTGCATTACATGATGGTAAATGTCTTCATTCTCCAGGGAGGCATCATCATCTTTACATGTATGCAATGGATAACTGACTCTTAAAATACATAAGACAAAAAGGCAAAAAGAGAAATTCGCCATAATCATTGGAGACTTTATCATGCATATTTCAGTAAAAAACCAGCAGAATAAAACCAATAAGGATATAGTGTGTGTGAACAGGACTACTTATCAATTTGAAGAGCAATTTAAGTCTAAATGAGATAACTAAAAGAAATAATAGAAATTTCAGCAACAGACTTAAAAGTAGGAAAACAATGAAGAAAAATCAATGAAATTACAAGTTGACACGGAAACAACAAAATTGATAGATCTCTAGCCATGTTCTCAAACTGAAAATGTGAACTCACTGTCATGGACTTGACTCCAACCAACGACGATTCCCACAAGGCAGCATAGAACTGCCCTTGTGGTTTCCAGAGACTGTAAATCTTTACAAGAGTAGAAAGCCTTGTCTTTCTCCCATGGAGGAGCAAGTAGCTTAGAATCCTGACCTTGAGTTTAGCAGCCCAATCTGTAACCTAATAAACCACCAGGGCTCCAACAAGAACAGAGAAGACCCAAATTGTTGTTATTAGGAGTAATATATCTAATCTCATGAACACTAATGAATAACAAAGGAATAATATGAAAAAGTGATATACATGTGATTATGTAAATGAAATGGATAAATTCTCTGATATACACAAACTAACAAAATGTATAAAAGGAGAAACAAATGGCCCTTCATCTATGAGAGAAAACAATCCAAACGAATCACCAATCACCAACTATCTGAATTCACCAGATTTGTTTGTAAATATGATACTAATTTTACACAATCTTTTTCAGAAAAATAAAAATATCAATACTTCTTAACGCTTTGTATATGGCCAGCATTTCATTATATTGAAACTAGTTAAGGCCCCTCCTTCATTTTTCCCAGGACAAGAAATCCACCCTAGTAAAAACACCATCACAAGATCATTGTGTCATTAGGAAAGTGGACATTTTAATACAAAGAACCTATCCACAGAACCAGCATGATCAATACGAGTTTTCAACTTCTCTGTTCCTCAATAAAAAAAGAGATTCACCTGTAGCCTGCTGGCCAAATATCAGCCTTGGCTTTGATTCATACCTCTGAACTAATGAAGGTGTAGGAAATGGAGCCCCAAGCTCTCATGAGACCAACTTTGAAGAGATGATAAACTTAAATTATTTTGCAGGTGCTTCAAAAGCACCTTGGTCATTTAAGTAGAGAACTGCATCATTATAAATAAGGTGAATATATTTAATATAATGTATTAGAAAGTTTAAATGCTTCATTAAACCATGAATATGCCTAAATTTTATTTATACTCAAGAAAAAGCCAATATAGACAACTTATCATCTTATTTGCAACTCTGTTAAGCAGTCTTCAAATTTACTAGGTCCAGAAAATTTTTTTCATAAACTTAATTTGCAGCATTATACCTTTACATTTTCCCCATGTATTTCACTACCATTACAACAGGCCAAATAAATTGTACAAATGAGATTTTCAAAGTCATAGTGCCTATGGCTTTTTAGCACATTTTTAGTTTAGTTATTTACTACTATAATAAGACAGAGATGGTGACGTTGCATAGATACACAGATTCCTTTTATTTTTCACAAACATACATTTATTTATAATCATAGTCAACTTAGTGAAGCTGAGATTCCTTAGTATTTGTTAGTATTTTGTGAGAGTCAAAAACCTCAATTCAACAATGTTTCGACTGTTTAGTGACATGAGCCTTAGAAACTTATGATTGAAATTCAAGAAGACTTCTTCTAAAATATAATTTTGAGAGAAAGTGTAATGCTGTAATGTGTTCAATGCCTCAAGAAAGGGAATTTATTGCTTCGGAAAAATCCGATTTAATTTGGGGTCCAATAATCCTTAGAGTGTGTTGGCATGTGTGTGTGCTACCCTTCAAACGCAGCTCACAGGTTTCCTTCCGCCGTGGTAGACACCACCACTGGCCATGGGCCTCTTTGCTCCTGCCCTCTTTACACACGGAAATGAAAGTCCTGGGACAAAATGCTGGGGAGTAAACTGTTTTCAGGGGGAGTATATAACATTTTTTTTTTTAGCACTTTTTCACTTTGGTAAGTTCAAAATAATAAATCATAACAACTTTGGTTTTTCATCTTCTGGGGAAATGTGTGGCTTTCAACATTTTTCTCAAGCAAAATTGATTCACAGCTTAGAAGGAGAAAATCTCCTTCAAATATTTTCATATTTTTTTTATCTTATGAGACTAATCATTTTTTACAGAAGGTTAGTGCTCATCCAATTTCATGGGGCTATTGGTTCATATCACAGATGTAAAAATGCAAGTGTTGGTTATTTCTTCTTTTCTAAAAATACAAACCACTGCAGGTCAGAGTAATGGCATTTGGCTTATCACTCAAACACAAATATAACTTGGAAACCAGTGATGCATTGAAGGAAGGAGGCGCCAATTCCTTATGTAAAACTCTGAAGTTATTACTGTTTCTTTTCTGTTGCATTCCCTCTAAATAAAGTATAGCTAACCACCATCAGAATGCTATTCTTCAAATTAAAGAGTACAACTATTACTTATTAAACCTCACACCTTCAAAGATTAATTTATTTGCAGGAAGCGATCGCCCTTAAGAAACAATCTGTTCAAATGCCCCACTCCTTTTTTATTATATACTACATAGCTTCATTAATAACTTCACATAATAAATAATAAACTGATAGTCATGGTGAAATTATTGAGAATTTGGTATTCAGACTACATGGGTATTAATGAATGATGCTCAACATAATGATTATCATAATTGTAATAGTGACTGATTTTGAGACATCTACTCTCTCCCCTTTAACTCTATCTTGTTCATTGTATTGTTTTAGAGTGTTTGGGCTGCACAGTTATTTGGCACTTCTTTGTCAAAAATCAATTGTCCACAGAGAGGTGGATTTTCTTCTGCACTCTCAATTCTATTCCACTGGCCCATTTATCTATAGTTGAATCAGTACCAAACGATTTTGATTGCTTTAGGTGTTATGATATTGCGAAATGTACGGACTCTTAATTTGTTCTTTTTTTTTAATATCTTCCCTTTAAAATAATGCTTTGGGTATATTTGACCTCTCTCCCTTACATATAAGGCTGGTGATTGGATTTTCAATTATCATAAGGAATGTTGTGGAAATTTGATTGGGTTGACCTTGTATCTATAAATTTCTTTGATTAGTATTACCATGCTCACAATATTAAGTCTTCCAAACCATGAGCAGAAAATATATTTCTCTTTATTTAAGTCTTTTCATGTCTCTTAATTTTTTATAGTTTACATGGTTATGTTAGTCTGGGTACTTTAGAGAAACAAATCCACAGAAACTCATATGTATAAGAGAGAGGTTTATATAAAAGGTAGGTGCACATCAAGAAAACATCCCAACCCAGTGCTGCCCAAACCCACAAGTCCAACATTAACTCATATGTCCAACACCAATCCACAAAGTCCTCCTCCATCCCACAAAACACACACTATGATACTGACTGCAGGAGTAAAGCTGAGTCAGTGAGTGTGTAGTGTGTAAGCATCTCAGTGCTGGCAGGGATCCCCACTCGGTTGCTCCAGCACCCAGGGCTGCCTCAGGGTCGGTAAATGTGGCTTCTCCTCAGAGATGTCTTGCAGGAAGTGAGCCTTGACAGCTGAAGCAGGGAATTGCTAAGGCAGCTGCACCCTGGTCTGACCATCACAAAGCAAGAGACTTGAGAACTCAAAAGGTGAGGCTCACCGAGCCATTTATCCCTCCGCCCTTCAATTAACTCCACATGTGTTTATCAGCCAGGTTGGCACAATAAACTAACTAACTCAATTATATACATTTTTAAAATATTCCAGTTTGGCCTAATTCTAGGCATCTGAGAACTTGGAGGGCAATTGTAAATGGTGTCTATTTCTTGATTTCCTTTCAGTTTCTTCCCTGTTGTATATAGGAACCCACACATTTTTGTCTATTGATCTTAGAGTCTGCAACATTGTTGGACTCTTATATTAGATCAAGAAACTTTCTAGTGGATGTTTTGGGGTTCTTTGCATAGGATCTGTCCTCTGTGAATGGGAATCCAGAATGATATTAAATAGTGATGAAAGGAGGCATCCTTGTCTTGTTCTGGTACTCAAGAGGCAGGTTCTCAGTACTTCTTCATTGATAACAAATAATATTAGTAGTTCATTTTGCATATATACCCTTAATTGTGTTGAGAAATATCCCTTTATTCTTTTTACTTTTTGAGCTATTTCACCAGGAGAGGATGTTGGATTTAATCAAATGTTTTTATTTTCTACATTAATTGACATGATCATGCATTTGTTTCCCTTTGTTTTACTCATTTATTGAGTTATTTTGATTGACTTCTAATGCTAAAGCACCCTTGCATACCACTTGATGATGGTGATTGATTTTCCTAATATATTGTTGAATTATGTTCACCAGAATTTTGCATCTATATTCATGAAGGTGGATAAAACTTACAAAGTGTCTTGGGAAGAAGTAAATATATAATTGTAGCATGACCCTGCACATAAACCTACTGCCTATTTAGGATCTCTCAGATGCTATATCTTTAAGGGAGCAATTCACTTAAGCTTTTTGTCTCAAATGGCTGGTGGATTTGAACCACTGACCTTGAGGTTAGCAGTCCAAGGCTCACTGACTGTTTATAGATGGACAACCCCAATGATTACACAGAATGTTTCTAAATGTATGATAATAGGAAAAAAATCATAATATTTTAAAATACAAGAAAATATTTGTAGTAAACAGAATTTGGTATATTTAATATTGGTTCATATTGTTTCATTTTGTCTTAGCCTTTCCAATCATCTGTATAGGTAGAATAGAGCTTCTTGGGCCACTGGGCTTAACCATGTAGCATGTTTTTGACAATGAATGTTAGCTCTCAGGATATATGCCAACTTAAAAAAAGTAATTTATTGGGGTCCTGTACAATTCTTATCACAATCCATACATCCATCCATTGTGTCAAGCACATTTGTACATTTGTTGTCATCATCATTCTCAAAACATTTCTTTTCTACTTGAGCCCTTGGTATCAGCTCCTCGTTTTCCCCCTCCCTCGCCACCACGCCCTCCCTCATGTACCCTTGATAATATATAAATTATTATTATTTTGTCATATCTTACATTGTCCATTGTCTCCCTTCACCCACTTTTCTATTGTCCATCTCCCAGAGAGGAGGTTATATGAAGCTACTTGTAATTGGTTCCCCCTTTCCACCCCACCTTCCTTCCATCCTCAACACTCTCACCACTGGTCCTGAAGGGATCATCTGTCCTGGATATCCTGTGTTTCCAGTTCCTATCTGTACCACTGTACATCTTCTGGTCTAGCTGGATTTGTAAGGTAGAATTGGTGTATGCCAACACTAATAGGAGGCCATGTAGTTTGACTCCACCTTTCTTAGTAGTTCCTTTTATCATAAGAAACATATTCTTTGGAAACTGACTACTCATTCAAAGTTGTGTCGGGAATGAAGAATTACATGAAGTCCAGCAATGCCCAGATGGGCAAGGTTTTGTCTGTGTCCCTCAGGAAACATAGAATTTCACATAGAATTCAAAATTGCTTATTGTTGCACCAAAGGGTTATTGATCATCTTATAGTCTTTCTTTAAATTACACAAAAGTATGAGTTAGCTACTATTATAATATTTTACTAGATATATTTTCTGAGATTTAGAGAAAATAAGCAAACCAAATCATTGAGTGCTATATACCTGCTAAGAATAAACATAATTAGTTTTCAACCATAGTTAGAAAGACAAAATAATTATTCAAACTGAATGTACCAGAGGAAGCTAGTTTATTCAAACAGTATATTGGAATTCTTGTTCAAATAATTGCTAAAGGCTTACTAGGACTGTTGATTCACCAGCTACCCTCTTGTGATATTGCTCAAAATGCATTAACTAATATATTTAAAACCCTAGTTATTCTCGTGTTAAATATTTGAAGGATAACATGTGATTTTATTATTTTAAATGCCTGATACAAATTTTGAAAATAGGTTTTTAAAAAACTTTCCATTTACTAAGTATCTAGTTTCCAATGAACTTTCCTATAGCTGACAAAACCAACAATAAATCTTTTTCTGCAAAAATAAAGGAGAAAACTATTAAGAAGAGCCACTGAACTATTAAACCATAGAGCCTAAATGGACCAAGCATATGATATAATACAAATCTATCATGTTATAGAAAAGGAGAAGAAAAAACCATCATGCAAAGTGGTGTCTTCAAGGTCACAGAGAGGTAGAAGTACAGTAAAACACTCCTTAAAATGTAGTCTTGAAAAATTAAAGGATTTGAATATGTCTCCACTTCAAGTGATTTTCTGAAGCTTTGGCTATTAAATTGGCTCTGAGTCAGCATGGCACTTTGCCATATTGAAAATGAAAACCCCAAACAGATGACTAGCCTACACAGTGCATTCCTTCTTAGACAGGTACTTGGCAACTGGAAAGGATAAGTAGTGATTTTAAACATTGACTCTTTAATACAGGAGGTCAGGGTGACCATGGATGGGAAAGTAATAGGATAATGTTGGTGGTTTTTCTGACTCAGCATGCCTACAGGAAATCAAAACTCTGTTATGATGATACAATCTGTTCATTTTACATAATCCTAACTGGGCATGATGCCATTCATTTTGGAAAACATAGGTAGAGTTCTGTGAGCATTGATTATAGCTAAGAGTGGCTGCTTTTTACATGGTGTCATAAAGCTCTGATGACTTTGACTCACTGGATGATCTGGAAAAAGAATCGTTGCTGATAGAAAAGCGAAATGGAGGAGAGATTTGTGATGATAATCATAGAGATCAAAGGAATGGCAATCTAATTTTAGGATTTATTTATGTATGAGGCCAAATGGTCAATCTCTGTCAGGGCCTAAAAAGCAGTGATTGTGCACCTCAGAGCCTCCATGGACACTTTGAATACAGCCAAACAGTGCACAAAATGATGGCTTCAAACATAAGTATATTCAAATTGATCATGAGATGGAATCCATAAACATGAGTTGTCGGTCTATAAAGAAATATGTGAGTAATACACACTACTACACTCATTAGTTACTTAGTCCCTAACTTGGCATTCTAGCTCTTTTGATGGCCAACTCTCATGCTTCCATTAGTGTTATTTCTCAATATGGTCATGCACTGACAGTTCAGTACATGCTAATAAGACTTCTATGACTTCAGTATCCATGCATTAAGTATCAATCACTATGAAGCATCCGTAGGGCCAAAAGGAACATCACTTTTCTTTAACACAGCAATCTAATGGTTAATGTGAATAATACCAGCCATAATCCATCCCTCAATTCATTTTGAACCTAAATTTATGCTTTTGAGATAGCTTATAAGAAGTAAAATTGAATAAGTATATATTTTTATAAAAAATTGAAAGTATAGCCAAATTTTCCTAAAACTGTTTATTTTTAGAACTTGGTATTTCACTAGGACTTCTCCAAAAGATATTTCTTTACAATTATTGGGCTCTTCTACTTTTATGTTCCTTTTGGTTTTGTAGTTTCCCACAAGAAGATTAATCACAGTTTCACATCGAAACCAACTAACTGCGTTGCATCCTTTCTAACTCACAGGAACCTTATGAGACACAATCCAACTGTCTCTGTGGGTTTTGAGACAGTAAATTT
>NW_022103896.1:50858722-50860313 GCF_000313985.2 Echinops telfairi | reverse complement strand
GTGTTTTCCAGTTGAGTCTGTTGGGGTGCCAATCCCTGGCCCCAAAGTCTATTTTTGGTATTCCCTGGGGACTTTGTTACTCTGTTCCACTTGCTATTCTGTTCCATGCCCTTAGTGTTTTGCCTCGGTGTGGTGGGATCAGATCAGGTGGAATTCCCACACTGTGTCTCCAGTGTTGTCCCCTGTAGGGCTATGGGTCAGTGAGGGATGTCCTGTCTCACAGTGGGGCTGGCCATGTGATCTTCTCTGTGGATTGGTTGCTCTGAGCGGGAATATAGTCCTGAAAGTTTGGTGGACCAGGATGTGCTCTACTCTCACTTCCTCCCTTTCATTTTCTCCCGTGTGTTCTGATCAGACATTTCCCTCTCCTGAGCTGAAGATTCAGTGCTGTCCTCTGAAATAAATTATTGTTGGGGGAAGGGCAGGTATCCAGGTAGTTGGGATTAGGGCCTGCCTCTCAGACATCTCAAGTATACTTCTGTTTTATATTTGATTGCCTCTGGAACATTAGATGAAACGTTTAGATCTTTGATCCATCATGATTTAAGTAAGCCTAAACTTAATTTTTAAAAAGTTCCTTTACTTTGACAAAATATAATATTTTGTAAAGTAAAATAGGCTAATTTATGATATATAAATTGAAAAGGGAAATATCGTGAATTTATTGGTAAAATTTATTTAAGTTTTGTTATATTATATACTCATGTATCAAAATGTATTTATTTATTTATGTGCTTCCATGCATTTTGCTATGTTTTAGTGTTTATATCATAAAGCTGAGGAGAAGAAAATAATGGGTAAATAAAATAAAATTTGTTTAGTATAATGGTAGTGTTGATAAATATAATGTTTAGTTTTACATACATTCTGAATGTTTACAAGCCCTTATTCATATCTCCTACTGTTTCTTAGTCATATATAGTAGATTTTTGACAACTGTTTTAAGTGTATTTACCCCACGTCATTGTAATACATCACTAGTTCAGTTTTTTTCCTACACAGGGGTGACTGTACCATAGTCACAATCTACACATTGTTATTGATTTGAATATATCTTCAAAATCTATTCATCAGAATATTTAACCTGAAAATATCATTCCCTAGACATGCAAAAAAATATGAGGCTTGCATTAATCTGGAAAGTAAGTTAATCTGATATTGAGTTTTAGATAATAAAAATATATTCCATTCAAATTTTTAAGTATTGGAGGATTCTATTTCATTTGATCAACAAATCCATCTGTGCTTCTTGAAATGTTGTTTTCTATTTTAAAGATGTAACTTGTAAAATTTCCACAGGAAATGCAACCTACGTCATTATAGTGATTTTTTGGCCATGTACACAGCTATCACCAAGAGTAGGGTCCAGTGATATTTGTTAGAAGAAATAGTTAAATATTTATAGTACTATTTATGTTAATAATCACATGATATAATATATGCTTCTCATTAAAGAACTATGCTTCTCATTTAAGAACTAAAATAAAACTTACTCTTTTATTTTATTGTGACTTGGATGAAAACTTAGAGTAAATTGGTTTTCCATTCGACAATTCATACACATTTTGTTTCGTTAAGTTGATTACACAAT
>NW_022103896.1:50851742-50858178 GCF_000313985.2 Echinops telfairi | reverse complement strand
CCATTTACAATCCTTTTAAGCAAAGTTCTATGTAAATAACAGAATACATTTATTGTAAAGTTATAGAAAAATATTAGAAGAGTATAGAAAGCCTGAAGTAAAATAGAATACTATGAAGTTTCTGCTAACTATGAGTCATTTGAATTGACAATGATACTCATCAAAACCGAGGAAATGACAATACCAGGCAGGCAATGCAACAGACATCTCAAGCAATTAAGGTTTTCCGGGAAAGAAACCCTGAATAATTTCAAGACCAAGTCAGCACAGTCTGTCCAGAGATAGAGTGGACCATTTGGGGCAAATAGGTGAATATAAAAGGAGCCAACTGTGACCGGCACAATCCAAGAAGATGATTTAGGTATTGGTCAGCCCTCACACTGGAAGATCTTCAGAAGTCTGCAGTAAATTTCTAAGCTAGCATTCATATGAGTGCAAGATAAATACAACATACTTTGAAACACAAGCTCCACTTGGTTTTGTCTCTCACTGACCCTCAGAAAAACAAGAAGCTGACAGAAGTACCTATTGACACCTCATGCCAATCCTCTGGTGAGCTTCTTTCTTCATAATAGATGCTGATGAAAGGGAAAGAGACGATCATTTTTTACCTCTATTGTTGGAATGAAAACTTGTCCGTAATCAATTTTATTTTACTAAAGAGTACCTAAATAGTTGTTTATGAAATTAGAATCTACCTAAAGTCGAGTTCCATACTCAGAATTAAGACTGTCAACAACAGAGATCACTCCTGCAGCTTCAGGGGACAGTTCCAGCAATTCAATGGTCTATTTTTTCCTTAGACTCACTTCTCTCTCTTAGACTTCACTTACTTTCTTTGGAAGGCTGGCTCTTGGAGCCCAGATATTATGCTGCAAGATGGACAAGAGTACCCATGACGATGCCCACTTAGAGATTAAACTAAGGTTCCTGGATGACAGGGGTCTAAGTGCTGTTATTGAAAGTTGATACTATCGCCACTGATATCACTTGGAGAAAGGGTGAGTCATTCTTGCTGCGCCCAAATTGCTGGCCTGTGAACATTAACGGCTACTGTGATTTCTAGCTAGAAGTTTAGGGGTAGCAATAGAGAACTGGAACATGCATGGCCACACAAAAATGTTCTAGAGTAATTGTTCAGGATACACATAAGAATTCTGAAAATAGAAGCTTCATACTTCAAAATGAAAAGCTCAGTTATATTAAAAATAAATTTGAATTATGAAACATTTTAAATATAATGTATAATTATCAATGACCTAAGATCTGCTCAAATCTAATTTAAATGAGCTAACAATTGATTGATTTATATATTTTACCTGTTCATATAAAGATTCTTGTTGATGAAAAATATGAAGAAAAAGATAATGTCATTTAAAACTAATCAAAGGTATGATCTGATATTTGTTGATGAAAAATATGAAGAAAAATATATTGTCATTTAAAACTAATCAAAGGTATGATCTGATATTAAAAAGACAACTTAACAGAATATTAATAATTTTCCCAACATATTCATTTTGCTTTTCTAATTAATACATAATGTAAAGATAAAATTTTCACTAAGACCCATCCAGTACATAAAAAAGAGTCATTTTGAATTATGGTGACTACATTTATATTATACATGAAAAAATTGCAAAATACTAATATAATAAACACTGTACTTTTGAGAGCACAGATGGTGTAGCAGTTTCGCCTTGAGGTATACTCCTAAACGGTCAGCAGTTTGAAATCAGCAGCCCGAGGCTCTGTTGGAGAAGGACAGTGCTTTGTACACCTGTTATCACTAAGAGTCTGGCAAACTCTCGGCGGGAGGGGGCGCAGAGCGAGTTCAACTCTGTCCTACAGGGTTGCTGTGCATCAGCATTAACATGATGGCAATGATTCTGGTTTGGTTTGGTACTTTTCTTTCCCCCTAGGCAGCACAAACAATTAATGCACTTAGCTGCTCACCAAAATATTGGCAGTTCAAGTGCACTCAGAGTAGATCTATTTCTGAGATATAGTCAATTTCCTAATGTAATCTTTCTAGCCATAATCCCTTTTGTGATATATTGTAAATTCTAGCATTTATACCTGTTTCTACTCTTCTAACGAATTAAGGGAGACACCAGTCAGTGTAAGACATGAAAAAATAATAATAATTTATAAATTATCAAGGATTCATGAGGGTGGAAGGGGTGGGGAGGGAGGGAGAAAATGAAAAGCTGATACCAAGAGCTCAAGTAGAAAGAAAATGTTTTGAAAATGACGATGGCAACAAATGTACAAATGTGCTTGACACATGGGATGGACAGATTATGAGAGTTATACAAACCCCCAACAAAATGATTTTTAAAATTAAAAAAAAAAAAGAACAACAGTCTCAAAAATCCACAGGGGTAGTTCTACCCTGTCCTACAGGGTTGCTATGAGTCAGCATGCCACTAAATTTAATTGATTTGGTTTATTATGCCTATGGTAATAATCCCATTCAGGAGGCAGCTCTATATTACACTAATGATGGACAGAATTGAGGTTGGATATAGTCTGAGACTCTACCTTTCTAGAGGGTGGAGCTCAAGTCACCTGCTTTTGTTATCTCAGGAGTATAGTCTGCTGAAAAACAAAAGCACACCTGCTTTGACTTTTAGAGATTTTTGGACTTTGGACATGAGCTTCCGGGTCTGGACCCCCGTTTGGTTTGCCTCTGACTAACTGCTGGTTCTTGAGGCTTGAGTTGCAGGCTATCGATAGTAGTGGTTCTCAACCTTCCTAATGCCACAACCCTTTAATATAGTTCCTCATGTTGTGGTGACCCCCAACCATAAAATTATTTTCATTGCTACCTCAGAACTGTAATTTTGGTACTGTTATGAATCGTCATATAAATATCTGATATGGAGGATATATTTTCATTGGTACAAATTGAACATAATTAAAGCATAGTGATTAATCACAAAATAGTATGTAATTATATATTGTGAAATATTTATTTCTAATTGCAAATAAATGAACTGTTGTCTTGAAGCATGGCATTGGTAACAGTCTTAATATAACAATAGTAAACTACATTGCTACATTTTGTGACAGTATGCATAAAAAGCCAACATCCGTGCGAAGGTTGGGATAGTTTCTTTTTCACCAGATCAGAAATTCTCGGGGAAGACTTTGCAAGAGCACAACGGAAATCATCTTCCACAACAAGTTTACTTCTGTAGTTAGACTTGATAACCAACAAGCTGGAAAACCCTGTTTCACAAAGATATGATGTTGGAAATGGAAGAGGAAGGTGCAGCACAGTCTAGAACAGGATATGACTGCAAACACTTGATCCAGAATTTTGTAACTGGCATTGTAGAGAAATCAGTTTTTGCTGCATCGTTGTTAATTAGTTCAATGAACTCCTCTGGTGCTGTCTCAGGAACATCTTCAACTTTGACTGTGAAAGGGCTTCTGGCAAGTGTAAATGGAGTGTCAGGTAGATTTGGAAAGTACAATGAAATTTTATCTGTAACTATGTACAAGTGTTCTTTCACAGAAATTATCACCACAAGCCTTTTGTCATGTTCCTCAAAGAAAGCAGATAAGGTAGGCAATATGTAAATTTTATTTTCATCCAAATTTTTTGGCCAAGTTGAAGTTTCATTTGGAATAATCGGATCTTTTCAGACAAATCGAGGCATGTTGCATTTGGTCCTTACAGTGATACATTTAACTCATTCAAAATGGCAAAAGATGTCAAGCAAGTAAGCTATTTTCTGCAATTCACTTTTATTGCTGATTAAGTGCTTTGAATTGTGGTCTTGCTTTCTGCTTAAAAACACTTTTGGAGTTTATCACAAACCTTAAACAGACGGTTTATAACTTTTCCTCCTGACAACCATAGCACTTCAGTGTGACATAGCAGAGCATGATTTGGCGCATCCAACTTGTTGCACAGTTGCAAAACAGTTGACTGTTTAAAGTGCTTGCCTTCACAAAATTGACAGAACTTATGACACTTTTTATTACTTCTTGTAACTCTTGTGGGAGCATCTTTGTTGCTAATATTTGCTGATGCATTGTACAGTGATTTCCGATGACTTTGGTGACTTATTCATTACCAAATGTTGAATTCCAGATCGACACCCTAGCATAGCTGGAGCACCATCTGTGTAAACACCACAAACCTCTCCCCAAGAGATCTTATGCTCTTTCAGAAATGAATCAAATACACTACGTGCAGTAGTTGTCACTTCAAGAAGTTTGCAAAAAAGAAGCTCATCTTTACAGTCGCCATCATTAATATACCTCACATGAACCAGTAACTGTGAACAGTTTGTAATGTCTGTGGATTCACCAAGCTGGATGCTAAATATTGAAAGTGGAGCAGATTCCTTTTCCTAGATTACCTGATCAAGAATATCAGCAGACATGTCATCTATTTTTCTGCGGACAGTGTCATTCGATAAGGAAATTGCACTCAATTTCATAACAAACTCATCTCTGATCATAACTCAAACCATGTCTTTGGCCACTGGCAACAATAAATCCTCAGCAATGGTGTGAAGTTTCATAGCTCTGGTGGTTTTGAGTGCCACCAAATATGAAGCTTCAACAGTTCCTACATTTTATTTGTGGTACTTGCCACCAGTGTCAAGTCTGGAATTCTTGATTCCACCAGCTTTGCATCTAAAATAGTTGGAATCCTTGTCGGCAAAACTTGGATGCTGGCTGGGTTCATAGATTCAGCTGATAGAGCTTCACAACAAATAACACATTGCAGTTTCTCAATTCCTACTGTCATTTTTTAGGTGAAACAATACTGTAAGAAATCCTCACTGTATTTTTCTTTTCTTAGCGTTCTTCTCTACACAATCCATTGTCCTGGGATGGTTTGCTAATGAAAATAACATATAACAATATCTTTAAAAATACAAAAGATGATAAATGGCATAGTTCAGTCAGTACAGTTCATTAAAGTTTCCTATGATTTGCCATTCTCTGTGTTGTTGTTTTTACATACCTGTTACTTTCACAAAGGGGCAGGATTCACATCAACCATAGCTGGATATAAAAAGACTGACCAACATCTAGATTAAGTTCTAATAGTGTGTGTGTGTGTGTGTGTGTGTGTGTTTTCCTTTTGCAGTAGTTGATGATTTTACAGTACATGATTTTACATTTACTCAGTAATTATAATTCATGAAGTGTGGTTTTACGTCCAATACTTCTGCTTTCAACACAGTAGCTGCTTTTAGCAGCTGCTTTCAACACAGCAGCTACTTTCTATAGAGTAGCTGCTCTATACACAGTAGTTGCTCTCAGCACATGTGACTGGTCTGTATAAGTACATTATGGCGCCAACTCTGTCACATACACCTGTATTTGTATGGGGTGTATGTGACAGGGTTGGACCAATGATGTCATCATGGTGCGTACTCATATGTGGGCGTATCTGCATGTGGGTGGGCCTGCCTGGAGATGAATAGAGGAGCAGTGTCTTAGTTTCTAAGACCATTGTAGATATGTGTTTTCCGATGGCCTTAGGCGACCCCTATAAAAGTGTTGTTTGACCCCCAGAGGGGTCATGATCCACAGGTTGAGAACCGCTATCTATAGCTTTCTGGGTTTTCCAACTGTCACAGCTTTGTGGAAGAGGAGGATCCTCCGGACAAGCAGTTGAACTTTGAAATTGAGAGTTCTCAGCATCCACAGACACGTGAGCCACGTAAAGCTTTATGACCTCTGTCTGACTTTGAAGCCAACTTTTGAACCAAGGCACATGAGGGACTATACTAAGGGGGAGGAGTGTGTTTAACATCAGGGAAAACTGAGTTGCATAACCTCTTAGAAAAGTTGAATATTTGGGACATCGTTAATCTCCATATCTGGGGGGCTAGTCTGGAATTAATTCTTCTAAAAGGAGTCACTATCATAACTTCAAAAGACGTGGCCATAGAAGATGCCGCAGGGCTGAGTTCCGCTGTGACACATGTGGGTATCATCCGCATTAGTCAACATTGGCTCAACAGCAAGGTCTGTTTGGTTTTGCTTTGCTTTTCACTCTAAAACTCAGGTGGAAATGAAAAGTTTTAAGTGTTTTGCCTTAAATAATATATATGGTTAAGTAATAGAAATAATTTGAACCTAAGCCAATTTAAATCACAATCCCAAGGTTTTTATAGTATTTTTTTCTCTCATGAATAATAAGATTTGAGAACTAATTTTGACCTTTTGGGATAAAACAATATTTCAATATTTAATCATGTAAGTATAGAACTAGTTTGGGGCAGGTGTGCTTTAAAATGTAAAATATTAATGATATGAGCCTTATAAATTATTGGAAAACACTTATTCTATAGTTGGAAATTACCAGTCTCTCCATAGGAGAAAGATGAAATTGTCGCTTCCATAAAGTTTTGAAGTTCACGTCCTGTGGGCAGACCTCCTTTGCCTGATAGGGTTGCTG
>NW_022103896.1:50810722-50845396 GCF_000313985.2 Echinops telfairi | reverse complement strand
AGAGAGAGAGAGAGAGAGAGAGATTTAGTACCATCTCATAATCTAAAAGGTCATTTGGAAAAAAAAGAAAATATCAGCATGAATGTTAGAAGAGACTCTGAAACTTGCTGTTAATCATAGAGGAGCTAAGGCAAACAGAATGATGAAGTCAAGAGCTGAACACAACATTTCAAATGGTATCTTGAGAAGACAAAGTGTTATAACAATATGTGAAAAGATCCAGAGTTAAAACTAAAAAATAATATTCTCAGACTATCTTAAACTGAAGGAACCCAAGAAAAATGCAAGCCTCGAGTTTTAATGCTGAAAGAGTATATGGGAAAATATTGGAAGAAGCAGGACGCATCAAAAGAAAATGGAAAACATACACAGAGTCACTGTGCCAAAAGGAACTAGTTGAAAATCAACATCTGAAGAGGTATCAATCATATGATCAAGAACCAATGGTGCTGAAGGAAGAAGTTCAAGCTGCACTGAAAACATCAGTCAAAAACAAGGCTCCAGAAATTGTTGCAATTCAAATTGAAATGTTCCAACAAGCTGGTGAAGCAGTGGAAGCACTCACTCAACTATGCCATTCCTCTAAGAGAGCTACCTGGTCAACTGCCTGGAAGAGACCTGTGGCAGTTACATATTCTCCTGTCACCTTGAGTGAAGGGGTGGGGTCTAGCCTGTCAGTCAAGTCACATGAGCCTCGGTGTGAGCAGGGCCTTCTCCTGAGGATTCTGAGAACGCCTGTCCTCCTCCATGAAGGAGGACATACACTCTCTCTGCTTCGCATTCCTGTTGACAGGCCAGATAGAGCTATGTTGATGACAGCCAGAGGCTGGGAGCTGTAGGAACCAAGCGGAGACCCCAGCCAGCACTGAGATGCTTCTACCACTGTCCTGTGATCTTCCTGCATTTGGCATCATGGAATGTCTGCATGAGTCTAAAGAGGAATTTATGGACTATTATCGGACATATGGGCTAATATCAGACTTAAGGACTTGATCTACACCAGGCTGGGTGTTTTCTTAATATATAATTGCTCTTTGATATAAAGTTCTCTCTTATACACATATGAGTGTCAATTAATTTATTTCTTTAGTCTACCCAGACTAACACAAGGCCCATATTTGTATCCATTCCAAAGAAAGGTGACATAACAGAATGCTTAAATTATAAAACAATATCATTAATATTATATGCAAATAAATTTTTGCTATAGATTCTATAAGGCTGGAGCAGTACATTGACAGGAAGCTGCCAGAACTTCAGGCTGATGCAGAAGAGGTTGTAGAGCAAGGAATATCATTGCTGTTGTCAGATGGATCTTGGCTCAAAGCAGAGAATTACAGAAAGACATTTATATGTGTTTTGTTGACTATGTTAAGGCATCTGACTCCATGGATCATAATAAACTATAGATAAATTTGAGAGGAATGGGAATTTCAGGACACTGCATGTGCTTATGCAGAACTTGTACTTGGATCAAGAGGCCGTTGCTTGAATAGAACAAGGGAATACTGTGTGGTTTAAAATTAAGAAAGGTTGTGTCAGGATTGCATCTCTCACCATATTTGTTCACTCTGTGTGCTGAACAAACAATCAGAGAAGTTGGACTACATGAAGAAGAACATGACATCAGGATTGGAGGAAGGCTTATAACAACCTTCAATATGGAGACGACACGTCCTTGCTTGCTGAAGATGAACAGGACTTGAAACACCTTCTGATGAAGATCAAGGATTTCAGCCTTCAATAGTGATTAAATTTAATGTATATAAAGCAAAAATCCTCATAATTAGACCAATAGGTAACATCATGATGAACTGAGAAAGGATTGAGAACATCATAGATTTTGTCTTGCTTGGATCCATAATCAATGCCCATAAAGCAGCAGTTGTGAAATTAAACGATGCATTAAATTGGGTAAATATGAAGCACTATACCTCTCTACAGTGTTAGAAAAGAAAGTGCTTTCAATTGGCTCATGTGCATATGGAAGTTGGATACTGAATAAGAGAGACCTAAGAAGAATTAGTTGATACATTTAAATTAAGGTGCTAGGAAGGATATTGGAAGTACTATGAACTTCTGCAAGAACAAAAAGTTCTACCTTAAGAGAAACAAAGCATAGTTGGGGGCATCTGATCATGAAAAAGACATCCTGTTTGGTAAAGCAGAGGAGCAGTGGAAAAGAGGAAGATCCTCAACACTGGGGCTGCAACAGTGGGCTTCACCATAACAACAGAGAGGAGGGCACAGGACTGGGCAGTGTTTCCTTCCATTGTACTTAGTCACATTGAGTCAACTCGATAGCACCTAACAACCACCTCACTGGATAATTCTGGTTGTTTATGTTGGTGGTAGAGTTTGAGGTGTTGATGTTTTGTGTGTCTTTGTGTATATGTCTACTGTTTAATTTACTGAATATTTTGTTTTATCTCAATTTTAATCCAAATCAAAGGAAATTCTTAATTAATAATAAGCAAATTTATTTTTCTATCTAACAGCTATGAAGTACTGTGTATGATTGACATGTTGCATAGTGATTTGTGGGAGAGCAGGGAGAGGTGGGATTGAATTGAGGGGCAATCAGGGTCTCAGGAGTATTTAGTTGTTAATGCTATTACCTTCACAAAGACTTCACTTGAGAAGAATTAAATCAGAATATTTGCTGATAGGAGATAAAATTTGCATGGAGAGCTTCTCACCTCTTTAACTACTTTTATCATGTTAGGAAATTGCTCAACTACTTTAGCAGAACTCTCTTTTCTGAGGTCAAGCCTAGTTTGCATTAAATATAATGATTAGGCAGAAGAATTTCTCACCACTGTCCATAAGAGGTAACAAGCTTTTGCATGGGAAGAAATGCTTATTGATTTAAAAATTTGTATATGTTGAATTACCATCAAGTTCACTAAAGAAAGGGATTGACAACATTAAATGGACCTCGGTTGGAAAACATTGACAGCTTAAATCAGTTGGCTTAATTTATGAAGTTACATATTTTTAAAGGAAGCATTTTAAGGAATAGAAGTATTCTTTAGTTTCAGGCTACCCTATCTCCAAGAGCATTCTCTATTTTTCAGCTACTGAGTACAATAATTCATTGCAATTGTCATACAAAACTCTCAGAAAAAGGTCAACAATCATAAGGTTTATTAAGGAAGTGAACATGTTACATTGCAGGTGAGAAGTGTGCTCAGGATACAGATGGCCAGGCAGGACATCAGGGCATGTTCCAATGTTCTTTCAGAATTGCTAATAAATGCCCAAAAGGTATACCACTCTGCTATAAACCTCCACAAAGGTATTGAGCTCAAGCTCGTGGATCAGTAAACCTGGCACCCTGCCTTAACTGCCCAGAGGCACCCCACTCAGTAAACCTCAACTTAACAATACTCAGCTCCACCCCCCTGAGTCAGCAAGCTAGTTCCCTCACTCAAGTGCACAGAGGCACAATCCAGCCTCCTGACCCAAAGCATTCAACTTTCCTTGCCCTGTGGGCTGAGAAGTCCACCACTCTGTCTCAAGCTCTGTTTCTGCTGCTACAGCTCATCTGCTACCCCTCAGATGTCAGAGCTGTCCTCTGAAACAAACAGGTTCGCTGAAGAGACCCTTGGGTCCATAGGATACACCCCACTTTGGCTTTTGCTGGTAGTGAGATCCCGAATGCTGCTACACAAAGGGCTCATTTTATACCCAGCAGGATTGTAATCACAATCTGGGATCCTCAAATTTTTTAAACAAGGGGCCAGTTTACTGTCCCTCAGACCTGTTGGAGGGCCAGACTATAGTTTAAAAAAAAACAACTATGAACAAATTCCTTTGCACACTGCACATATCTTATTTTGAAGTAAAAAAACAAATGGGGCAAAAACACCCGGCAGGCCAGAAAAATGTCCTCTGCGGGCCACATGTGGCCCACGGGCTTTAGTTTGAGGATGCATTACTCAGAGGTGAATGCTATCAGTATCTGCCTTACCTCCTTAATCAGACCCATGAATAAAAAGGTGCTTTGGTGGGAGCAGCAGAAACTTGGGCTAGAAGAACCACCTTAAATAATTTACTTAACTGCATTGCACAGGTCATTAAGACAGACTGAAGCAAAAGGAAATTCATGACTACAACTTTAGTTGATGTCAAGAATTCAGAAAAACAAAGGAAGACATTCTGAAGAAGAAAAAGTACTAAACCAATACACTCAGTTGCAGATATAGATGGGCAAATGTCAATCTGTTAGATATGGCAGCTCATGGCAATAAAATAATAACTTTTGACCTAAAAATGTAAACCAAAAACATTTTGCATAGATAATAACTGGGCTGAAGTTAAGCATTAACAACAAAGTCAGCCAAGGAGCAATTAACATCAAACCCAAACCAAGCTCACTGCCATTAAGTTGATTTTGACTCTTAGTGATCACATAGAACAATTGAACTTCTGCAGCTCTAAATATTTATGAAAACAGAAATATATCTACCTCAGAGCCTCTAATATTTTTAAACTACAGACCTTGTGGCTCGCAGCCCAATGTGTACCTCACTACACGACCAGGGGTCCTCACTTATGGCCATCAATTTGATGCTAACTCATAGTGACCTAATAGGGCAGGGTGGAACTGTGAGTTTCACAGCCTGTTTTCAGAGTAGAAAGCCCAGTCTTTCTCCTGAGGAATGCCTGGTGGTTTAGAACTTCTGACCTTTAGGATAGTATGTATGTAACCATTATGCCACCAGGGCTTCTCCATAATAACACCAGTAAAATGTGACTATGATGAAAAGAGACTGTGTTAGTCTGGATACTTTAGAGAAACAAATCCACAGAAACTCATGTATAAGAGAGAGTTTTATGTATAGGGTAAGTGCACATCCAGAAAACATCCCAACCCAGTGCTGCCCAAGCCCACAAGTCCAACATTAACCCATATGTCAGACACCAAGCCACAAAGTCCTCCTCCATCTCACAAAACATACACTATGATGCCGACTGCTGGAGGAAAGCCGAATCAGTGAACGTGTAAGCATGTCAGCACTGGCAAGGGTCCACACGGCTGAACCAGTACCTAGGGCTGCATCGGGGCAGGTCCATGTGGCTTCTCCTTGGGGATGTCTTGCATGAAGTGAGCCTTTCAAGCTGAAGCAGGGAACTGGCTAAGACACCCTGGTCTGACCATCACAAAGCCTGAGAACTAGAAAGGCAAGGCTCACTGAGCTATTTATCCCTCCGCCCTTCAATTAACTCCACATGTGTTTATCAGCGAGGTTGGCACAATAAACTAACTCAGAGACATATCTATGATGGGGAACTAACACAATAGAAAATAACATATGTCTATGAGTATGTTTCAATAAAAATTTGGGGTCATACAGAATGAGAGGCAGGGACTAAAAGAATTTGTGATATATATCAGTTTATATTATATATAAAATACATATGACAGCTGTTTGGAACCAAGACCCCACTGGAAAAAAAAAGAAAAATATATAATAGCAATCATCAGCAGAATATCCAGAAAAATACAATGGTGAGTGCAAAGATGATCATCCAGTATATTACTAACAGGGCCATAGAGGCATAAAAATTGAGATTTGCTAAAAAGAAACATTTTAAAAATAGGATACATATAATATGTAACTATTTTAAATAATATGAAAATAGTTTAATGTAAGACCAATGTGCATGAATAGATCACTTAATTTAAAAATAGTTCCTGCACTTTGAATGCTTACCTAAACATTGGATGCTTTCTTGAATTGACTTGTCAAGTGCAACTCTCTTCTTCTCTAAAGATAGCAGTTATCTCATATCATTTTTGGTTTTGCAGTGTACATTATGTAATACTATGTTTTCTTTCCTGTTTTTTTCTTTGCTAAATATTGTTTGGAAGCCATTTCTCTGATGATTTGTGGAATGATTATTCATTATCACTCTTCTACATTCCATTTAATGCATATAATTTATCCAACAATTTATACTTTCTTTTTTGCTGGCAATTAGTATTTCTTCCTAGATGTTTTCTAACTGTAGGAATGTTTCTCCTTGGAGCTTTCTTTATACATTTAATGGCATCAAATGGTTGGATCACAGAATTTGAACATATGCAAACCTAATTCATAGTTCCCCAATATTTTTTTGTAAATAAATTTTTGTAAAATGAATCCATGGTAGCACAAGGATTTGTTGCTATCCAAAAGTTCAGTACCTAGTTGCACTTTAGCAAACATTACAAAGATGATACTGGTGCACCTACGGGCTTCACTGGGTAGTGTCAAACCATTTAATTTGTAGAATTCTGGGTATATTATTTCTCTCTGGATGTATATTTAGTTTAAAATAATTTTAATGACCTGTTTAATAATAATTCTCCATAGCCTTTTAATATATTTTCAATTATTTGTTCTACTTCCCTGAGTAGCTGCTTATATAATTTGATCATTTTCTGTGGGTGTTGAAAATATTTTATTATTGGTTTGTAGGACTTGTTTAATCACTCAGCATGGATCCATTGTCAATCACTTGGCTTGCAAATATCATCTTCAAGTTGTGGTTTGTCTTTATAAAATGTTTATTATCTTCTTCTCAGCAAATTAAAAAAATTAATGTTAGTAGATCTACATTCTTCTTGTGTTTTGTTTTAAAATTATTACCTATCCAAGAATCAAAAATAATCCCTTTAATGGGCTTCAAAAATATTTGTGGCATTGTTTTAATATTTATGTCTTTGTTCTACATGAAATTGTTTTATATGTGTGAGGCAGGGATCAATTTGTGTTTTCTAAATAGATAATGATCTGTGTTATTACTAATTATTCAACTCTTTACCCCAATCATCATTAATGCCCACTCCATATAAGTCATTTTTTTAAATGCAGGAGTACATAGCCATACTTGGCTATGGCTATATATGGAGGACTTTGATCTATTTGTTTATTCAAGAAATGCTAAGATTATTGTGGTTTTGTAGGAAGCGTCCGTGTCTAATATTGCAGGGTTTCTTACCTCATCCTTTCCTGTCAGGAGCATATTGGTCACCCTCGAGCGTTGCTTTCTTTATCAACTTTCAGTCAGGTTCCATAGAAAGCCCTGCTGGAATCTGAAAAAGCAAAAAACACAAAAGTACATTTAACTCAGAAATCAGTATAAAAAATTACCTCTTATAAGTAAACGAGTGTTGTCAATGAGCTTGAGAAAAAGCATATGAGTAAATGGTCATAAACGGTGTTATTTATAATGGAAGAAGAAAAACCAAACAAACACCAGAAACAATTAGAATTAGAACCACTTCAAGTTTGCGCCTGTGGTGAAGTTGTCTGACCTGAACCCAAACCTGTGACTGGTTGATTCTTGCTGATCAGATCGGTTCATCTATTGCTTTCTTCTCAGGAGAGGGTTCAAATTGTACAAAGAAACAATAGTGTCATCTAAAGCTTCTATCTTCTCTTCATCGTTTCTCTATCTTTCTATGAACTATTAGCAAGTTTTATTAACCAACTAAATAGATCTTTAATTAATTTCATTCTTCAAATCTATTGACTTTTCCTGAGTTAGCTTCTGCCCCTGTTTCTTCTGGCCTCTCAAACTGGAACATCACAAAATCAGTCATCTCCTTCTCTCACCTTCTTTGTCTTCCTGGCAACGTCTCCTAACATCGGCACCCAGGCTATCTTTTTGAACCACATGGCCTATCAAATAATGGAAATTTATACCTAACATACATCAAGACCTCACACTGTTTATAATATATTGTCTAAAAGGTTTAGTAATTTGTAAAACATTCTTCCAATACATGTTACTCAGTCTACAGTGTAGTGGCCACTATTTCCCTAGGACTACTCATACTTTCACATCTTAAATTTTCACCAAATATTTTCACATTTTATTGTCTTAATTTATCTTCTCCTTCTTTCTAGATAGTCTCAGATTTTTGTTTTGTTTTGTTTCTACTATCACAATCTCAGAAATGTCATCTTTCAATTAGTTGTCACTTCTCGTACACCCTGGACTGTGGACACTAACAGAGCACTTTAATTTTTTTTTTAAACTTATTTGTCCCTTTCTCCAAACATAAGTATTTTGAGAACAGGAATACCATCTTAGTCTTGGACCTACCTGTGGTGCATTTCTACTCTACTACCTATGGTGTGTTTATTAAATGAGAGAATGCACTGTGATGTATTTCTGGTAAATATAATAGCTGGAGTGTCGAACTATATCTCTGAAGTTCAGAATAATATGGCAACAAGTTGTTACAAAATGAGTAGAAACCAAATATAAAAAGTCAATGAGGGGCACCCAGAAACTCAAAAGTAACTATTAGATTAAATGATACTTAATAACAAACTCTACTTATTGAAGAATAGAATATAGTTGAAGGAGTTCATAAAAGTAACTCCAATAGGGGACCAGGAGATGCATCATACTAATCAATAAGAGAGAAAGCACATGAGAATTGAACTTAGGTAAACAGAAAGAAATATGACATTTGTATTATTGTTGTCAGATTAAGCAAATAAAAACCTGATGTACAATTAAACTTGAATTTAGGATACACAATATTTTAAGTATATGAATGTCAAATGCAACATTTGGGAAATACTTATACTAAAATAATTCCTGTTTTTAATCTAAATTTCAAATTTAACTAAGACTTTTATATGTTATAAACAACACTAAACTGGATGGCAAAACAAATCAGAAAACGAAGTTCCAACCTATCATGGGGATTTTAGTTTCCTAGTGCAGCTATAGCATAAATACCACAGTTGAGTGGCTCTAAAGTGTAGAGATAAAATTGCTCAAATTCAGGAGGCTAGATGTCCAAACTCAGTATACAGACTCTAGGGAACGCCACTCTGTGAACTTCCAACAGAGAAAAGGCCAAAAGATATTGTAACCAGGCATATACATCCTGGCAAGGGACGCCGGCCATAATGCTATGTTTTGGAATGTCTTCTTTAAAAAAATCTAAGTCCCCCATTCAAGGGCTGTGAAGAATTAACTCTGGTAGTGTTGTCTAGGCCCTGAGCCATGAGAGATTTGCCTTTGTTTGTCGTTTGGGGCAGACTGCCCACCTTGCGTTTCCGTCTCTTCAAGGTCCACCTGATGCTCTGAGGTTCGTTAGGCCACGCAGCTGTAGATTTTTCAGCTGCCAGTGGCCATGCTTCGTTACAGGAGGCCAATCTAGCAAGGAACTTGCTCCTCACGGACAAAGTATTTTCCCAGAAGTCTACAGACATTTTAGGGGCCATGCTGCCATTATATTTTGGCTATTACAAAATTGGAGTCCTCTCAAATTTTAAATGTCTTAAATTTGGACCCTGAGGTTCTGAGGGATAATCAGATGTTAGAAGCATAATCCATTCAACCCCGTGGTTTGAAGGCATTTTCAGTTCGAGACCCAATAGGACCAAGCAGAATTGCCATATAGGGGTTCTAAGATAGTATTCTTTTTTAACAAAAACACTTTAGCATGTCTTTCTGTCCTGGATTGGCTGGTCCGCTGTGGTCCCTTAACAAGGGTTCCTTTCAGAAACATACTAGAGTGTAATTAGAATTGCAAAGTGTTTTGATTGATGTCAACATTTGGAACACAAATAAAATTCAAATTGTATTTACTTTTCCACATACTCTTCATATAGGATACAATACGTGTGCAAGAGGTGGGGAAGAGAAATAAATCTCCACTGCACGCAAGCTAAGCATATCAAAAATGGTTTTGAATATGTGTGGAAAGGATGACAGTTACTTCCATCCAGTTGTATGGATGCCAACATTGTTGTTTGTATGCCATCTAATCAAGAGTTCTTTCCAAACGTGACCCGTTCATACAAGTCTCTGTGAAAATGTCATTGTGAAAATGGTGTGGAGTCCAAGCCTGACTTCCTTTCACTTCACAAGACAAGGCAGACCCAACGCAATATCAGCAATTTTAACTTGCTTGGATATCAAGTATTTCATTTTACGTCAATCCACAACCCAGGCTCGTGAAGGCAACAGCTAAGAAACCAAGTGATATGTTGCATTGAGTAAATGTGCTTCTGAGACCTCTTTAAGGTACTGAAGAGCGAGATGCCGCTTTGAGGACTAATGTGAGCCTGCAGAAGTCACAGTATTTTTGATCACCTCATCTGGATGTGGAAGTAGCACATTGAATAAAGAAGTCCAGAGTAGAATTGATGCATTTGAATCATGTTGATGGCAAAGAACATCGAAGGACAGTGGACTGCCAAAAGAGCAAATAAATCTATCTCGGAAGAAGTTCAACCAGAATGTTCTTTAAAGGGAAGATGGCAAAACTTTGTCTCACATGCTATGGACATGGTATCAGTAAAGAGAAGTCGCTGGAAAAGGACATCAAGCCTGGTAAAGTGGAAGGAAAATGAAAAGGAGGAAGACCCATGATGAGATGGATGGCTAAAACAATGGACTAAAATATAACAGCAACTGTCCTACTGAAGTGTTGTACAAGGGGTCACTATGGGTCAGAACCGACCCAACAGCACCCATCAAAAACAACTCAACATCAGCCATTAGGTCTCAGCTAAAACAAAAGAGTATGAAAGCTTTTAGTGTACTTTCAAATGTCTAAATATCCTATAGCATTGGACACTGAGATTTTGAGGGCTCATGAAATGTTAGAAGCAAAATCCATTAAATTTGTTGACAAAGTTGACTTCAACACAGAGAGAGAGACCCAATAAGACAGAGCAGAATTGCCCAAGAGTGTTTTCAAGGCTAAACTTTTTAAATAAAAGCATTCTATCACACCTTTCTTCCCAGCAGTAGCTGGTGGGTTAGACCCCTTATCTAGGGATCCTTTGAGAAATATACTAAAGTTTAATTAGAATTGCACAAAATTAAATTTTTGTAGCACAAATAAAAATTCAAATGTGTTTTTGAATGTAGATATCCGAACACCAGATTCTGGTCAACTTAGCCCTATTAATTCCATCTAGTTCAAGTGGGTATCAGTTGTAAGGTTGAGAGTCCACCTACCTCTCTGTAATTTAGACCAAATGTCCACTTTTTGGCTAATCCCTAGTCCCCATAGAATACGATGTCCATAGGCTGGGGAATCCATACAATTCCCTGAACTTGCCTTCTTTCCCCGTCATTCTCATCTAGGTCAATAGGGCCAGTGAAACATGTCGAAACTCTTGTCTGTCCCTTCTGAGCTTCCCTCACTTCCACTCAACAAGTGCACCCGACTGGTCACCAGTGTATTAGAGCTTAAATTCTGCACACTTGGTTTTTCAGAAGGCTATGGAAAACAGTGAAAGCCCAAAATCCATTAACAACATCCCCAAGTGGATTAAGCCTCTGTTGAATTCCTTTTGACCCTTAACCAAGGATGTGAATAGGCTTCCTGTCAGGCAGAATTCATTGGAAAGTGGATTCCTTCCCCTCAGCCCAGGGAAGGGCAGTCTCCTTTCGTACCTTGACTGGCTATGTCCTTAATGGAGACCACCATGTTGGAGTCCCATGGTCATGAATTATGCCCTGGCTGCTTATGTCAAAAGTCCTGGGCCAATTTGTGAGCTCTTCTCTCTAACATAATGTATGTGCCTCAGTCCTGGGCCAGTTTCCAAGTATGTAGTCCCACCTGTGACTGTGATGCATTGATACGCTGAAAATCATGCTTTTTTTCCCTTAAGTTTCCTTTGTCCTCTCAGGTCCCTTTTAAGTGTCTGAGTCATCAGCAAACCTTGTCCTGCCACTAGGACCTTTAGCTAATAGTCTTTCATCTGGATGATATGCCTTTGTCTTTCTCCTGTCTGAAGTTTAACAAATGTTCTCCAATTATATTTGGTTTGTGGGGTCTCCTTTTTGCCTTAAAAGACCATTGGGCATCCTCAGCTGCCTGCTTACTGACATCCTTGAACTCCCAGTGCTAGATGAGGACTTTCTCTGACGGGCACAGCCTTTTCTTGTCTGGAAGAATCCAAGGACAAACTAATTGGTTCAAATGTCAAAATATCTTTTTTTTCCCGGTAAATCTTTCTTCAAATTTAAACCTTCTCAACTCTCAACCATTCTGAGTGAGTCTAAAAATCTTTTGGACTGCAGATTTCTTAATTCTAAGGACATTGGATTGGATTCAAGTCTTCTACCGATAGTCCCTAACTTCTACATAGGCTTAAAACAAAAGTCAGTTCCTTCCAGGAAAATCATAATTCCCCTTTTAACATATCCAATCAAGTATAATCTGAAGGCAGGCTTACAAGCTGACAGTCATCACAATACCCAATATTCATAGTCCATCACACATGTATGTCTTTTACAACATGAGGTAGGAGAAATGTTTAATATCCATAGTACATTCAGATAAAGCCATTCAAAGTAAAACATTCAAGTTCAAGCTTCTCCAACCTTGGATGTCTCTTCATCAATACACATATGGCCTTGGGCCTCTGGCAGGGTGGGCCTATAAGAGCTTGCCCCTATGGCACTTAGAGTCCACTCCTGGCTCTGTGTCAGGGCTCCTGGTTCTAACCCATTCACAGTTTAGTAGAAGAGGTTGCACTATTTCCAGCTCCTAGACCTCCAATTCTCTTTGCCGGATTAAACTACATGCGGGCTTCAACCATGTGAGAGCACCAGCTATCCTCAAGGAAACTTCAGGAAGCTGCTACTAGATAGTTTGATTCGTATTTCACACCTAAACCTAGATCAAATGACACATTTGTACCTTGGGACCCTAATGGACCTCTACCTGGTGGCTTCATTATGGTTTTACCTTAACCAGGAATAGTAAGCCATCTAGGAATTAGAGAAAGAAATCAGACTATAAATCTAGATGTCACAGCCTATGGAGACTTAGTCTTCCTGCACATTTGCATACACAAATGAATACTCTACCAACACACAACAGGGCAACAGCAGCACATTACCACAATTCTAGGCCATGAAAAATGTAGAGAGGTCTTAGAGGCCCTCACCCATTTATGTTTCAACCCTTCTGAATGACATAAGAGTGGATGAATTAATGATGATATAGGAGTGCTCTAGGAGAATAGTTCTTCAAAACCTGTCACTTTGAGCTTATTTTTTTACCATTCATTAAAAAAAAAAAAACCTCTCTAAATATTTGCATTTCCACTTAAATGAACATTTCCAAGATGTTTGACTGTATCTGTCACATATTAAAGGTTACTGTTAAATTAATCCTATAGCCAAAAATTTTCCCAAAGAAACTTTTGTGCTACAAATATATTTCTAAGAAATAAGCATATGCTTATCATAAAATCAAAACAAGCAATGTAGTTTAGCATGGATGATTTTAATTCCTCCTAACTGCAAGGATGCTTACCAATTATGTAGATGAGGAAGATAAAGTTCAAAAAGTTGGTATTTAGTAAGTCAGTAAGGCTGAATTAGAATCTAGTTCTTTAGTTTCTTAAGTTAGTACATCTATTCACCTGCCATCCTGTCTGTAGCACTACACAACAAAACACAACGCATTGTTTCTGCTGATGTTTTGCAAATACAGTGTTTAATCTGACATTCTCCATTAGGAAAAAATTTATTTTTGTGCTATTTTTTCACATTTTGATTTTTATCATATTACAAAAGGTTATGAAACCCTTCTAGATAAAATCAATAATTTTACTTGTTACCATGATCACGAAGGAGCTTTCTACTTTTAACAGATTAAGTAGAAAAATAGTTTGTAATGGTTTTACCAAGTAAAAATTATAAAATATTGATTTCCCACTTCAAGGAAAATCTCATATATGTACCCAAAAGAAGTTAAATAATAATTTTATAATAACTGTAAATTTCCAGCATTATGCATTTCTTGGAATTTTGAAATAGTTTATGTATGTCTATTTGATTGTTATAGCTACATTTAAGCTTCTTAAGGGGAAAGAACTATGTCTTATGCTTCCTGACATTTCCCAGCTTATTTCAGATGCTGTTATGTACAGCATTGGTAATTGAGACTTATAGATGTGTATGGAACATAAAGCTGAACCTTGATGTTCACTTCATAAAGCAGTCATGTGTAAAAAGGGCAACCATCTGTTTTGCATACAATTAATTCTGTGGCATTTTCTGTCTGCTCGGGTTTGCTTCCTAAAACCTAAAACCTTTCCAAAAACTTAAACCAAACTGATTGTCATCAAGTCTTCTGTGACTCATAATGACTGAGATGCAGTTAAGTACTTCATACAGCCTTTCCAGGTATCTCTTACCATCACTTACTTGTCTGTCACTTTGTCCTACTGCGATAACTTGCGTGTTGCTGCGATGGTGACTGTCACCAGACTGCAAATACCAGCAGAGTCACCATGTTGAGCAGCTTCCAACAGAACTTCCAGATTAATAAAAATATCACTTGTAAGTAAAAGTGTAAGTAATATGACTTGTAAGTAAGATTTTTCTGAAGATCAGACAGCAAACAATATTCCTAGACACATGTAGGCATGGAGTGGCCAGAAATTCAAGCCAGATTCAGAATACAATATGGACTGAGGGACATCATGGCTGGTGTTAGATAAATATTGGTTGAAAGCAGAATATCGGAAAGGTTTTATTTTTATTTTATTGATGATGCAAAAGCATTCAATGGTGTGGATCATAACAAACCCTGGACACCGGTGAGAAGAATGGGAATTGCAGAGCACTTCATTGTGCCCATGCTGAACTGGTTCATGGACCGAAAGATGGTCATCCTCCTTAGTCAAGGGAATACTGACTTTTCTAAAAGCAGGGAAGTTGAGCAATAGGATTGTATCCTTTCACCATATTTATTCATTTGTATGCTGTGCAAATAATCTGAGAAACTGCACTATGTGAAAAGAATGCAACCCCAAGATTGGAGAAAAAGCTTTTATTAACATGTGATATGCAGATGATACAACACTTTTGCTAAAAAAGGAGGACTTGATGCATGCGCTGAGGAAGATCAGGGACTGCAGTTTTCAGTGTGGATTACAACTCAATATAAAGAAAACCAAACCTTCACAACTGGACCAAGAGAAGACATCAGGATAAAGGGAAGAAGAAAGAAGATTGAAGTTGTGAAGCAATTTCATCTTGCTTGGATCCACAATGAATGCTCATTGAAGTAGCCATCAAGAAATTTTAAAAAGGCACCAGTAGAAACTTACAAAGTCCCTGCTTAACGTGGCATGGGCGCCAAAGGCAGAAACCCTGAGAAAATAAGACAGAACCGAGAAGCAGAGAGCATGAGAAAAGATAGAGGATCCGTGCCAAGACCGTGAGATGAAGCAGAGGCACATGGTGAGAAAGTGAAGCTGAGCAAGTGGCAGACAAGCTTCCCAGCCCATGGAGGCAAAGGCCAGTGGGCCATGTGGTTTAGATACCAACGACCAAAGGTCGATGCCAGCATGCTGACAAAAGGCATTTTGAAATACAGAACCATACAACAAAAAAAAACCCTCCCTGCCATCTGACCCCCTGTGGGTTTTCCAGGACCATAACTGTTTACAAGAGTAGAAAGCCCAGTCTTTCTCCAGAGGAGCTTCTGTGGTTTCAACCTTCCAACCGGGAGGATCGCAGCCAAACTTGTAACCACTGTACCACCTGGCCTCCTAGATCTTACCATTTTGTAGCTTCTCTAATAAAATTCATGAATATTTTCTGAATTCTGTATAGTCATTGCAATGAATTTTCAAACCCAGCAAAGAAACAGAGTGCCATGGGAGGGATGCCTGGTGTCAGAATAGGGTAAGGAGCGATGGAGGGTAGAGGCAGACCTCAGGCTGGCACGGACTTGGGTTCTCCTTCTCCCTACTAAAGCCAAGGGAGGCCAGATGTGATCGCATTTAATTTTGTCAGTGCTCTAGCATGCAGCATAGAATTGTCTCATTGGATGCCCGAGCCATTATAACTTTATGGGAGCAGACAGTCTTATTTTTCTTCCAAAAAGCATCTGGTGGATTTGAACTGCTGACCTAGCACTTAATAACTCAACAAGCAGCACACTAAGTCACCAGTACTCCCATTATTTTTGGTCTCTTGTTATTAGTTGTTATTATCGGCCAGGTTGGCACAATAAACTAACTACCTCACAGATAGATCTTGACTGAAAGTAGAGAATACCAAAAAGATGTTTACTTTTGTTCTATTGACTGTGCTAAGGCTTTTGACTGTGTGGACTCTAACAAACTACGGATAGCCTTGGGAAGAACAGGAATTCCAGAACATTACATTTTGTTCATGCAGGACCTGCATATGGATCGAGAGGAAATATGTGACCACCTTGTGTGATCCAAGGATTGTAAATAATAAAATCCTCGCCTCTCGAGTTCTCAGGTTTATTGCTTTCTGACGGTCGGACCAGGGTGCAGCTGCCTTAGCCAGTTCCCTGCTTTAGCTGACAAGGCTCACGTCCTGCAAGACATCTCTGAGGAGAAGCCACATGGACTTACTTGATGCAGCCCTGGGTGCTGGAGAAGCCGTGTGGAGACCCCTGCCAGCACTGAAATGCTTACACGTTCACTGACTCAGCTTTCCTCCTTCAGTAGGCAACCTTATGTCTGCTTTGATGGAGGAAGACTTTGTGGATTGGTGTTGGGCTAATGGGTTGATGTTGGACTTGTGGGCTTGGGCAGCACTGGGTTGGGATGTTTTCTTGATGTGCACTTACCCTTTAACTACCTCTTAAACATGAGTTTCTGTGCATTTGTTTCTCTAAAGTACCCAGACTAAGACAATCTGACATCAATAATGATATTGCTTGTTAAACTTCCTTTGTCTGAACCTGTGGGTCTCAACCCCTTTGGGGGTCAAATGACCATTTCACAGGGGTTACCTGATTCATAACAGTAGCAAAATTACAGTTATGAAGTAGAAACACAAATGATTTGATGGTTGGGGGTCACCACAACATGAGGAACTGCATTAAAGGGTGGCGGCAATAGGAAGGTTGAGAACCACTGCTCTAGCAGCAGCTCCCTCCCAATTGTTGTTGGATGCTTGTGGTAGTTACAGAATTTCATGTCAACTTGATAGACAAGTGTAGGGGTGGAGTCTAGCATGTCAATCAGGTCACAGCCTACTGATGCCTCTTAGTACACAAGGCCTTTTTATGAGGATTGTGAGAATTCCCTCTCTTTCTCTCTGCAGCTGGGTCACACACTCTCTCCTTGCTTCACCTTCCTGTTGACAAGCCACATGGAGCAATGGTGAGACTGGAGTGAGCCAGTTGGCAGAGACCAGTGCCAAGATCCACGCTCTGAAAGCCGGAGGAGGCAAATGGAGACCCGTGCTAATGCTGAGATGCTTCCACCACCAACTGTGATCTTCCTCAATTCTGCATCTTTGCATGGGGTTGCATGAGTCTGAAGAGAGATTTAAGGACTAGTATTGGATTTATGGGCTAATATTGGACTTATGGACTTGATCTGGACTGGCAGAAATGTTTTCTTAATATACAATTACTCTTTGATATAAAGCTCTTTCTAACACATATATGAGTGTCCCTGGATTTGTTTCTCTAGTCAACCTGGTCTCACACAATGATCTTAAGCAAAGTTTTACTTGCATGTGATATTAATGAGATTATTCTATAAGTTGAGCATTATATTGGTTAATCTTTCTTTGCAATGGACTAAAATATAGACCTGTCCCAGTCAGTTGGCCAAGTAGCTGCCTTTCAAATTTCCTGGCATATACACGTGAGTGCTTCTGATACTTCATCAGTTTGTTGAAACATTTCCATTGATAGTCCATCAATTCCTGGAGACTTGTTGGCTGAAGTTCTCGGTGCAGCTTGAATTTCTTCCTTCAGTACCATTGGTTCTTGCTCAAATACTACCTCTTGAAATGGTGGAATGTCAGCTATTTCTTTTCGGCACAGTAACCTTATATTCTTTCCATCTTCTTTAATGTTTTCTGCATCATTCAATATTTTTCCCAAAACATCTTTCAAGACTGAAACTGGAGGCTTGGATATTTTCTTCAGTTCTTTCAGTCAAGAGATGTCGAGTGTGCTCTTCTTTTGGGTTTTCTGTGTCTTTGCCCATTTCATTACAGTATTTTAATTTGTCTTCTGGAACAGCCCTTTGAGATTTTCCACTGAGCTCTTTGACTTCATCATTTCTTTCATGTGCCTTAGATTATGAGCCAACTTCAGAACCTCTTCTGATATCCATGTTGATCTTTTTATTTATTTTCTGTGTTGTAATGACTTTTTGCTTTCCTCATGGATGGTATGATGTTCTTGATGTCATCTGACCGCTCTGCGAGTCCTCTGTGATTAGTGTTCAGTGCGTAAGTCAGGGAAGATAGACACAAGGTTGTATTTTGGCTCTCATGGACTTATTTTCATTGTCTTCAATTTCATCCTGAATTTACATATGTGTAATTGTTGTCTGTTCCACAGTCAGCCACTAACCTGGTTTTAATTGCTGATACTTAGCTTCTTTCCACAGATGTAGTCAATTTGACTTTTATGAATTCTACCTGGAAAAGTCCACATGTATAGTTGCTGTTTGTGTTGTTGAGAGAAGTTATCTGTGAGGAAAAATATCTGGTTGGACAAAATTCTATCATGTGCTCTCCAGCTTTGTTTCTATCACCAACACCATATTTTCCAACTACTGTTGTTCCCTCTTTGTTTCCAAATTTTGCTTTCCACTTACCAATAATTTTCAATGCAGCTTGATTTCATATTTGATCAATTTCCGACTGAAGACATGGGTACAATTCTTCAATTTCTTCATCATTAGCTTTCATGGTTGGTGCTTCAACTTGAATAACAGTTGTTTGATTGGATTTCCTTGAATGAGGACAGTTATAATCCTTCCATAGACAGCATTACACCTTAGAGTAGACCTTGAACTGTCCTTTGTTATGGTGAAAGCAAGGCCATTTCTTTGGACTGTTTCCTTCCCTGCCTAGTGAGTCATGACTGACTGATTCAAAATGGCCAATACGAGTTTAGTTCCGCTAACTAATGTTGAGAATGTCTATTTTTATGCAGTCCATTTCATTTATTACAACTTCCAATTTTCCTAGATTCATATCTTGTACATTCCAAGGTCTGATTATTATTTGATGTTTTCAGCTTTTTCTTTTCTTTTGAGTTGTGCCCATCAGCAAAAGGATGTCCCAAAGGCTTCATTCCCACCGGCTTTACGTCATGCCATTAACATTGACCCTACTTCGAGAAGGCAGGCCATCCTCACTTGCATTCTGAGTGCATTCCCGATTGAGCTGCTCGTCTTCCGCCGCCACCTCAATGTCCTGCTTATCTTCATGAGGGCTTTAGAATCTGACAGTGTTATGCTGCAGGCAATGTGTTCAGTGGCTGATTCCACAGAAGTAGACTGGTTGCAACTTTTTTATAGTCTGTTCTCCATCTGGAAGCTCTGCAGAAACCAGTTCATTTTGGGTGACCTGCCGGAATTTGACATGCCTGTGACATAGCTTTCAGCATCACAGCAGCACACAGGCGACAATGGTTTGACAAACTGACAGACAAGTGATTGTTTTATTCCCCCCACCTAATTTTCTTTACCTAACACAAAAATTATCTTGTGAGGTCCAGGACACAGAGTTGAAACACGGATTCCTTATGGACGGTTATAGCTGTCTGTCTAGCTATGCCAACTTGACTACTTTATATCAGCACTTTAAGGAGGCAGTTGTTGATAAGGTGACTGAGAGGAATCAAGCTGACCCAAACACTCAAAAATACAAATTGATTTAGGCCAGAGCAGTGAAATGCATAGAAGAGAGTGAGGAGGGAGTACTTAGTCAGTTAAATTTGTCTATGTTAATTCTGTAATTCTCATTCTGTGTTTTTCTGTCTCTTGCTTTTAGTGTTTTGCAAAATTCACAAGCAAAAATCCATATCAATATATGTGATACACTTGGGTGGTTTGGATAAAAATACCTTTTAGTGGCTAAATCCACTGCTGATTTTGATTTTCTTGCACTGACTCTCTGCCCACTTACTAATGACAGATCTTATTTGCTTAATTAGTTTGGCAGACATATTAAATATGGAATTTCACAGAATCATTTTTATGAAAGACCAAAGCGCCTTTTCTTTTTTTTTTTTTTGCACTCACATGAAACTGGATCAGGATTTAATTTTATTTTTAACCAGTCAGTCAGCGTGAAGTTAGATATTCTGCTTGATTTATCTGTCCCTCTTTTGAACTCTTTCTTGGGCCCAAATTAAGAAGTTTTTAAACTTATACTTTCATTGTTAAAAATATAATTTTGAATCCTCTGTGTGTGTATACATTTCCATCGATAATCCTATAAAAGTGTGTAAAACATGAGCAGCGGTATGCAATCATAAAGTGTTATTTTATAAAAACATGTGAGGTAACACTGTCAGGTCCCCATCAATGGTACATTTGTTGCTATCTTGATGCAAAGTTGAGCTGTAATGAATTGAAGGATTAATGAGCTTCCCCATGGTGAAAATGCTTCAATTGCTGCTTTTCAGGAGGAGGCTTGTTAGCAGTGCTTTTCCCTGACCATCACTAAAAAACTCGGGATCCTTTTATTTTCTCAAATGAAAGTTGAAACCCAATCTAGGACTGGAGGGAATTTACTCCCACCTCTCCGCCTTGCAGTCCTGGGACTGCCCCCTCCATTGTCCCTGGCAGCTCACTGAACTGAAGGGCCATTTGAAATGTAAACATGTAGGTATTGATTCCCTCCCTCTGATGTTAAAGGATGGCATTAGAATATTTTGTTCTGACAGACAGTTTTTCTACTGTGAAACCTAAATGCATTGCTCTATTAAAATCTATCCTAATGATCACTCTATACATTTCGTATAATACAGGAGAAGACACATATTTCCACAGGCACAGGGTTTAAATAACTTGTGAGAACTACTGTCAATTCTGCAAATAAAACCACGGCTTTCAGTTCAAAGCAATGGGTACATTGAACGGAGTAACCTAAAAATGAAGACCCCTTGGTGGAATAAGAACAGTGAAATTAGCCATTATCCTAAAGGTTCTAAGTTTGAATCACCCAGCTCTTCTGCAAAAGAAATACCTGGTTATCTGCTGCTATGGAAACACACACAGGAAACGTGTTACGGAGCACCGTTCCACTCTGCAACACCTGGGTCACCACGTGTTGGAAGCCACGTGATGGCAGTCGGTTTGCTTTTCAGTCGGTAACATGGTAACTGAGAGATCAGTTTTGATTAAGACTTGCTAACAGGCCTAATAAAACTTGGCAAAACAGCAATAACAACAACACCCTTTTTCTTCACAATATATATGTGAGTTAAATTAAAAGGTTATTTTTAAAGAGATATCTGAGTTCAACTACTTTGCAAGAATGGCAATCATGCTTATAAATCTAGAGGAACTTGAGCTGATTATAGCCTATTAATGGTCTGTGTCATTGAATTTTTCTTGCATTTCTTATAGCATACTATTTTATTCTCTGTTATCACAGATCACTTATTCCACAGTGATGAAGAGTATAATTGTCCATTTGTCCATGAATGCCTGACTTAATTCGTACCACTCTACTACCAGCAATTAGCATGGGTCATGGATGTTGCTCATTAATTATGGTTATGAAGCAATAAAAATAATCCAACACTTTAAATAATAGATTGTAAGCTTCATGAAGGCAGGAACAAAGTATTATTCTACTCTCCATAAGATCTATTTCAAAACCTTGATTATAATACATGTTCAATTAATTTTGTTGAGTTTATTGAAGTTCTCACAAGCTCCCATACACATACCATAAGTATTATTACAAAAATAAATTATCAATTTCTAATCCAACCATGAGGAGTCCTGGTAGCACAGAGGTTATGTACTGTGCTACTAACCACAAAGTGAACAGCCCCAAACCACCAGGAGAAACCACAGGAGAAAGATGAGGATTTCTAGTCCCTTTAAGAGTTTCAGCCTTCAAAGCCCCCAGGAGCAGTTCTACCCTGTCCTTAAGGATAACTATGGGTCAGAATCAACCCGATGGCAGTGAGCTTGAGTTTGTAAACGCAAATGCATAGAGAGGAAGGTAAGTGTGATGGGTAATTCTTGAATAGGACTCTAGTCTTTGTGAGTTTCACCACACAACTTCTTCCTGATGGGTCTGGATAAGAGGTGGTGGGGGATGATGCTGATAGATTATTATTCAGTAGTGAGTGATTGTTAAGCTTGTTAATTGTGGCTGGACAAACCTGGGACACAAACAGAAACTCGATCAATGTAGTCATTGTGCTGGAATAAAATTTGCTATCTCAGAAACAGAAAGGGACTCTCAAGAAAGTAGAACCAGGGGTGGAGCATATGTTCTGCCCCTTGTGCATTGATCCTCCTGGACTCCAAGTCAGAAAGCTGTGACACTTGAGAAGCGGTGGCAGCAGCAGAACCACAAGCTGGACCGAGAGACAGAGTGCTGGGTTTTCCCAGGCCCCAGCCGGAGGACATGGAGTCACTTTGGGCAGGGGTGTAGGGAGGAGTGATCCAGAGAACTAGGGCTAAGGGCCATTGGGTTATGGTAGCATGGCTTTCCCTTTGAGCACTGCAGTATCTAAGATACTTTCTGAATTTTGCATATCAAATTTATGATTATGCAATAAGTACTTTGTGATAGTTGGGTTTTTTGTGTGCCAACATGGCTCCCAAAGGAACATGTGGGCAGATTTTAGTTTGTCCATCACGTCCGTAGATTGACTAGAGGGCCGCAGCTCTGCAAAGCTGGCCTCTTCCTCTTTTTCTCCCTGGAGGCGGGCCACACTCTCTCTCCCTCTGCTTCACCTTCCTGTTGACAAGCCGCGTGGATCCATGTTGAGATCTGCAAGGGCCAGGAGATGCTTCCACCACCACTGTATTTACAAGAATTTGCACTCACTGACCTGTGATCTTCCTGCATTTTGCAACATAGCATGTGCTGTATGTGTTGAAGAGGGACCTAAGGACTAGTCCTGGCGTTATGGGCAATTTTTCTTAATATACAATTACTCTTTGATATAAAGCTCTTTCTTACACACATATGAGTGTCCCTGGATTTGTTTCTCTAGTCAACCTTCTCTAACACACATGTGAAGAAATGTGTGCCATTGAGCTTTTTATAAAATTATGCAATCGTTGAAGCAAATTAAATTTCTTTTCTCTTGCATGCTGTTATGCTGGGTTGTCCAGAGAAACAAAATCAGTGACACTCATCCGTGTACAAGAAAGAACTTTATATCAAGAAGCAATTCCATATCAAGAAGGCATCCCAGTCCAGACCAGCCCAACTCAAGTCCATAAATCTCAGGTTAGCATGTTAGCAGGGTCTTTTTCAGGCCAATGGTGAACCCGTATTCAGGAAGATCACAGACTGGTAGGTGTAGAGTTGCATGGATCCAAAATCGGTGGAAACATGACAGGGTAACAGCTCTGGGGGTCTGGCAGTCCACATGGCCCAAACACAAAGTCTCAGCAATCAGAAAGGTGGAAGGGCAGATAGAAAGAGGGAAGAGTTTCTAGTTTCTCCCTTTTAAGAAGGCCACATCCCAAGGATGCACCGTCATGTGGTGATCTGATTGACAAGTTGGATTCCACCCCTATACTGTCATACAAGCCCAAGTATGTCTAAAACCATCTAACTCCCATGCACGCATACTGTTTGCCTCCAATAACAATTCACTGTAGAAAAGAATAGGGAACACAAGGAAGGAAAAGTAGTCTTCTGAAGACACTGGAGACAGTATGGAAAATAACATTCTAATGCTCTCTATTCACAAAGGAAGATCAAATATATCCTGTGGAGAGCTAGTTTGTTTGATGAAATATTGCCTTATAAAACTGAATTGTGCTGTGATAAAAAATGCTATTCCTATATTGAAAGGTAGCATCTTTAATGTCATTTTTCATAGGTTCCTAGATTTCAAAAAATATACGCTTCTAATCTTATTTTAGAATATTGTCTATGTTTTAAACATATCTTCCTTTTTGTCTCTTCAGATGATCCCTAAAAAAGAAACTATGGGAAATTTCCTAATGTTAGTATTTTGAAAGAAACTGAACACACACATAACATTGATATGAATATAACGCACTTAAAACTAGACTATTTATTACCCTTCTTGGTTTCATTTTACATTTGATAATAATTGAAGTAATCATTCTGGCAGAGTTTTTTGTTTTGATTTGTTTTTAACATAGGAATAAAGTCTCGATGAGAAATCCAGAGATCGCAAACTGTTAAACAGATGTATTGATTTTCAAGGTTTCGCTCCACAGGAACTAGGCTAAGTCTCAATGCCAAGAAAAAAGCAATTTAAAAAGTAGAAACAGGAAATTCTCTAGCTTTCTAGAAACTTTAGGAAAATGCTAAATAATCCTTTAGTGCTTAACCCAAGAAAAAACGTGACTGCTTTGCTCTCAGAACCTTACTTCCTGCATCTATAAGAAAGGGTTTGTGATAGTTTCCACCTCTTAGGCTTGTTGGGAGGATTAAGTGGGATAGTGAATTTAAAATGCTTAGACAAAGGTCTGGCATATACTAAGTACTTAATAGATGGTAGCCACGTTTATTGTAAGTCAGGAAATATAGTTTTCTTCCTATTTTTGCTAATGAGTTTTAAAGTAACTGGTGGGTTTTTTTTAATCAATAGTATTGGAATCTAACTTTTTAAATCATTTTATTGGGGCCTCATACACCTCATCACAATCCATGCATACATCAACTGTGTCAACTACAGTTTTACATTTGTTGCCCTCATCATTCTCAAAGTATTTGCTCTCTACATAAGCCCTTGGTATCAGCTACTCATTCCACCCCACTCATGAACCCTTGATAATTTATTATTATTTTGCCATGTCTTACACTGTCTGACATCTCCCTTCACCCACTTTTCTGTTGTCCGTCCCTCAGAGAGGAGGTTTTATGTAGATCCTTATAATCAGTTCCCCCTTTCTATCCCACCTTCCCTCCATGCTCCGGTATCACCCCTCTCACCACTGGTCCTGAAGGGATCATCTGTCCTGGATTCCCTGTGTTTCTGGTTCCTATCTGTACCAGTGTACAATGGAACCCACAGTTCCGGGGGGACATGGGAGAGGAGTAGGTGGAGGAAAGGAGGTGGTGTTGACCAACCCAGGGACAAGAGAACAACAAGTGATCCAAAATTAGTGACAAGGAGGGTGTGAGAGGCCTGGTAGGGATTCAGCAAGGGCAATGTAACTGAGAGGAATTACTAAACCCAAATGAAGGCTGAGCATGATAATGGGACAAGAGGAAAGTAAAAGGAAATAGAGGAAAGAACTAAGAGGCAAAAGACATTTATAGAGGTCTAAATACAGGCATGCACATATGTAAATATATTTACATAGGATGGTGGGGAAATAGATCTACGTTCTTATATTTATAGGTTTAGTATTAAGGCAGCAGATGTACATTGGACCTCCACTCAAGTACTTCCTCAATACAAGAACCTTCTATGCTGTGTCTGATAATGTATTGCGATGGTGACACAGAATTGGCAGTCAGTACTCAAAATTAAAAGGATTGATTAGGGAAGTTAATAGGTTACCACAAGATTAAATCAGTAAACAGTAAGGATAGAGTCCTGAGCAACAGCTCTCCAGGGGTCCCTTCCTGCAAGCCTCCCCCATGCTCTGTCTCACAGGCCCGTAGTGTCCTCACAGCTCCTCTTGCTCTGCCCCGTCGTCTCTAGGCCACGGTCTCTGCTACCTCTGCGCTCAGCCTCTTCCAGCACAGAGAGCAATCTCACAGGTGGTCTTCAATGTTTCGGGGACGGCTTTGATGGAGGTGGCACTTTTGTCTTTTAGCAGACCCTCTTCCAAAGGAAATGGTAGGTTAGAGTCGTAAGCCACACTCTCTAGTAAAGTTTAAAGATGTCTTCAAGGGAACAAAGTTATGACTGGATTCACAGCCTTGCCTAAGGTCAGGACTTAAACCCACCTTAATCCTATCCATTACTTTAGTAGAGAGCTCCCTCCGAAAGTTCATAGGGAAAAATGGAATTGAAAAACATTGAATTCTTCAACAAATTTTTTTGCAGCCCCTGTGTAAGTGGAAAAAAAAAAATAAATATATATATATATATATATACACACACATGTATGTACATATATGATACAAAAGCAAACTCACTACTATCCAGTCAATGCTCACTCACAGTGACCCCCTGTGGTTTCAGAGACAGTAACGGTTTATAATAGTAGAACACTGTTGATGCTTTCACACAGCCTACCATGCAGACTGCAGCCCAACTCATAACTACTACACCACCAGGGCTCATATATATATACTTAAAATACATAGAAAGCTATAATATGTATTATTACCCACTATATATAATTTATGGGAGAAATATCACGTTTCTACTCTGTAAAGACTTAGGGAGTCTGAAATCCACAGGTGCAGTTCTATCCTGCCCTATAGAATCACTATGAGTCAGAATGAACTCAATGGTAGTGAGTGGGTTTATATAATTTGTAGTTGACATACAGTTAGGTGAATTTTGCTAAAGATATACATTTATATAATCACTACCACAAACTACAGAATATTCATTATTTTCAAAAGTTCCTTTTTTCCTTTTATAGCCCCACACAACAACTGATCTGGTTTAGCAAATAAAGTTTAGTCTATTCAAGAATTTTACTTAAACACCATCATGTCATATGTACTTTTAAAATTTGTATTGTCTCATTCAACAAAGTGTTTGGAAATTCATTCTGGTTGCTTTATGTATCAAGGTTTTCTTCCCTGTTATATCTGAGCATCAGTTACTTATTTTAATATATTACAATTGCTTATCCATTGAACTATTTATCAATGTATGAATTATTTTCCAGTTTTTGGCTATTGTGAATCCAGCTAAAATCAACATCACATTTGTTCTGCATCACGGCTTTCATCGCTCACGTGTGACCACCTAACAGTAGAATTGCTGAGTCATTTGGGAAATGCATGTCTAACTTTATAATGAATTCCCCAAATGACAAGTGATTGTACAATTTACAACCCCACCAACAATATATGTTCCAAGTCCTTTGATTTTTAGGTATTCTCACAAATATGCTGTAACATCTTATTTAGGTTTATTAACTTATCATTATAATACTTTCATGCTATTTAGAACCTTTATATGGACTTCATTGTTATTTTTATAGTTCTTTGTGAAGTATCTTCCCATACATTTTGTCAATTTCTCTTATGTTGATTTTCTTTTTACTATTGCAGTGTAATAGTCTGTTATTTATTATGGATACCAGCCATTTTTCATATAATTTTTTCCCTCTCCATCTGTGCTCAATTCAATTCAACTCACCTCACTACCATTGAGTCAATGCCCACTCATATCAGCCCTATAAGATGGGGTAGAACTGTCCCTGTGGGTTTCTGAGCCTGTAACTCTTTACTGGAGTAGAAAGCAACTTTATCTTCTTAGAGGCTTATTAAAGGGCAAATTTTAAAATTTTGTTACAGCTTAATTTACACATTGTTTATTATAGTCAAGTCTTAGAGGTAGCTCAGTGTTTTGTTTTGTTTTTGTTTTCACCTGTGCTCTTGTGCATCTTGGACTTGACACTGAGCTGTTAACTGTAAGGTATGTTGTTAGACGCCACTCTTCAGGAGACAGATGAAGCTGTCTGCTCTGATAAATCTTTACAGTGTAGGGTCTCTATGAATTAAAATAGACTCCACGGACCATAACTGTGGAATATGATCCTTCAAGAAACAATACACACATAGCATGCTGAAAAAACTCCTTAAAATATTAAAAAGCCAAAATTTTACTTTAAAGACTGATGCCTGACTTAGCAAACCCATGACATTTTCAACCACTTACTATGCATGCAGATCTGGACAGGGAATAAAGAATACCACAGAAGAATTGCCTCACATACTTTGGACATGTTATCAGGATAGGCTAGTCCTTGTAGAAAAATGGCATGCTTCATTGCACGGTAGGAGGAATAAGGAAGACTTTCAAGAAAATGGACTAACACAGTTGCTGCAATGGACTTCCAAATAGAACTCTGATGTTGAGCAAGGCTCAGGACTCGGCAGTGGTTTGGTAGGTTGTCTAAAGAGTTTCCATGACATATAACTGACTCAACAGCACCCAACAACAGCACTGATATTTAAAGAATCTCAAGGCCTGGTCTGGTAAAGATTTATAGCCTAAGAGTCCCTACATGAGATTTCGATGGGTCAGAAATTATAATCTGGGAAAATCAGCTATGCAAGAGAGGTGTTGGTCTTTCTCTGGTGGAGCTGCCGTTGCTAGTGGTTTGTACTGTCGACCAGGTGGATCGCAGCCCAAAGTGTAACCACTACCCCACCAGCCTGAGAAATCCTGTGGGAACGTTTTATTAGAGGGTCTCTAAGAGTCAGATTTGACGCAATGCAGTGAGGCTTTGGTGGTGGGTGTTGTTTTCAATAGAGTCTCTATGAGTGAGAATTGACGTGTCCACAATGGAGTTGGGTTCAAAAGTTCCAGTGTCCAATACCCACCAGTTCTCCTATGTCCTATTGCGTCGCTATGAGTCATAATCAACTCGATGACAATGCATTTCTATTTTGTTTTGCTTTTTCATAGGGTTTCTATGAGGTGGAATTGATATTGCAACAAGCAAAAAATTTAGGGCTGTTGTAAAACTCCCATCTTTATTACTCCCCTTTCTGGAATTACAATGCCACATCACTTGCTGTCCAATGTCATCAATTATTACATCTATTTCTTCCCATTTTCTAGTTCTTTAGAGCAGAAAATTATGCCAATATCAAGCACTTTTCCATGGGCAAAAGTGGTGGTTCAGTTCAGATCAACAAATATTATAAGAGTACTATAAAATTGCCACTGTTCTTGACTTGACAAAAAGAGAATAAGATTCTTCAACACATACTACTATAGAAGATGCACTGGTGCTGTAAGTAGTGGGCTATGCAGTGGACTACTAACCACAAGGTCTGCTGTTCGAAACTGCCAGTCATTCCTCAGGAAAAAGATGAGGCTTTCTGCTCCTGTAAATATTTACAGCTTGGGAAAGACACAGGGACAATACTACTGTGTCCTGCTGGGTCATTATAAGTCACAACAGAGTTGAGAGATTATAAGGGTAATGTGCATGGTGATGAGATGCTAGAATGCAGGAACTATTGGTCCAGCCTTTCAGACTAGGAGACTCTCTAATGTACATGCAGCACAATAGCCTTGAAATATGAGTAGAAAATTAAAGATCTGAAGTTAATGCTGCAGCAGCACAGATAAAATTATACAGGATTGACATAAAATGATGGAATTGTATGAGATGGCATGTAAGGCCAAGGGAATGGCCTAAGGGGAAAATGTGGAGAATGAAAAAGTAGGAGTTTGGGACAGAGCCTTGAAGAGCTAACATTTAGCTGTCAAGTTGGAAGAATGGCCCATTACAGGAAATCGATTTCATAAAAGCCATGTGCAATTATCTCAGTATATAAGGTGTCAAATATTTCTAAGAAGGCTTATAAGAATAGAATTGAAATGTTTTCAAAATTCTTCTAATTAGCTCAAGCTGTACCTGTTGAAAACTGTTTGAAGAATCTGTGGCATTTAATATTTCACAGTGAGGATGTGCAGCAGAAGTGAGTTCATTTTTTCCCTTGCATTGATGGCATATCCAAAAATCTCATATAGCACCAATGTTGGAGTGTGACAAGGACATACTCATATGAGCTAATAATGGTGGCAAAAAATGATGAAGAATCTTGAAACTGCTACTTAAGACCTTCTGAAGGAGAAGCCAATCTGCTTTCTACTTAAAAGCTAGGATTCTGGATGATATTCAAAGCTGAAGATTTATGTAACTGTTTTCTTCTAGGAAGGAGTTAAACATGTGATGGGGAGGGGGCAGAATGCTAATGCACAGGATAAAAAGTTCAGTTAGATAATTTGAAGGAATTGAAATCATTCACCTAAAAGGTATATTTATGATTTATTTTCATTGAGAGAAACAAAAATCCTGTTTCCCCTCTGAGATAAAAAGCGTATTTAATTAATCATCAGGATCCATGTAACCATGATACAAATAAACACACTATCCTCTAACAGAGAGCTTCTTGTTATAAATGAATCTTTGGGTACCCTGCCTTCTGCGCTATGTTCAAAACCCTCAGACTCCCTAGGGCCATAATTTGAAGTCCCCACAGGCTTGACCCGGCTCTCCATCTTTTTAAAGATAGATACAGAGTACGAGCAGCTTCAAGTCTGAGAGGCTGATGTTTGTGAAAGCCTAGATATTCTATAAATGTTTCATTTGCTGAAGGAAGAATTGACAGCCATTTGCACTAGGATTCCCTTGGTCTCCATGCTTTCATTTAAAACATAAAGGGCACTGACACTTTATAGCCATGTCCCAGATGCTCTTCTTTGCCTCTTGCTTGCATTGAAGGAGTATGAATGAACATCTATTTCAGTCAACAGTTTTACTGACATATAACTCACATATCATACAATTCAATAATTCAGTCACATCAAGGAGAGTTGTACAATCATCACCACAAGCAGTTTTAGAACATTTTCTTCACTCTTGTGCTCATTGTGACGAGGTTCCCATTTTCACCCAACCTCCCCGCTACTCCCCCAAGAAATCATTTGTCCAGTCACTGTCTCTATAGCACTACCGAGCCTGGCTTTTATATACAGGAAAACATTAAAATCAAAAACTAATCACAATAACAAAGTAAAACGGATAAAAACTGCCAGCAAAAAGAACATATTGAAAGTTAGAACAAATGTAAATAGGTCATAAGGAAAATCAAATGATAGGGTGCTTAATTTTAACATAACTGCTAACATCTTCAGAATTATTTCGTTTTGCAGAGCAAAGGCATATGCTAAATGTAGTTGCTATTTTGCTGTCTCTATTTATGCTACTGATTTTATGGTTGAACTTTGGTGAGGTACCAGGCTGTGCACCGAGCTGCTGACCACAGGGTCAGTGGTTAGAGCCCACCAGCTGCTCCACTGGAAGACTATGAGACTGTCCACTCCGATCAAGACGTAAAGTCTTAGAAATCTACAAGCACCATCCTGTTATGTCCTCTGTTGTTGCCCTGAGTTAGACTGAAATCAATGGCAGTGAGAATTTCATGGTGTCTCTTTATAATCTATACATATATCATAGCTTAAGTCCTTCTGAAATAACCTTACTAGGCTCTATCAATGAACAGATAAGAGTCATTTTACTTCAGATACTCATGCAGGACTTTCAGGAGCCCACATATAAATGATTAAGTCCCTCCAATTTTACAGCATCCTTATTAACCTTTTAGTATATTTGAAATAAATAAAACAATACCTAGACCCCATAGATTATTATCTGTTCAGTATTTCTCTCATTTGCAAGTTTGTTTTTCCCATCATTTAAGCTAATGGAGAATAAGCTATCTTTGCCTCAGGAGGTAAGTCCTGGAATTGATTCATAACAATAGCGAACTGCTAGCATCTTCTTGGTTCTTAGGCCAATTAGGTGAATATTTGTGAGAACCAAAGTCACTGCTTGAAAGCATGCGTTCTCTGAAAAACCTAAGTAATTGCTCTACCTTCCAATCAGAGCCCTGAACTGACACATCTGGCTACCTGAACCCTGTACAAAGGGCTATTGGTCTCAGTGATAGGAGTCCGCTAAAGAAATTCATCCACTTGTCCTGTCTGTTACCTGGTGTGTTTTGCCTCTAGCAAGTGGCAGGTACAGGCACACTTGTGCTAGGAGGGGACAGCTGTGGTTGTTACGAACTTGTTTTGACCTTGTTGCCTCTAGAGTTGTAGTGGCAATGAGAGTTAAGCATTGGACGGCTGGCTAATCTCCAGGTCAACAATTCGAATCTACCAGCCACTCTGAAGAAGACGGATAAGTGGTCTGCTCCCAAAATCAAAGACCTCTCCGTGTCTGCATTGACTCAACGGCAGCATATTGTGCACCTGACGCCAGTCCACTTCACAAAGGGGGTGCCTCTTCAACCCCACAGTATGGATATGTCTACTTTAAAAATGCAGTTTCAAGTTATTACGGGAATTAATTATTCACGGTATCATGGCTATTGTAAGTATCAGAATACTTTCCTAACCATTAGCATGGCAAGATTATTCAAACAAACAAACAAAAACAAGCCCCATTAATAGCCACAGCTCAGATTGCACTGGGCTATTGCCCTCGCTCTCCTAGCAGAGCACAGCATCTCCACTGCCTTTTCTGAAGGTATGTCTAGGAATTCCTGAAGCTGTTTCAGAGAGTCCGCTTAAGTTCATGGTTACCTCCTTGGTAATGTCTACAGTCCAGACACTACCTAGAATACAATTATTCACCTCTGTTTCTGCTGCAGTGCCCTTTATAAGAAACCTCATTCTTGTCCAGGGTAAGTATTGCCTCCCAAGGTTCTCAGCAGGAGTCCTCTGTGGTTTTCAAACAAAGCTGCATTTCCTTTAGCTCTCACTAGCTTCGGGGTTAGGGTTGTTCTCCCCACCCCAGCCCCCCTGCAAAAAGAAAAAAAGAAAAGAAAAGAAATTGCTTTGCCTTATTCTAAATCTCCCCGTGTCTGCTTGGGTTCGAAATCCAACTATTACCTGAGCCTGTGTGTTAGGGCATTATCTCCCTCTACACATTCTTCAGTTACTGCCTTCAGCTTCCTTTATTGTAATCTAAGACTTAGTTCCTTTGTCCAGAAAAGACAGCAGGCCTTCCTTATTCCAGATATCTATACATAAATCACTTTTTTCCCCAATACTCCTCAAAATCATGATAGCTTTATTTTGAAACATAAAACACTTAGGTATGGTTAATATCACACGCACAGACATTCAAGTAGACCCTGACTTATATTATATTTGAGTTCCAGTAAATTTATGACCACACTTAAAAAATTTTTATTATCTGTATATCTATCATATCATACTAAGGCATACTACATACAATATTGAAGTAGGGTAATTTGCTGGTGTCGTCATTATCAGGTGTTTATTGACATATGTTCAAGTTCATGGCTTCTTGTTGTCTAGAGATGATAGTCTGGTCTACAGTAAAGTCAGTGTTGGTGCTGGGAGTCTTAATGGATAGAAGAGTGGGCCATATTCAACACTGACAGCGTATGACAATTGAACGGAGTGCTTCAACCTCATGGATATGCCATGGATGATGACTTTATCAGTGTTGGTCACTAAAATATTAAACCACTGCCATGTAGTCAGTTCTGACTCATAGCAACCTTATAGGGCAGAGTAGAATTGCTCCTTAGGGTTTCTGAGACTGGAAATATTTATGGAATATTTATCCTGAGGAATGGCTGGTAGGTTGGAACTGTCTACCTTTCGTTAGCAGCCCAATGTCTAGCCGGCTACATGACCAGGGTTCTTTATTAGACCTATGTTACTTCTGTTGTTGTTAGGTGCCATCTAATTGGTTTGAATTCATAGCAACCGTATGTCCCACAGAGTGGAACGTGGCCCTGTGGCGCCATCCGCACTACTGTTCTGATGCTTGAGCCCACTCTTGCAGCCATCAGATCCATCCATCTTCTTGAGGGTCTTTCTCTCTATAGGTGCCCCTCTACTTCAACAGGGACTGGTCTCTCCCAAGTCCATGTCCAAAGACCTGAGCATTCTGACAACACTTATTCCTGACAGGTCTATGGGTTCTTTGGGCAGTCCCTGAGACGTTCAATGTTCTGCGTCATCACCACTATTCAAAGTCATCAATTTTTCTTTGATCTTCCTCGTTCAATGTGCAATTTTAGCATGTCCATTAAAAATACCATGGTTTGGGTCAGGCACCTCTTAGTCCTCAGAGTAATGAAATCAACCAAATCCACTGCTTTTAAGTCGATCCTGACTTACAGCGACCCTGTAGGACTGGGTAGAACTCTTCCTGTCAGTTTGTGAGACTATAAAGTCTTACGGGAGTAGAAAGCTCTACCTTCCTCCCAGAGTAACAATATTGTGATCTTATTTAGTATTTCATAGCTGGAGAAGCATTATTTGTTAATTTGAAAATGAGGTATTCAATTTTTGTCAAAACCAACTTACAATACTTATTGGAAGAACCTTGTTGAAAATCTGTCATTAACTGTATAAGAAAGATTTAGAAAGATAACATATACAGCATATATATTTTACCTTTTTAATAATTGTTCCAGATTTTCATCATCATGGTACATGGGAAAGGATTTGGTTCACAGTTTGTGAATTTAAGCTCAATCTAGGTCCGTTCATTTCTCAGCTCTACGACTCTGGGGAAGTTCTTTAAACCTTTTACCTAATTGTCCGAACAATGAAATGAGGAATTTAACACCTAGTTTTTGTGGTTCTTATGATGACTAAAGAAATCAAGATATGGGCAAAGATTAAATACATTTTTCACCCAAAGATAGAGGTGTTCCAGAGGGATGAGTTTCCTCCAACTTCTTGTTTTTCCAGGTGCCACTCAGCAGCGCCACCTCCAAAGGACGGAACACCCAACGGAATGAAACCCTGCCGAACCTGGCACCATCCCTGCAGTGACGGCTGCCTTTGAGTCCGCTGTTGCAGTCACGCTGCGTGAGTCTGAAGAGGAATTTACAGACTGGTGTCAACATACAGGCTACTATCAGACTTAGGGGCTTGAGCTGGACTGTGCTGGGATGTTTTCTTCATATACAATTACTCTGGGATATAAAGTTCTCTCTTAAACACATATGAGTGTCTAAGAATTTGACTGGTACCTGACTTAGCATTCTGTT
>NW_022103896.1:50806294-50809666 GCF_000313985.2 Echinops telfairi | reverse complement strand
AATAAAGGTACTAAGATTTTTATAACATACCACAAAGAGAGTATTCCATGTAGTCTCCAAAAGAGAAAATTATTCAGTGAATTTGATCCTTTCAACAATCAACATTAAATTCTTTTTATTTCCCACAACAAAAAATGGACTTTGATCAATTTGTTTTAAATGGCACATATTTAGTTTTCATGCATGCTTCCTAATGCTATATTTATAAGTTAAATGAAAATATTTCATAAGAGAAAATTTAATTATTAGAATACAAATATTGCAACCAATTCATATATTTTATGTTTAGACAGATCTTTAATCTCTGTCATGTTATTTGTTATCATGGTTGCATTATTATTTAAAACTTTTCTTTCTATTCCCATTTACAAATCCTTTCAGGAGTTTGTCACAATTAAGCTGCCAAACAATATCTACTTGTATAAATTATAAGGAAAATAAATTGAGTCTTTCTTGAATCACTGTTTCATGCTGAGCATTTTTCATTCTCTTTAGGGATAAATATGAACATTCTGTTGTATAATTTGTGATCATTAAAGTTAGAATATATGTAAACCAATTTCAACATTGGGAAATATGCAGTGTGTTTTTTTGATTACAGTATCCTACAGGTCTGACTGAGTAAAATTTTTCTTTCCTAAACCTGTCACTTCTGATCTTATGTAAGAATGAAGCTGCTACACTTCTCCATTTGTATATAAGTCATCCTGCTCGCTCCGGCAGCACATACACTAAAATTGTATTCAAGCCATCAGGAATTATCAGGCTCTGATCATTTCTTGGATACTTTCAAGTATTTCTCATCATGTATGTCCACATGCTGACGAAGGAAAATCTATTGAAAGAACTCCATACAGTTTCCTCTTCTTTTACTGTAGTTTGGGTGAACATTTACAAATCCAATTTGTTTTCCATTCAACAATTTTTGCATATTTTGTTTAGTAAAACTGGTTGCAATTCACTAAATGTAAAGGCACTCTTCCAACTTCCTGCGTGGACTTCCTGTTTTTGTCTGTATTCAAATGCTGCTTTTTTGGTGGCCTATGACTGTACTGTAGAGCACATGACTACCTCGTGTTATTATTCACTTTATAGGTCTGTCTGTTGTTTGGCTGGAGGTTGATCCTTGAAGGTCATTTACTTCTAGGTTGAAGGGCGTTAAAGGAACACAGTCTCAGGGGTTCCATTAGTTTCTATCATCATACCAGTAAATGTGGTCTTCACATTTTTTAACTTTTTCTACATTTTTTTCTCCTACTGCAGTACTTACCTTTGTGATCCTGATCAGGGTGGTAGGTAGCAGTGGGCAAGCACCATCTAGTTTTCTAGAGTCTGGAGGCTGTGTACTCATACACAAGCCGCCAGTCCTTCAAACCATCTCTTTCCATTGAGTCTTCCTCTCTTTCTTTCTTTTCATTTTTCTTTGCTGTAAATGAAAACTGACCAATAGGTAATCCCAGTTTTTTAGTCCTCAGTGTCCAACCATTTAGTTAATAGAGTGCATAGGAATAGAAGGACATGTATTTCACATCATTAAGAGCATATTCCTCAAACAAATGGCAAGCATTGTTGTCAATGGAGAACTGAAAACCTTTCCCGGCAGAAGAGTTGTAGACAGCAATGCTTTCTGCCACCTCTTCCATTTCATACTCTATTCTAAGTCCTAGCCAGATCAACAAGACAAGAAAATTACATAAAGGGCTTCCCAATACTCGTTTGGAAGTAAGAAAGAAGTAAAAGGATCTGAATTGCAGATGATATGATCCTATACATAAGAAATCCAACACATGTAACATTTGTTTTAGCAGACATATACTTGAGATAAGATTGTTCATTCTTTGTTTTTATTACATAATTTTTATCTTTGTGTCTAAGGTGTGTCTCTTATAGTTAATATCGATGGGTCATTTTTTGTCATCCATTGCATGTCTCTTTACTGATGCAATTAATAAATACTATATTGTATGCTTATTGCTAGGTATGAATATAATGTTGTCTTTGTGATTGTACATATATGTGCAGTGTTTTCATTTCATCTCTATATTTTTTTATGCTGTGTTCATTTTATTTACGATTTTTCTTCCTGTTTCTTTGCAGCTGTTGATTTTGATTATGTATGGCTTTATTTTAAAGTTGGGTGGAGGACTTGTTAATTTTCTTCATGGATACCCGGTAATTTATTATTGTATTCCTATGTTTCACATTGGTTCTATCTTGACATTATCCAAACTTCCTCTCCATTTGGAAGTTCTGTAACTACACCATTTAGTTCCTTTTTCTTTATTTTTTTTGCTTTGTCATTTTCGTCCTCTACAAATTGATATCTCTGGTGATCTGTGCTCAATTTTGCAGTTTTATTTTTGAAAATTTTTTATGTTAGTTGACTTTGGGTGATTGTGATTGTTAGATTTTATGTCAGCATACACCTGTTTGAAGGTAGTCTATCAACGTGGATGCCTCCTTGGAGGTTCGATCTTATAAGAGAGACACTGAGAAGTGAGTTTCTCTTTTGCCTACCCTTTTTGCTTGCTTTAAATTGTTCACATACCCTATGTATGACTTTTAGAAACATGTAAATGTTTTAGATCTATTTCTGAATCTTGAATAGCCTGACATCTTATGGAAGTAACTTTACTTTGTAAAAATTATTCCACATAATCAGCATAAATACATATGCCAGCGTTTCCATTTTGTTGATTATTTCACCCGTTCTTTGGGGATCTCCTTTTCGTGTATGATCTTTAGAAATATGTTCTAACCTACTAGAATCAAAGTGTAAGATTCCAGGCTTTTCTTTGGTAATGAGTAACAGTAGCATGAGTGGTACGACTACAACAGTTTGCACTCATAAAAACTGAAACTTCAATGGAAGTTTTTCTGATTCATTATATTTTTTTTAAATGAAATGAATTTTAGAATTGTCTTTTGGGGCTAGAGAATGATTTTCCAAACCTGTGTCAGAAAGGCATGTAAATACTAGATTTTTTCCTCCATATACTTTAAAAACTGACTAGAGGCGGTAAAAAATATGTAGTCATTGAACAGTAGGAGAAAAACACATCAACTTTTTCAGATAACAATCTATTCTGGTGCCTTACGTCCTACCAGATGAAGGGGACACAACACACCTATTACATACTAAACTTTTCTGTTGCATACCTTTGCAATGGCTTGCCATAGAGGCAGATTATCATAAGACCAGCATCTGTACTTAGGAAAATCAGTTTTTCAAAATCTACATAATAAATGAAATGTTTGGTTTGAAAAGTATTTACCACTAGGACTTTTTTCAACTAATAAATGTGTTACATCACGTGAAGGTTTTCCATCTGTTGGAGACACATATCTGAGGTAGTTAGTTTATTGTGCCAA